>NC_045499.1:6444545-6744545 GCF_009650955.1 Corvus moneduloides
TTAACCTTTCTGTTAGCTTTAGCCCACTTGGAATTGATTTGAATATATATTTTAAAGGCTGTTTAAAAATGTCTCTTCCAAAGTGCCAAAATACCTTTGTACACCAACATTGCCTTTGACCCAAAGGGGAAGGAACCTGCCTCAGCTCAGGTCTCTTCAAATATTTATAGACATGGTTTCCATTTTGACATTCATTTAGATTTCACTTTCATTTCTAATGAAATTCCAACATCTCCATTGTTGGCCAAATCTGATGAAATATGGAATGAGAGACAAAAGACAATCTGTGAGGGAATTTTGGTTTCATGTGAAGGGATGAGCAGAGGCAAAGTACTTCTGGAATAAGTACTACTTGCCTGTCTTTTTTAATGGAAAAAGAAAGGGTTTTTTCTCCTCATTTGAAGACAAACAGGAGCTGGGCCCTTCAGACAGGAGCATCCATCTCTTACTTTCTAAAAATAGCTGCCTTTCCAAAAGAAACCACTCCACCCTAAAAAGAAACCACCCTAAAAAATCTCAGATTCCAGATAAAACTTCCATCTTGCAGAGTTATGTTCCCATTTGCATCCAAACCCGGTGCCTGACACTTTATTTTTACAGTGCAACAGACAGAAAATTTGCTTAGAAACAGCCTGACAAGAGAGGCTGGGATTTAGGAGCTTTACAGCCCATTTTTACTGGGTGATTCCACTTCTATCACTCGGGCATTTTCCTGAGCTGCTGTTACAACCACCCATTGTTCTCTCTTCGGTTTTCACGGGGGCAAGTCCTGGTGACTCCACAACTTTCTGTCCCCACTCTGCACACCCCCGAGAGGGACGCTTACAGTGCCAAAAAACCTCGAGAAAAGATACAAAGGCCTCATTCTTGTCTCCCTTGGGGCCCAGAACCCTTGGGCATAAAGGCAATGTGGGGTGAAGAATAATTCCAGCAAGGTGAGCACATGGAGACTCGTCCTGCTGTTCTCCCCGTGCTCCAAACTCCACAGCTCATCCCAGCTGGACACCTGGAATCTCACACACCACAGAGCAGGATCGCTGTTTCCATGGGGTGCAACATTAAAGCCTAACCCTGCTCTAATTCCTCCTGTAGGAATCTCTCCTCTTCCAGGCAGAGTTGTACAGTTGTTTGCAATTTCCCTTTCTAAGGAAGACAAGGATCACTGAAGGGGATGGGGCATTTTCCAGCAGCTTCTCCGGGTGCTGCTCTGTTTGGGTTGGCTCTGGATTTAACCCCAGGGACAGGCATCGACTTGATCCGAGGGGCTGGAGGTACCTGTGTGCTCAAAGGAGGCTTTGGATCAGAACTGTAGGAAAACATCGGCAGGGAGAGAGGTTTTCTTGGGGCCGGCTGTTCCCTCGTAGCTGTGTGCACACCTGACGGGGGGAGGAGGAGCTGCCTGTTGTTTTAAGTCTCCCTTTTCTTCTGTGCTGTGTCTGGGCAGGACCCACATGTCTGGAATGCACCTTAAAGCAGCCTTATCTCCAGAACCCATCATTATATGGCAGGTGGCGGAGCCTACTTGATTTTCTCATTTCTCTTCTTTTTCTTCTCCTCCTTCTTCCCTCCCCCTCCACCCCAGGGTAGGAATTTCTGAACCCCAACCTGGACACACCTGGACTCCACTCACGGCTCCAACGCAGGAAAGCAGTGGGAGAAGGAGCATGAAAAGCCACAACAGAGAGACCATAGGCTAATCCAGAAGACAATGCCCACAGTATCTTAAACTTGCACAGAAATGTGATGTTAACTTCTCTTCCTATTTACTTGCCCTGGTCCGTGATAAAGACAAAGTGTTTCCCCAGCAGGGACCCTCCAGAGGTGGTGGCACTTGGCCGGAGGGATGACCTGGCAAAGTTCTGGGCCCAAAAGTGCTAAAATGAGCATTCAGTGCCCAGCTCTGCCATCACTGCAGTTCAGGGAGCGCTGCTGAATTTGGCAGCTGGATTTGGCAGCACCTTCTGCTACAGCCCAGTCAGCCCAGTCCATGAGGCTTAAACTGGACAACACAACTTCTACCTGGACAAGAGAACTCGTGAAATGACCCTGCCCCTGCAAAGCTGACACTCTCATCCTTTAAAAATACCAACATGTTTTTGTTCAGAGCTTTGTAATTGCAAGGGTTGGTTTACAATAATTTACACACTCTGTAAATGGCGAGTTTAGGCTGTGTAGGAGCCTTTCCCACCTTTCTGTGCTGCATTTTTGTCCCATCAGAGCCTGGTTCTGCAGCAATTTGTGCCTGCAGCAAAGGGGGAGTGAGTGCTGCAAAGCCTGGCTGCTCTGACTAGGAAGAACTTTTCAGATCTAAGAGCTGGGTGCTGAACAGGCATTTGGAGGCAAAATCCCCCCACATGCAATAGATCAGCACTGACTGCACCAGATCTTTTGAGTTAACTGCAAAATTCGTGGCCAGGATCAGCTTCCATGTGAAACTGATCTCCATAGGAGGCTGATCAGCAAAAGAAAATCTGTTGAAGTCACTGATGGTTATTTTCTGTTATTTTCTGCTTTGAACTTCCCTTGCTGCACACCTGGAGTTTGAGATTTCTGTGAGGACATTCCACAGCAGCAGGAAGGCAGAAGCTGCAGAGCCCCGGAGTCCCCAGAGCCCCAGCCCAGCCCAGCAGCTCCCGGGGTGGATTTGGGCAGAGCAGAGCCGGGTGCTGTTCTGACTTGTGCAGCAACCACCCGGCCCAGGAAAGCCTCGGGATCAGAAACATGCAAAGATCCTGCAAGTGTATTGCCTTTGCTCTGCCATCCCTGAAAACATAGCCCCCAGTTACGCTTTCCGTGCTGGAAAACCCCAAAACCGCAGCGCACGAGGAGCAGCGGAGCCGCAGCTTCTGCTGGAACTGAAGGGAGGTTTTATCCCTCACAGACTTCCCGGGGCTGGGGGAGCAGGGGGGGGCACAGAGCTCGATTTGGGAAGGGTTCAAGCACCTCACAACGTTTGCTGAGCACCCCACACCATCCCAGCCCAGTCCAGACCACGGGGCTCTGGGAATGTCCCCTCCAGGTAGGGGATGCTGACCACCTGGAAGTGCCATCCTCCAGAAACCCAAATTACACACATTGTGGGGCAGGATAGAAACCTGCTGCTTCCAAAGCCTCCTGAATTCCTCAGGTTTCATTATCTTGCTTGTTCACTTTTGGGGAAAAAAAAAAAAATCTGGCTCATAAAGTTACTTCAGATCTGTGTTTGAAACAATCCCAGGAATAAATGAATCAATATAAGAAACTAAACATAGAGAGCCATTTTGGGTTTGTTTGATTCTTCAAGCTTGGAACAATTCAGGAAATCTGCATGAATTATTTGAATAAAATTAACACTCAGCAAATTCCTGGAGTTTCGCCTTTGTCTGTTTTACGCTGTGCCTCTCCTCTTTCCTATACTGGACATCCAGGAATAAAATCTGTTCTTACACCAAAGCGCACAATGGCCACACATCCACTGACACCGGGCATCAATCTCACCCCAGAGGTGGCAGGCAGCGAAACTGTGCTTGTGCTGCATGTGCAGAGGCTTTGGGAGTTTGGTTTAGCTTTATTTTTACAGCTGAAATGCAGAAAGAGAAATTCAAATCAGGGAAATGCAATAACCTCCGAGCCTGCTGCTCATCAGTGCATCACCCCTTAAAGAGCAGAGCCCTTTATTAAAAAGGACACGTCTGATTAAAAAGATATGAAACAAAAGTGATTTTTAATTTTATTGGGGAGACAGAGTCATTGCCAGAGACAGCCCATGGCTACGTGTGATGATCGAGGTGAGGGCGGGTGGCGAGGCACTAACACAAATATGGAGTTAATAACTTTTTTACTCTTAGGGAAAGTGCTGTTCAATTCCTGCTGCTCCAGGCGGGTGCAGCTTCAGTGGAAATTTAGAGAAATTACATCCACCTGCTTCCATCTCTTCCATCCAGGGCCAGATCTTCAGCCAGCGTAAATCAGTTTATCTGCATGCAGCCAGGCAGATTTATGCCAGCTGAAGACGTAGCCCCTGGTCTTGCACTTCACAGTAAGAAGCTTTAAAATACAAATGAGCGTGAACCCCTTAAAATATTCCCCACTCCTGGAACTCAGGAGGAAAACCAGACTTCCCAGGCTGCGTCAAATCATCCCCCAGCTTGTGCTGCCTTTGGGGTAATCGATGACAGTACCCAAAGGGGTTTTAGGGACATATCTAAACCTGAAATACTGGCTGGGTTTTTTGGTTGGTGGGGCTTTAAATATTGATTTTTATTCCTCCACTGACACATACTGAACCAATGTTTTATTCCCAGTGGAAGGTGTCCCTGCCCATGGCAGAGGAGTGGAACTGGGGGGTCTCTAAGGTCCCTCCCCAGCCAAACCATTCTGTGATTCTACGATGTGCAAAATGAAGAGGGGTTGTTTCCCTCGGGTCTGTGTCCCTGCCTGGCTCCCACTGCCTCTGGAATGTTCTGTCCATCCCATTCCACATCTCTGCACATCGCTTACACGTCAGCTACACATCACCCACATCTCCTCTCCCCCTTGCTGACGGGATGTGTGTGAGGCGTGTGCCAGCACAGCCCCGTGAGCCCCGGTGTCCTGGCAGACTCTGCTCCCCTGCTCCAGGGCACGTCCAGCCCCACACCAAACCCCTGTCCATAACAAAGGTGGGCTCCAGCAAACCCAGTTTATTTCAGCTCTGCAGCAAGAGGCAGTGCCAGCCTCCAAAGGCAGTAGCTTGGCAAGGGTCGGCAAGTAAAGACAAAGAAGGTTTGCATGTGATTGAGAAAGTGACTCTCCCTGTGAGACAGGGACTGATGTCAGACTGCCCTGGCTGCTCGACACCCCTGCTACGGCAATTCCAGAGCTACACACGGATGGAGCAAGTTGCTTCATGTTTGCTGTCCAGATGAAATAAAACTTAATTCACAGCAGAGGAGAGTGTGGCTGTGGTATTTACTGAGCGGTGCTGTGCCTGCTGAGGGGCAGCTGCTGCCCAGCAGAGCCGTGGGCCTGCAGCGTTTGTACTGAGAGGGGTTTGAGCAGGGTCGGACTGGTGACATTGGTGGCACTCGCTCTGTGACTGCAATGAGGGGATGGCCCAGCCAAGGACCCCATTTTGTCACCTTGTGCCACCAGTGACAGCAGTGACTGCAGCCTGGGTGGGGACAGACTGCCTGGTGCCGGGGGCATGGGGGGGGTTAACTGAGCCCAGGGAGACAGACAGACAGACAGGCTGAGCCCTCCCAGCTGCAGGACATCACCTGGTCAGGTGAGCTGAGAGGAGCAGCAACGGAGCCACCGCCGCACCCCAGAGCCCGTGGGTGACACAGCGGGACCCAGGGAGGGGCACTGCGGGGTCCCCTGCAAACCCTCCCTGACAAGCTCTGAGCCCTGGCCAAGAGCCTGCAGCTCCCACAGGGAGCACAGCCCACCCTGATCCCACCCTGATCCTGCCTGGACTTTCTGCAGCCCCAGCCTGGGATGTCACCTGACAAACTCCAGCTGACACCAGGTTCAGCCACGAGAAGCCCCAGGCAGAGGCCAGGTATGAAAATCCCTGCAGAGCTCCAGCCTGATTTTCTACTTCCTTGTTCTGGAAGAGATCTGGGGTAACTCCCTCAAAATGGACTTGGATAAAGGAGCTCAGACAGGGCAGGGAGGTGTCAGATGAAGCTCTGCAGCCGCTCTGGCACACCCAGACCAGGAGGGACCCGAGCCCATCCTGTCACCAGAGCCTCTCCCAGCCACAGAATCAGAGAATGGAGTCACAGAATGGTTTGGGCTGGAAGAAGCCCAAAGGATCCCCTGGTTCCAACCCCCCTCCCAGTCACAACACAGAGATTGTGTCTGAACTCTGTTTCCCAAGGAGTGCCTTGAGGACAGACACCCTGAAAGGCAGGACAGGGCCAGGCTCGCTCAGCCTTGGGTGCTCTGGTTTGTCTTTGCAGGGGCAAAGGAAGAGTTCTGTGTTTTTCTCAGCTCGGCGGGGAGTGAATCTTGGTTGGGGTTCTTCTGGGAACACCTACAGTGTCTGCAAAATCACTTTCTGCCCATCCCAAGTGAAGATCAATCACTCATCTCTAGAGCAGTTAGTGCAGACTTTTCCACTGTTCATGACCTGAAGTCAACAAAAAGAAAAATTACTCTCTGTGAAACAGCTTTGAGTCTTGGCTGAATGAGACAGATTGCCTAAAGTAGCATCTATGTTTATATTTAACACAGGTTTCTTACACATCCAAAAATGCCCTCTCAGAACATGAAAATACAAGATAACATCAGGGAAGGCAACCAAACGCCTCCTCACTCCACCATTAACAGAACAATGTCAGACTGGGATTCTGCAGAAAGCCCGTCAATATCAGGTCTGCAAAAAGGCAGAATGTAAAACAAGGTCTCTTGTGGCAGGGATTTTGCTGAGAGTTAGAAATCTTCAATTTTTAAAAAGGCAGAGGGATCCGAATCAAAATTGAGCTGCCTCTCCTCCTCCGTCTCATTATAATTGTCACCATCAAAAACGCTGAGCTGAGATGGCAGCTCAGCCAGGAGAGCCTGGGAACGCTCATCGCACCCGTAAATAACGCAGGAGAGAATCAGAGCGCAGCAGCTGCTCCACGGCTTTGGCGTGGCTGGTGCCGGCAGGTAAGAACAGCCCAGCATTTGCACGGTACCTCGCAGCCCTTAATTTTCTTTTCCCCAAGGTGTGGTCAGAGCTCCTGAGGTCGGCATTGTTCACGTGCCCCGGAGCTCTGCATCCCACACGGGGCAGGGCAGAGGGGAAAGGCTGAAGAGGAGCCAGCAGCCCCCGGGCAGCAGCTCTGACACAGCCTGCTCCTGGTCCACGGAGCAGCCGAGACTCAGCCAGCTTCAACCACGTGCTTCGGGCCTTGCCAGGAGATTTTTATCGTCCCAGTTACCTCAGTCTGGGTCTGGTGTTACCCTGGTGCTGTTTCTAACTCATCTTTGTCTCCTCGGGAGTGGGGCAGGCTCGGAACTCGCTGCCTGTGGGATGTGTGGCAGTCACTGCCCTGGTAAACACCACCCTGGTAACCAAAATAACTCCATCAGTGCTGGCTGCACCTCAGTCCCCGGGACTGCCACACTGAGACATCACCTTAAACACTGCTCTGAAGCCTTTCATGTCCTGCTTGACTACAGCCACACATCCCCGAACCCTTCTCTGTCCTCCACCTGCACAGAGCCCAGAGCAGCAGAGATTTTGCAGAAGGACTGAAATGATCCATCTCTGATTTTAATGCTCTGAACAGAGGTGCTCCCACAGCAGGAATGGGGAAAGGAGCTGGAGGGGCTCCCCGTGACACTCCAAGCCTCTCCTGAACTGCACATCCCTGACCCTACAGAGCAGCCGCTGGCTGGGCTTCACCTCCTCTGTGCCTCTCCAGGTGGGATGCTCCAGGTGGGATGCAGCACATGGGGCCTCTCTTTGACTGCAGCTTCAAAGGCCCCCGGAGGAGGTGATTTTGCCTTTGGAGGTGTCACTTACAGACACAGAAACAGAAATTACTGGTTGTTCCCTTCAAAGCCTCAGATTCCAGACTGTCAAGCAGCTGCTCTGTGCACATCCCTGAACTCAGCCAGTGCTCACTCGGCCAGAGGAACAAAGCCCCAAATTAAAAATTATTTCTCTAAACCCCATACAAAAGGCTGTGGGTGTTACTTTAACACACCCCACCAAAACCAGGGCCCATACACACAAATATTTGATACCCACGGCAGAGCCTGGATGGCCCCAGCTCTGCAGAAACCTGAACGTGACACCAGCCGATCCAGGCGAGGCTCCGCTCGAACCTGAAGTTGTTTTCTTTGGATTTGAGCGGGCACTGCCGGGCAGGAGAGCTCAAAGAGGCTCTCTCAGCCTCGCGAGCATCCCCAACAAGTCGAGGCAGCACCGAGCTGAAGGAGGCTGAAGCAGGGAGCGTTCCCAAAGGCGTGTCCCTGGCCCCGGCTGGAATTGCTGCTCAGATAAGGCAGCGTGTTCCTTCTTGTCGGGCAGGGAAGGGCTCGGGTTGCTCCCAGCCCGCGCTGAGCCGCACACAAAGGCCAGGAATGAGGTGACAAAGCCTCGCAGGAGCCCGGGGCGTGCTGGAACAGCTCCGGAGCAGGGGCTCGCAGGAAGGGCTCTGACCCACCGGGACCGGCACCCGAGCATCCCCGGAGGCGTGGGCAGGGAGCGGATCCCGGGATGGGCACCGCGGGCATGGGCAAGGGGGACAGGAGGAGCTGGGTTGGACCAGAATCTGTGTTATGGAATCACAAGAGTGGTTTGGGATGGAAGGGACCTTAAATTTCACCTCATCCCAACCCCCCTGCCCTGGGCAGGGACACCTCCCATTATCCCAGCTCTCTGGGCAGCAAAAACACAAAAAGAACCCCGAAAGGAAAACAAACTTCTCAGTATTTTCAGCTTCATTCATCACCAAAAAAAAATCACACCACGGAAAAACACATTCCCACTTCTTAGCATTATCAGGAAGTGGATTCAGGGAAGGCCAGAACGGTATGAAAAAGCCTCCAGAAGCCAAGGACACTTATCTAAATTAAGCCCAAATTTTGCACTACTACATTTTGAAACTGAGCTTTGTCAGCACTTGCAGTGTTGTGAGGAGGAAGCCAGAAGCACTGCTGGTGTTTCTGGGATCACGCACACTCACGAGCAGTGATTGCTCAACCCCAGGGCAGCAGCACTCAACATTTCCCAACAAACTTGGTTTCCCCAAAAGGCTCAGGCTGGCACAAGCACGGAATGACCCTGCTTTATCCGATGCTGGCTTCCTGCAAACTGGGGGAGGAACATTTTCCTCCAGTGCAGGGAATTTGTCACTGAAGGCTGGCAAACCCCTCAGTACGGAGGGCAGAGCAAAGCTTGCACTTTCCCCCAAGCCTATGCTGCACCAAGAAAGCAAATCCAAGTTTAGGGGTGCACAGATTCCTTGGAAAACAAGTTATCCTCTGTCCCCCCACCTGCAAGAGTTATCAGGTTCTTTAAAATGCCTGTGATTGCAGAACGCAACTTTTTAGCGTTGCTCTAAACTCCAGAGCAGAGGAAGGAATATTGCCCCCGTATTTCCAGCAAAGAGGTTTCTGTGTAGTTTAATTTTCCACCTTGTGCTGCATTTCCCTGTATGTTTTTGCAGTGTAAGTACCACAGATCTCTGCAGACATTTATCTGTGCCTGTGACTCAGGTCTATCAGCTGCCTTATGCGTTCCCTCCTCAGCCCTGAACTTCTGCCATCAGTTTTTCCCTTTGGTTGGGAGCATGGGAAGCCAAATTCCAGCCCAAGACGAGGCAAACAGGGCTCCTAAAACCCAGCTGTGCACAGAGACAGAGACCTCCAGTGACCTGCAAGCTAAAACAGTGCTAAATGTTTCTTTCGGGGCATTAAAATTCACAGAGGAATCAGAAATTTCATCTCTTCTGCTTAAAAGTTCATTCCCTGGGAAGGCAGATGCCGAGACTTTTTTCTTGCTTTTTTTTTTCTTTTGCAAACATGAAACTGAAAAATACACTCCTAAGCAATGCTCGGGTGGCTTTAGACCACATACATCAGCTTAAAAGGTTTATTTTGAAATTACTGTTGCAT
Source organism: Corvus moneduloides (assembly GCF_009650955.1). Taxonomy (NCBI): domain Eukaryota; kingdom Metazoa; phylum Chordata; class Aves; order Passeriformes; family Corvidae; genus Corvus; species Corvus moneduloides. Next base: position 6,454,122 of record NC_045499.1, read on the forward strand.
TAGTTTTGTCAGCAGGGGGATTCACTCTGCCTCCTCGCCATCAAAGCCAGCTCCCAGACCCGAGAGTGGGCACAGAGAGGGTTTAATCCTGCAGTGACTGGGGACTACAGAGCTGATTTTGCCTGATGCCTGCAGCAGGTGGGTCTGGAAGATGCATCTCTGCACAAATATCTTTGTTAATAAGGTTTAGACAGAATTTACAGGTAAAACTCACTGACAGCAATGAGCTGCCCCAGCCAAACACTCTGTTAGGACTGTTGGTCTGATCAATGCCCCTGTGGCCAGGGGAAATTGTCTTCTAAAGTTCTATTCCACAGCAGAAATTCAGGAATTACTATAAATCTCAGTTCCTGACCTCTTGCAGACACAGAAAATGCAGGTAACCCTTCCGTAATTAAAGCACAGCCACTCTGTCTCATCTTCAAAGGCAGAGCAGGCCTGGCTCCCTCCAGAGCCTTGGGATACTGCTGTGCAATTAAGGTATAAATCAATCTCTAATTATTTCGTTTGAAGGTTATTTAAGCCCTTCCCCTGTGCCAGCCCCTTTGGAAAGCTTGAGCAGAGATGGGGCAGCAGCTGCTGAGTCTCCTCCTCCCCCAGAGGAGCCTGGCAGAGCTCGACCCAAGGGGCAGGGGCCCTGCCCAGCCCTGGGTGCTTTGACAGGAATTCACAGCCACCATCCTCTGCTGAGGGAGGAGAAGTTGGCACACAGGCTCCTCATTGTCTTCTCAAGGAAGAAGAATCTTCATCTCCAGATTTGCTCACTTGAGCAGCAAAACTGCATCCTGCCACCTGCACCAGCCCCAGGCTTGGCACTGCCTGAACGCTCCAATTTATTCACTTTTTCAATTGTTCAAAAAAAATAAAATCATTTTATCTCCAACACAAACCTGCATCACACCAGCGCTGCGCGGGGAAATTCACCTGAGTGGTGAAGCTCCACCTGATTCCTGTGCTGCTGAGCTGTCAGCAAGAGCATTCCTGAGCAGCTACTGCCATAAAGCCAGAGCAGCTTGTAAGCAGGATTTCAAGAGCAGTGACAGCAATCAGTAATTCCAGCGATAAATCCGCAGTCCCAAACAAGAATTTGGGTGATGGAACAGGGATAAATCTCAAAGAAACCCAGGCAAACCTCAGCCTCTCTCTTTTTCTCTGTTTTTCCGGAATACAAAGATTTTATTACAAGCTCGGAGTCTTAATTTTGCAGCACGTGTTTCTCACTATTCCCAGCAAAAAGCCCCGTTCAGAGCAGAGAGAGGAGCAGCTGAGGGGAGGGACTGGCTGGGAAAGGCTCGAGCTCGGCTCCCACAGACACCCTGCAAACCCTGCAGGTCTCACCCAGCGCTGCTGAGAGCAGAACCAGGCGGGAAGGAGCCTCGCCAGGATCAAACAGGGAGTTCTGGCTCCACTTCAGAAAGGTCCCGGGCTGCTTTGCCTTTCATGCGCGTGGGAGAGGGAGCAGTGCCCAGGCAGAGGGGCAGGAAGGGCTGGTTGTGCTGAGCACACCAGGGAAACCAAACTGAGACCCAGCAAGGCTCCGGGGGTCCCTTCTCTGGGCTGGGGACATCAGGAACGCACAGTCTGAGGCAGAAGCAGCTGCTTTATAAATACGTTTTTCGCAGTCATAAACTTTTGATGCAGACAGTGAAAAACCCCCAAATAATTCTTCTCCACCTGCTTGCGGACTGAATTTACAGTGGGCAGTTGCAGGAGACATGGTCCTGAGCTTCCCTGGGCTGTGTTTGATGTCTCAAACCTCCAGACCCAGTAAATTGATCCCATTTATGGGACAAATTTAGAGGTCAGAGCTGACAAGCCTTCAAGACCACACAGGTTTCCTCCTCAGGAGCCAAGGGGTGGAATGTGCCTCCCAGACCCTGCAGGGCAGAGCTCCATCCCCTGACACGTTTCCATCAGCAGGGCTGGGCTTTGCAGCAGCACTTTTATGATGTGCTGGCAGCTTTTCCCACCTAACGGGGACGTGTTGAAAGTTTAAAGGAAGGGGTAGTTGACATAATTGGGTATTATGGAACAACAGGACATTCCTGCAGCTCCCCGTGCCCCAGCCAGTCCCTCCCTATCCGTCCTTGACAGTAGCAGCTGTAAACTTTAAAGGTATTTGTTATTTTCCAGTAGGAGATAAAACAAATAAAAGAACAGATTTGTATCTGAAAGTACAACAGCCCTGGCTTCAAACTGTGCAGAGAGAAAATTGTGGCGAGTTTGGCTCCTGGTTTTACAGAACCCTGAGAAAATAAAAGCAGAAAATGAACAGTGATAACCTTCAGTTCTTATTTCTCACATGAAAAACACTGACTTCCCTTTCTCTAAAGGTGCTGCAGGAGCCACATTTACAGACTGATGTGTTCACCTCCATGCTTGAAATGTGTGGGCAAAAATCAGAGGTTTTCATTCCTAACTGTGGGCAGTTGTGCTGGAAACTGCTGCTCAGGGCAGTTCAGCACAGCCCAAATTAAAGCAGCAAACGTTGTGACCTGTGTCACTGCTAAAGCAGCCAGGCTTTGGAAATTCTAATTTACCCAATAAACAAAAGGAAAATCAGGACTTGTGTGCAGTCCTTACACAGAAAACAGCGTGGAAGAATGGGAGTAAGTTGTTAGCACTATAAAAAGAAAACAAAAAGAGCAGTAAAACTTAATTTTTGTTATTCAGTTATTTATGCCCTACTCCACTGGAAAGGCAAACCAACTGGAATATTTTCATTTGTGCAGATGAGTAGACCTAGAAAATCCAGAAGAACTCCCAGGATATTTTTGCTCCATGCAAAGCACGGGCACCTCGAGCCTGGCCTGCTGAGCTCTCTCACAGGAATGGGTTGGGAGGCTGGAAGGAAACTGCTCCAGAGCTGTGCCCACCCTGCAGGGCAGCTCCAGGGCCAGCCAGGGGTGGGCACCCCCTCCCAAAGGAGGGCAGAGAGGAAGGGGTGAGGAAAGGAAGAGGCTCCAGAGGTTCACAGCATGAACAGTGAGTCCCACTATAAACGGGACTCCTTTAGAACTGGAATTAAAACTACTGCATGGAGGCCCTTGGACAGAGCATCCCTACACCTTCCAGAGTTCTCCTACCCAAATTCTTTACAAGTTTATACCCCCACAGTGGGCTCTTGACCTGAATTCTGAGTTTACAGCAATCACATCACAGTCCCTACCTCACAACTCAAGAGCCAGCTCTCCCAACACATTTCCCATTTCTTTAGCAGCTCTGGCAAAGCAAAATGAAATATTTCTTGTATGGAAAGGCAACTAAAAAAAGGCAATTAATGGGGCAAAAATTAAAGTGCACTTTTTCCTCTACTTTGGATTAACATTGGGTTTATAAACAAGACCTTGGAGCGCAGCAGGAGGAACGGCAGAGGAGGCTGCAGTGTTTTGGGGCCGTTTGGGTGGTTTTGTGAGTGCGGGGAGGGCCGGGCAGGGAGGAGCCGGGAGCTCCATTGGCTGCGGCCGCAGGTGAGCGCGGGGATAAAGCCGCACCTGCGGCCGCCGGGAGGGGCCGGGGCCGGCACCGCGCTGTCCTGGGCCCCCGCCCCCCGAGTCTGCTCCAAACATGGAAAGAAAGAAAGAACGAACCCCCCAGTTTCCTTACTCGCCCACTGTTCTAACTGAGTCTCTTGCCTCCTTAGCCTGTTTTTGTTGTTTTGGTTCAAAGTTGAGTGGAGCGGCCGCGGGATGGGATTGGGACCTGTTCACGAGAGCCAGGTGAGTGAGTGACTGCTCCATCCACGTGTCCGGAGGGGTTGGGTAAAAGTGGGGCAGGGTCTGGGAGCCACCTGTGTAGAGATGGGGGTTTGGGGAGTGGAGACACAGGATGCTTTAACGAGGTGTTCTAATTAATCCCGTTCCTGTGGCAGCAGCGCAGCTCATTCCCTACAAACACCAACACAGCTGCCCGGGGCCACGTGGGAGCTGAAGCCAGGACATGGCTTCTAAAAGGAAAAATGAGAACTTCTTAAACAGCTCCTGGGGATGTTTCAAGTCGTAAATGATAGCAAAGCTACTGAAAGCAGCAGCTGATGGCTCTTGGGGAGGTATTTCCCAAACCACCGAGAGTGTGGAGGTTGGTTTAAGAACAGTCTGACTCAATCAGAACCTTGCAGTCCCTCTGGACTTGCACTGGTGCAACAAACACCAGATCTGAGCTGCTCTCCAGGCCACCACTTGTAAGGATTTAACTTAATTTTCATCAGTTGATTCTTCTGTTGATTTTTCTGTGAATCACTTAAAATTGTTTCCTATCCAGTGATATCCCAAGAAGTGAAATATTTTAGAAAACAGTCACATTTGTTAATTTGCCTTATGGAGACAATTTTAACTTGCTTTAGTTTGAGTTTGCGCAGGTCTCTGAGGTCCCAAAGTCATTGTGATGTGGTGTTATAAGATGCTGAAGCTTAGCTTGGGTGAGCTCCCTCCTGATCTCTGGGATCAGAGGGACCAGGGGCCTCAGGCTGCATCTTCCCCTTTCTGTGGATGCCTTGTGTCGGCTGTTGTGTACCAGCAAAAGTGTCCGAAGGCCTTCTCTCACTTTTCCAAGAGAGAACCAGGAGCTTTGGCTTCAGCTGCTGCTGAACAATCAGGTTCCTCTCCACGTGCAACGGACAGGGGTAAAGCCAATTTCAAATGTAGCTGATTATTATGGGGTAAAACTTCCTGAAAACCAAGAGGAATTTCCCTTTTGAAAGAAATAGCAGCCAGTTGAAAGCAAAACATATGGAAAAGTGTGAGGGTAACACCTGAGAAAGGCAGGAACCCCCTGAATGAGCCTTGAGCAGGAACAGCCCAAAGGTTCTTGTGAGACACAACAGCTGGATCAGGCTGGGGCTGTGGAAGTGCTGCCTCTGGAAGTCCCAGTGTCAGAGCTGAGCCAATATTACAGGGACAGGAATTATTTTATATTTTCTCTCCAGGATGGGGAGTTCCTGGCACTTTTCAGAGCACGGAGGGCACGGCACTGAATTTCCAGAGGTTGCAATCCCTGGGGTTCATGCAAAGCCCTTTCAGTGTAGCCAATGCAGCCGGCTCAGAGCATCTGCCTTGACTGCTTGGTTCCTCCACAGACAAAGGAACAGAGAAACGTTTGCTCACTTTAAAGTTCAGGGACATCCAGCACAAGTTTACCTGACCTTTAGTTAAAGGTTTGCCCCTTCTGAAGGATGCAGCCGACCTTTGCTGCTGTTCAGGGGGAGCTGCAGCCTGACCCTTCACTTCTCCCAAGTGAAAAGCAAAAATCAAGGGGTGTCTCATAAAAATTTGAAAATCCCAACTCCCTACACTTGAAATTGGCTGTTCAGAGTTGAGGGGAGCTGTTGGAGGTGGGTCCCTGGAGCTCGTATTTCAGGTTTTTATTACCATTTATTTAATGTGAGATTTCGCTGATAAGCACCTTGATTTAACGATCTGAGCTGCTCCCGAAGGAAGCTGGAGCCGAACCCAGCCTGCAGCTGTTCGCTCCCTGTGCTGGGCTCGGTGTGTCCCAGGCAGGAAGGGGTTAATGGCCGGGAGCCGCGCATGAGGCATTTTCGGGGCTGAACCCGTCCTAACTTGCCTGATAAAAGGCATTTCAAATAAGCCAGGATTGCACTGAGGAATTTCAGTTGATGGGTTCCTGCCTAGGCCACCCTTTCTCAGGGCTTACCCAGAAGCTTTTAACAAGTCCTGACAAAACCAAGGGAGAGGCTTCAGGGCAGCAGCAGGTTTCGATTTAAAGGCAGGAGAGAGAGAGAAACACCCTGAACTATTTGTTCTCTTAAATCGTCCATCAGCACCTCCGCACTGGGGGTTTGTGGGTTGGGTTTTTGGTTGGTTTTCGGGGTTGTTTTTTTTTTTTTTTTTTTTTTAATTTAAGTGCAGGCAAACATTTCAGTTCACCTCCAAGGCAAGTTTTGCACTTTAAGCTCTCTTTTCCCAAGCTGCAAAGGGCAAGCAAATTAAAATTTGAAATCTAAAGTTATCCAAGTGCGTGGGAGGTTTGCCAAAAGTCAGAACTGGACCCTTCTGAAAGCCCCAGTTTTCCCAGGCATTAAGGAGGAAGGAGTTGGGACCTTAATTTGGAAAAGCCACCCAAACTGGAAACACCATTTGCAATTCCTTGCTGGGATGTGGTGAATTTTCATTTCATTCATGGGATTTGTGTGTTTCGAGGTAGATTTGTCTTACTGTTTTCAGTTATTTAGAGGAGAAGCAACATGCGATGCTAAGGATATGCATTATGTTCTGATTTGTTAATTTTATAGATAAACCCTGGACATATCCATAAAGTAAAATATTTCAACCTACAGATTCCTTTACAGGAATCTCAGAAATGTCTTTATTGCACAGATGTAGGGATGGGTTGGATTTTGAAGGTGGAATATTCCTAACAGTCTTAATTTTCATTACTTTTCTCTTTCACAGATTGGAAGCTTTCAGGAAGAGGCTGAACACCCTTTAGAGGGTTTTAAACTATTTAAATCATCATGGTGCCACAGGGCAATCCCATGATATCCATGATATCCATGATCCATCTCACAGAAGGGATGAGCAGGAGCAGCCTGGCAGTGCCACGCTGGGACAGGGGATGAGTCCCCTGCTCTGCCCGGGCTTCACGAAGCACCTGAAGGGAGCAAACCCCAGTTCCCACATCCTGGGGCCGGGACTAAATGGGATTATCTCTCCCCTGTCACGGCTAAAGGGAAGCAGTACCTTAACGCACTCCCAGTATGGCCAGAGGTCTCTAAAAAGGACTGGCACTTTGAGGAAAATCGCCTCCAGGCATTCCCTGGGTTTTATAAGTTCAGGGTTTAAGGCCGTGGCCATTATCTGGTCGCAGCTCCCTTGTAAAAGCCATAAAAGACAAAAAAAGCCTTGAGCATTTGATTTGCAGAAGCTCCTGGTGCCTTAAAGGCCTTCCAAAGACGAGGTTGCCACATCCTTGGCTCGGTTGTTCCCACAATTAACAGGACTAAGTGTCCAAAGTGGCTGCTTTGTTCCAGGCTAAAGTTACAGAGGTGAAAAACACGGATATGGTGGGGGGAAAGGAAAAGGATGATTTCAGCCCAGAGAATCCCTCCAAGCACCAAGTTCACACCTCTCACACACGCCTGAACATCGCAGGTGACCCAGCGGGCGTCCCTAAAGGCACCTTAGCACCCCAAAACCTCGCCCGCGTTTTCCTGAGGGAAATGAGGACGATCCATGGGTTCTGTTGTCCTTCATTCCACCGGAGTCTGTCTCGTACCTAACCAGATTTCAGTGGAGTGAAGCACAAGAGACATGGAGCTGAACCGGCACCAGAGGAGCTGCTTCCCACTGCCAGAGCTGGGGAACCACGTGGAAATTTGGATACACCAGGCAGAGACCACACTGCTGGGAACTGGAGAGGAGCAGCACGAGGAGCTCTTTAATAACCTGAATATTTCCTGAAAATCCCCAGTAAGAACCCTCTGTGAGCATGTACTTCCTTTCTGCATAATGTGTAAAGATTAAAAGTCTACAAAGACCACAAGCTGCTTTCTGGAAGGTTTAAATACCTTATTAGCAGGAAATTAAACCCTAAAGTGGATAAACGAGCTGTGTAACCTCATCCCTTTCAGCCATCTTCCCTCCAGGATGGGACAGCCAGGGAAGAAACCAGAAAATAACCTCATTTCAGTGCGCTTGCACCACTGCGTTCCCTCAAAAACCTCTCCCTAAAGAATCCCCAGTTGTGCCTGCTTCCCTCCAACTCTCCTGCCACACCACCTTCAGAACCTGGAAAAACTCCATCAATATTTTAGACTCATTTATTTTGTAATAAAATTAATGTAAATAAGATGGAAGTTGAGGGAGAATTCAGATTTTTCAGGCTGAGCACAGGATAGATCTTTCAAGGTGTCAGTGTAAATTCCTTGAAGGTTAATGCAGTTAAATATTTGATGCATAAATGTGTCACATCTAACACTAATCACTCACCAGTTGTAATTGCCTTTTCAAAGTCCTCACCTCCCTGAGACAAATGCAAAAAAAAAGGAGATCTGGCAAATTTAAAACAAAAAAACAAATAATGTCTTCCTCCCATCGGGATGTATTATTCGCCTTGATAGATTTAGTAGCAGATTTCGAGAATTTATTGTCCTGTATTATTCCTCAGCCGCCTGCCTAATCCTTCTTTTCCCCGGCCCCTTCTCTCTGACTGATTTGAAAAGCATTCAGGAAGCACTTGCTGATGGCTTTTCCTACAAACACAGAGCACGGCCACCGGCTCCCTCCCACCCTGCTGCTGAGCTCTCCCACTCAGCGAGTGTCAAAGCTCCTGGTCCTTGTTTCCAGGCCCATTCCTGAGCCCAGCACAGCCTCTGTGTTGAATATCTCACAAAAGCAGCTTTCCCTGCTCAGTGTTGAAGTTCCACTCGAGTTCAAACCAAATCACTGCAACTACAGATTTGCAAATGGGACTCTGGCCAGCTCTGCACTGCTTCAGGTTTTCTTATCCATCTCATACTCCATACCTTGAAATTCATCACCACCAAAACCAGCTCTTGATGGCTTTTCATAGAACGGTTTGCTTTGGAAGGGGTCTTAAAGATTGTCCCATTCCAACACCTTCCGCCATCCCAGGCTGCTCAGAGCCCCGTCCAACCCAGCCCTTAACACCTCCTTTTCCTGAAGGATTTTCCCTCAGAGCATCTGAGAGCTCAGCAAGCCATTCTTTGGAGTTCTGGTGGTGGGTGTCAAGAGCACTGGGCAGAAATTGGAGTTTTTACCGTTGTTATCCTTTTAGCAAAACCAGGAGTCCCAGTGCACCAGGGTAGGTCTCACTTGCCAAGCACAAGTGGATGAAAAACGCACAACTTTGTGTATTTGCCAACTAAAAGTAATAAAACAAGGGATCCTACCTTGCCCCAGGTCTGGAGGGCAGAACTTTGTGCGGAGAACTGCTGCTGCTGAAGATCCATTGGAGCAAAATTTGCCTTCCCACCGTTCCCTCCTCCCCTCCCTGCCCGGCTTCAGCTCCCCAGCCCTCCTCTGCAGGGCAGGAGAGGCCTGTGGATGAAGACACAAATAAAGCTGGGTATTAATGACATGCTGGGGAATGTTTACAGCACTACAAGTCATACATTACTCATCCATTTGTTCTATTTTTCCCTATATGAAGGACATTTTGGGTAACAGCTTTCCATACATTAAAGCGAGGCACATAACGAGACAGCAGACAAACTGCCAGAGCTGTGCGGTGCCGTGGACAAGGCTCTGTCAGCACGGGCTGAGTTAGCAGAGCTCCCTTCAGAGCTGACAGGTGCTGTGTAAATGCAAGCTCGTTATCAAAGGAACCACGGCTTGTTGCTCACACTGATGTAGCACCAGAGACAAGAAAAACCCTCCAGTTACTCTTTGGAGTAATATCTGCAGTCTAGAGACTGAATATTCCCAGGCCGTAGAGAGCAGCTGATGATTCAGATCTGGCAATTCACACAGGAGAAGGCTCCTCTCGGGGGAAAGGAGTGAGACCAGGGCCCAGCAGCCAACAAGTGCCAGCCAGCAGGGTCTGTGCCAGCATCTGGGAGCTTCTGGGGCACTTCACACCCAGTGCCCTCTCCTGCTGTTGTTTGTGAACATCAAACCCTGAACGGTTTCTGTCACCGCAGCTTGGTGAGGGAAGCTGGAGAACCCCAGTGGAAGGGATGGATTTGAGGCGCATTTCTTTGGCAGCTTGCATGTGCAAGTCCCGTGCTGTACTGAGGTGCATTAAAGCCTTCAGGCACAGGGATCCCTGGTGTATTGGAGGGAAACAATCACGAATAAACCCTCAGGCAGGCCAGGTTCTCTTACTGGGCAGCATAAAAGCAGCAAGTGCTCACCCACTGCAACCTCCCTGTCAAAAACTGAACTATCAGGAGCTGAAAGGTCCCTGAAATGGCACAAAACCAGGCTGGCTTATTCCAGCAAAATATCTGTTCTTTCTGAACATTTCCCCAAGGAAACAAGGTGAGGAATTACACTGCTGAGCCCAGGGAGACACACTGCTGGAAAAGCCACGAGTTTTCAGCTTTTTTAATGGTTACATTTCATTGTTGTGCCTAAATGCTTCATTTAAAGCCAGTTTTTATTCAATAGACAGCCTGGCCTCAAACACCATTTCAATGCAAACCTTCCAGCCCTTCCAGTTGCTTCAAATAAACGCTGTCTTGTCTGGTGCTAACTTTGCCGAGCCCACAAGCAGAGGGGAGGTTTGGATGAGAGGCCCTTTAGAAACCCTTTACAAATGTAGATTTGATTGACTGACTGATTGAACTTAATTGCAGACATTCTCTTAATTGTACACTTAATTACTGACACTGTGTCAAAAGATTTCTGATGCAGCACCTGGAGGACAACCTTGCAAGTGCCAGTCGGAGCCAGCTGCACTAGACATCGGGGAGGTGCTGCGCGTTGCCGCAGCTTGGAAGGGGGGAAAAAACCCATAATATTTTAATAATATACAATTAGGGTTCCACCCACCCTCAAACACGCGTGTGCACATGCACACAATCACAGATCTCCTGGCGGGGAGGGCGGCCAGGCATGGGGAAGAGAAAAGGAACAAAGGGCGGCAATTAGGGCCCGTGTGACAGTGCCACCCCTGCGGTCCCTGCGAGCATCCCCGGCGCGGGCAGGGACCGAGGGCACGGCGGCCCCGGGGCTGGCAGCGCTGCCACAGCTGCCGCTCGGGAACCCTGTGTCTGCCTGGGGAGCAGCGCAACGGGAACAAACCCCGCGGTGTTCGCTCGGAGGTTCCACCCCTGGATGTTCCCAGCGGCGCTGCGCGGTCACTGCAGCTCTCGCTGCGAGTGAGGGAAGAGATAACGGTGGTCTCTGCTTGTGATAAGGAGTGTCTGCGGGAACTTTGTATTGTTCTTGTACTTCTCAACAGCAAAATGAGCATTTTAGTGAATGCAAAAACCCCAAAGCAGAGCACACCAAAACTCTACAGACAAGCAGCAGAGAATGCTGGAATTTACACTCACAGAACTGCAATTTGCTCAAAACACCTGGAGCCTCGTTAATTTACCTGTGACATGTTGCTATACTTAATTGCCTTTGACAATTAGTAACATTTCAACACCTCCTTTAATGGCCCAATTATGAGAACACTTGTCTTCCGTGCAGCAGATAGAGGAAAATAGATGGGTGAATCTCCAATGCAAAACTCCTCTGCAGGTATTTTAATGAACAGCTCAGAAAACATCCCCCGAGGAGGCCGCTGTGACGGTGTTTGGTGACAGAGGAGCTGTGTTTGCCCAGCTCTGGCCCTGCTGGCACGGGCTGGCACAGCTGCCTCTCCGTCAGCAGCGCTGCAAAGTTCATTACAGGGAAAGTGCTGAGCGCTCCCCTCGCTCCACGTCCCGCACTCGGGGTTTTATCGATTCCTCCTCTCTGCTAACAAAGGGCATCCTCTGGAAACCAAATCCTGCCTCCAGACTGCGACCCGCACAGAACCTCTTCCAGCCACACGAGGTCCTGCCTGTCCAGCGGAAATCCCTGTTAGAATAAGGCTTTGCAGAACTGCTTGGTTAAATGTTAAATGTGGCCATCCTCTTGTCAGAGAAAGCAGGGAGCTCCTTACAACACAGCCTCGAGCTGGGCACAAGTGCTGATTTAACAGCTCCTCTGAGCAGAGGGACTGGGGGAACCTTGCTGCTGTTGCCTGTAATTGGAACAATCCCTGCTGACACACACGCAGAATTCACCAGCACAACAATTCTTCTTCTGTCTTCTCTTTTTAACAGCAGCTCTTAAATTACTTGGATCAGGACATAATCTTTTGCTGACCACTTTGTTCTCTCACTGGAGCTGTGTAAACCAGGAGTGAGTCTGAAGAAAGCTCCCCAGCCTCAAAGCTGCCCCAAAGTGGCTCCTCCAAAAGAGCAGGTGGAGTCTCAACGGTGGATGGAGTTTATGAATAAAACAATGTTTTATTAAACTACTATTACATTTTGATTGAACAGCGTTTGGACTACAGAGGAGCAGACACATTCCTGAAAGTAATTGGTTTTCCACATCTGCTTTCCTTTCTAATTGGACTAATTACTTCAGTGTAGGATCATGTTCACTACTCTCCAGAAAGCAAGAAACCCTGATTTACAGTGAGAAGAGCAGCAATTAGAGAGAATTAATTCATACGGCAACATCTAAATAAATCATATTATGAGAAGACAGCAATGTAATTATTGTGACTGGTGACTCCCTTGTGGAGAAACATCATCCTTAAGCCAAAATCAAGCAGCTCAGTCCTCTGAGGAATCCACCACACTCCTCCAATTTCACAGAGCGTGTAGTACCGATTTTATTTTTAAGACCCAACTGAGGTGCACTGTCAAAACCAATAGGTTCTAACACTCCTCAGACAGCTGAGGAAAAACAATCAAATCCTTGACAACTCCATGGTTGTCCTCAGAATCCAATGTGTGTTCAACAGCCATGGATAACAGATGCCAACAGCAGCTTCCCATCAGAGGTGCAGGGATTTCAGGGGAGGGATCCTCCCTCTGGCATGAGCCAGGCTTTTCTTCCTCCCCCAGCCCCATCCCGGGCTGGTTAAAGGGTTTAGTGAGGAGAACAAGCCGAACCATGGGGTTTCAGGAGAGGATCCTGCTCCACACATGGATAAATTACCTCGCTGTTCATCCCTGAGCAGTCTGGAGCTGCCCTCAGCACGGGGATGAGATTTTCTCTGCTCCTTTGGGAAGTGGTGAAAGCGTTTTAGAGAGCTCCCTTCACCTGTTCGTCATTAACTCTGTCCTTAATGCCACTCTCAGGTTATTAGTAACGCTAATGACTCATTAATGACACGTCTCTGTCCTTAATGGCATTCTCAAGAACTTCGGTGCTCCTCTCACTTGCTAAGGAAAATGCTGTCTTCTTCTCCTCCTGTACTTCCAGCAAAAAAATCCACAATGCCTTTTTTGGGTGAGGAGAAATAGATAATTTCCACACCTAAACCAGACAGCACTGAATATCCTGTTGTCTTGGTTTGAAAGACAGGTGTCTGCCAAGGAAGGCAGGAGCCTCCCTCGAAATGGAAAATGTAACGCCCTTCCTTCCGAATTATTATACTTTTGAAACTAAGGGGTTTTCAGGCAAAGATATGAGGAATAGGAACAACAGTTCCGTACTTATATATATATATACACATACATGTGTGTATAACCAGCCAAACAAACAGCGATAACTCTGGCAGTAACAGCAAACACAAACCCAGTGCCAGCCTTCTCGGCTGTCGGGCCCTTTCCCCTCGGGTGCAGTTCCGCTCGCAGCCGGCAGGGGCGCTGGCGGCTCCCGGTGAGCAGGGCAGGTGCGATGGTTCCCCCGCGGCTGCAGGGGGCGCTCCGGAGCGAGCTCGGGGAGCACGCGGCACCGGTGCCCTGGGATCCCGGGAAGGGATGGAACAAAGGCTTCACAAACCCCTGGGCAGCCGATCCCGGTGTCCGGCTGGACCTTTGGGAACAGCAGGCTGGAACGGCAGGGACGAGCACAAATCCCGGGTGGCAGACGAGATGTATCGAACTCCGGAGCTGCAGCAGGACCCCCCCGAGGTCTGGGCAGGCAGGGCGTGCGGGGCTACAGAGCAGCAAAGGCTCAAAGCAACAGCGGGGCAGGGCGGCCACAGCCTGGCTCCCAGCGGGGCGGGGAAGGCGGGCTTGGAATCCTGGGGTTCTCCCCGAAGCACCCGAGCACACGGTGGAAAGGTCCCTCTTTTAGTAAGGCGGGGTGTTAAACAGGGTCCCGGTGTAACAGCCGCTCCAGCGAGCGAGCTCCACTCACGGTAGAAGGAAGGCAGCCGAAAGCAGAAACCTGCAGCGGTAACAAACTGTCCACCACGACAACAGCCTCCTCTCCCTCTGAACTCTGGGAGAACAAGAGCCCTCGGGGCTGTCACCCAACCCCTTTTTCCCAGTTCAAATCTCCGCCCTAAAGGAGAGAACCCCAGGAGAAAGGCAGTAGCCCGATGGACCCCTCCCCCTGTAGCCAGGTCTTTCGTATCTCTCAAGCACCCAGTAATTTGTCCCCCCTGGCAGCACATATTGGGAAAATTCTTTAAGAGAAAAAGAAAACAAAAGGAGAACTCCTAAAACCCCCACACCTGTGCCATGATTCCATGGTTTACATGGAGCAGCTCCCAAGTTTCTCTGTGGCTTCACCACACCACGAGAGGCAGAATAGCCCCGTGCTCCTCCTCAGTGAATTAATTCACTTAATTTGGTTGTTCTGCTCTCAGGAGGTGTCTCTGTACAAGTGGCTCTGTGAATCAGGGCTGGGCACTCCCTGCGCTCAGACTCTCTGCTCTCACACACCAGCCCCTCCCAGGGTCTCACGCTGTCACACAGGATGTGCATAAGCAGGGCACGAATTAGCATAATGAGATGTTAGACTTCGTGTCCACGCGCTGACACCTCATAAATCCCTCACATCACAAAGCCACGCTTCCCATCCAAACACTCACCCACTCTGAGCAAACGCCTGATCCATTAGGATTTAGGGTGATAAATTGTCACTTTGGACAGGTGCAGGCAGATCCATCCCGATTTGCCGTTCTTGTGCCACAGCAGATAAACACAACCATCACTTCAGCACCGGGACTGGCAGGGAAAGGTGTTTAACACTGAGCCTGCGGGAAAGCAAAGCCTGGGGCTTGGGGGGTTTAAGCAGATTTAGGAGCCTCAGCTCTCTCTGTTATTATTTACTGCAATTCAAATCTCCCCTTTCCTTCTGAGAGGTTTTCATAGCTGCCTTTAAATCTCTAAACGCTTCCAAAAAAAAGGTAAAAATAAGATCAAATAAAAATGAAGAATTCCCTCTGCATTGAGAATTTATCCAGACTCTCAGACATTTGCATCCAGAAGGTGAGAATCCCTGGGGATGGATTCCCTTCATCCCACACCTGGGGCCATTTCTGTGCAGAAAACACACAAAGGGGGTAAAATGCTGCACAAAGGGGGTAAAATGCTGCACCCCAGTCCAACTGCTCTCTGTGCTCACTCTGTGGCAGCCACAGCTGGCAGAAATTTGGGTTTCGGTGCCACAAGAACTCAGCTCAGGATCGAGCCCACCTGTGCAAACACCTCCAGCAGAGCAACACAAAACTCTCCTGTTTCACTTCCTTGCTCCACTTTTATGTTAATATTTGTTACCTTAGCCAGACAGGCCTGGAAACAGAATAATGGGGAAATGGATCTAATTACTCTGGAAGCATGGAAGAGATTTTTAATTGATTTTAGCCCTGTATAGCCCTGACAAAAATATAGATGCAGAATGAGCAGAGGTCCTAAAGGAAAATTAAGGCCACAGGAAGCACAAGCTCGTTAAAAAAAGGGAAAAGGAGTACAATAATAAATATACCCAAGTATCACAACAGTGTAAGAACTATTTTGAAGGTAAGTGGAACAGCTAATAATTCACAGCCATTATTCTTTTATCATTGTTCAGCTGAAGGTTGAGAAGATTTTAAAACTGCAATTATGAACAATAGATTTGCATTGAAATCAGCTCCTCTGCTGCGTTTCTCCCTCCTCTCCCCTCCTCCTCCTCCTCAATAAAGAGGTGGAAGCAACAAAGAAAGCAACATCTTGAATACAGGAGAGAAAGGGAGTTTTTAAGGAATACCCACATAATCAGATACTCCAAAAAAGGAAGAAAAGCGGAGCCTGGCTCCTTGGGCATTTCTTAAAAATCAAACCAGTTAAGTTGGGTTCTTTGTGCCAGTTGGTCAAATAAGTAGGAAAGTTCCCTATTGAGCTGCACTGACAGATCTTTACATCCTTTTACAACCATCCTGAGGCCAGGTTTCCTTTTCCACTCCTTGGGGGCCCTTCTCAGCTCACTGGGAAGGGGAAACGTCTCAGCACTGGGAGAAGTGGAAAGGAGAACACTCAGATCCAAGGAACGAGGCTGAGAATCCAGGCTGGCTCAGCACAGGAGCACGCAGGGAGAGGTTTTCCTCTGGAAAACCCTTTGGAGAGAGGCAGCAGCATCCCTCACCTCCCCAGCCTCCACAAGCAACAGCTCTCCTGACAATTTATCTCCTTCAGCAACTTCAGAAATTTAGAATCACTTTTCTGGTAGAACACTGCCCGCTTTGGGTTTGTTTTTAATTTCTGGTGCCTCCTTCCCCGAGTCTCCTCATGAGTGTGGATTAATGAACAATTACAAGGCTTCATTCTCACTGCCATGTAGTTCCAAGAAAGGAAGAGCATCTCTCTAGAACATTATGCTTGAAAAACAAAGGAGAGCTTTGACTGTCAAGTCACTGATGTTCCCTCTTCACTTAAAAGCTTTCCAATTTACTTACAAATTATAGTGTTTTTAATGCAAATTAAGCACTAGAGAACATTCTTTCCTTCCCCCAGATTAGCAAGAACCAAATTGACCAAGAAAGCCAAACATGGAATCTGGACTCAATGAATATTTTAAATAATGAGGCTGTTTAATTATTCTGATTGGTGAAGGATGATGTTATTAAACGCCTCTGAGCTGATGACAGGGTTGGAGCACAGGGCTCTGCTTTGTGAACGCCGAGAAAGTGTTTCCTGACACTCCGTGTTCTGGTATTTTCTGTTGCGTCAACTCTGGGGCTGAAATGCAGCTACACACGCTCAGGACCCCTGGGGAATCTCCTGGTTCAGAAGCAAATGCCAGGATGGGAGGGCAGAGCAGCTGCAGGAGAGGTGGGAATGAGCACACCCTGCCCCACTGCTGCACCAGGAAACAGCGGGGCATCAGTCCAGGGGTTTGGGGAAATAAAACCACAAAATCAGAGTTCACTCAGTTCTGCTTTTGCTCCAGCACCCCTCACTTTCATGGACCTTTAGGTTTGTGCTCTCACTTCCCACAGGAAACAAGGAGAGGGATTCTTCACCAGGAGCTGCAGCGATAGGACAAAGAGTGATGGGTTCCAACTGAAATAGGCAAAATTTGGATTGGCTATTGGGAGGAAATTGTTCCCTGTGAGGGTGGGCAGGCCCTGGATCCCTGGCAGTGCCCAAGGCCAGGCTGGACATTGGGGCTTGGAGCAGCCTGGGATGGTGGGAGGTGTCCCTGGCATGGCATGAAAGGATCTTTAACATCCCTTCCAACCCAGGCCGTTCCGGGGTTCTGGGACAGACCTGATGGCTCTGAGATAATCGGTGTGTCCTGCACAGGACCCAGCTGAAGCTCGTTACACCCCACCCTCCCCACCTGAGCCTTGTGACCCCACTCCACCCTCACCACACCCCCCCCATGACCATCCCTGCACCGCCTCCAGCGCTTCTGGCATCGAATTTTGTTAAAAGCTCAGGTCCAGGTGTTCCCACGGGGCCCTTCACGAGGTCACGAGGGTGAAACAAGATCCCGTCCCCATGGCAACCCATTCACACCTCATTAACATCTCATTAACACCTCCCCCGCTTCCCAAGGCCACCTGCCCCGCCCTGAGCCTATTTTTGGCGTTAATTAGAGATTGTGGAGCTTCTGGAGACCGCAGGTGAATGAGAAGAGGCCAAGAGCACACCTGGCCCTTGATCTCTTGTCCTTGAACGCCCCCGGTGCCCCGGCTCCGAGCACAGGCCCAGCCCTTTGATGAGGCTGGGAGAGGTCAGAGGGAAATCTGCTGTTCCTGGGCTTTTTAGTCTGGATCCCATGCTCCTGGTTCCTGTGCTTTGGCTGTGTCCGTGTGCCCCTGGCTCCTCATCCCATCCCATCCCCAGAGGATTCTGCTCCCTCCAGGAGAAACCGGGGAGAGCTCAGCACAGCCCTTGCCTTGTCCAACACCTTCCCTGAGCCAGCACGAGGGGATTTATCCAAATCCAACTCCCCCTTGCTCCTCCACTTCCCTTCCTTGCGCCCTGGAGCAGCGATGTTCCAGAGGAAGAACATTTTGACCCCAAGCCCGGTGCTCTGAAATGGGCCAGGGGAACACAACAGGAACAGAGGCCGGGCTCAGGAGGAAGAGACTGGAAACAGCTGCAATTGCTGGCAGAATAATGGAGAAATCTGCTCAAAATGGGGCGTTTTTTGTTTGTTTTCTAAATGTTTACAATTAATTGTACCTAAGGGTAGGACCCCAGCTCTCTCCTGGCACAGCGCTGCTTTGCTGTAACACCTGATCTTCCCCAAAACGGGCAAAACCTGCTGCCCTCAGTGGCCGTGGGCCCCCAAACCAGGTCTGCAGCAGCCCACACACCGCTGCACCAGCCAGGGACCTCCTCCTGCAGTTCCCACTGAGCTTTCCCACTGCTGGCAGGGGCTGGCAAATTCCCCCTCAGGAAAAAAAAAAATAATTCAAGCTCCTACCTACATGAGCTACTGAAGGAAAAGACACAAAACCCACAAAAGCCAACTAAGCAAACAAAAAGGAGATAAAAGCAGTTTGCTTTAAGGCAGCAGCTTTTCTGAAAGCCTGCAGTAAATCTTTAAGATTATCAATAATGAACACATTCAATGTCTTTTTTCGTCTTCTTTTAAATCACTTCTTGCAGTGGAAAGAAATCAGTCCGGGGGGTTGTTCCTATGTGAGCTGCATTTATTATCAAGGGATTGAGAGAGCTCGAGATGGAAAGAGGGAAAATGAGCCTCGGCAGGGCTTTGGGAAAAAAGCTCAGCGCCACTTTATAGCCCTTCCTCCACCTCTTTGTCACAGCACCCCGTAATGAGCCCTGGAATTCATCTCAGCTCTAATGACACTCACAGTGGTGGATGTTTCTCCCAAATTTAGTCAAGTGACAACACAGAGTCTTTAATATGCAAAGGAGGCCTTTGTGTAACTCCCCAGAACTTTGGTGTCTTGTCAAGGCTTACAGGAATTCCGGGGGAAACAAATTGCGCTAATCACAGGAGCGAGCGCGTGGGGAGGGCTGTCACGGCGGCGCTGAGATGTTCACTCGCCCCGGGCTCACACGAACATCGGCACCTCCAGGGACTCCTCTGAGCCCGGCTCCGGCCCGTGGGGACCCCGCGGGGCCACTCGGTCACTGCCCCAAAGCCCAGCCCTGGCCAGCAGCTCGCCCCGCTCCTGGCTGCTGATTCCCAGGCAGGACGGAACCCAGGGCTCCTGGGGGAGCTCAGCAGCCTCGGGGCTCCAGGAGAGCTCCTGGGCAGTGCCCAAGCCCCAGGAGAGGCGAGGCTGCCAAGCCCCATGGTCCAGAGATTTTCCTGGGATCGTCTTTGGGGTTTGGTGGTGGTCGCTTTGGTTGGTTGTTTTGTTTTTTTTTTTCCTTTGGGGGGATTTTTTGGTTAAATGGGGAGGAAATAAAGCGACACTCCCCTCCTAGCCCAAATCATTACTTTAGAAAATCCTTCTGGCCCAAGGCATTAAATTAAAAAGAATGTGTCATTTCCTCCTGATAATTTTTAATTGATCACATCCACCACGGAGGTGGAGCTTGGCTAGAAAGGGTCTGCACCAAACAGCTCCTATTTGTCTGTGATTTCCCTGGGGCATCTTTTAAACCATTAAAATTTACAAACAACTTCATTTCTTATTAACACAGTTCCTTAATTGCTTCCATGGGAAAAGAGTCAAGTTATTTGCATCTTCTTTTCTTGGGGCTCCAGGGCTTCAGAGCAAACATTTCAGGATAAGCTTTGAAATGAAGCAGAAGTTCTGCTCCAGACCCAAGCCTGGCTCCTCTCCAGGCTGGCTCAGACACCTGCACATCCTACAAGGCCATTTTAAACCTCTTGGACAAATAAAAGGATGGTTTTGGGGCAGGTTTTTGGATAACCCACTACTGGCAGATCACACCAAGCCACCTTTCTTGTCCCTCCAAGCCAAAAGCTTCCAAGAAGGGCAGCACCATCACCTCTAGAACTGAACAGCCAGAGACGGCATCTCCTGCCTGCGTGAATGTACAAACCCCCTCTGGTAACACAAATCCAGCCTGGGTGTCTCCAGCACGGCACTCACAGAGAGCTCCCAGCCGAGGACATTCTCATTCCCCCCGAGTCGAGTCCCTCATCACCGCAGGGCGTTAATCAAATCTCCCTGGGTCAGGGCCGCAGCCCCTGCGTTCATCATCAGTTTGGGATGAAGGCATTACCTAGGCTCAGAGAATGCCTCCCTAAACATAATCAAGCATCACTTTCTGCAGTGTCCCTGCCCCGAGTGTTCTCCCTGTGAGGAGCCCATGGCAGGTCCCTCAGGCAGCTCCTGCAGGGCTCAGGAGCAGGGGCAGCATGGGCATCTCAAGGGCCACCAGTGAGACTTTCACTTCAGACAGACCCTCCAGCCAGGCCATCAGAGCAATTTTAGCATTTTTGGTCTGCCAGAGGCCCCTTCAAACCCCACCAACCTCCTGCAGCTCTCCCATAGGGCAGCTTGGACAGGGTTTGCTGCAACCTGGGACAGCAGAAGGCATCCCTGCCCATGGCAGGGGTAGAACGAGGTGAGTTTTGAGGTCCCTTCCAACCCAAACCATTCTGTGACTGATGATTCCATGAAATGGTGATTCTCTGACGGCAGTGTTAGTGCCGACTGCTGAGATCTCTCCCGTTTCCGTGTGTGTCTGTCGGAGCACTGCTCCAGCAGGATCCATCAGCTGTGCGTGGGAACACATTCCCAGGAAGCACCCACATGTGAGATGGAAATCCCCAGCTCCTCCCACGTTTCCCGAGGAGCCCGGGCTCTGCTCTGTCTGAGCACGGAGCGTGCCCCAGGAAAACACTTGCAGCAAATGGCACCGAGTTTGCCATAAGCTGATACATTTCACAAATTCACTTTACATTTAAAGACTGAAATATAAATCCCAGAGCTATATTGAAACTGGATCTCACCCAAAGCCAGGAGTCTGTTGCTTGGCTTTAAATATCACTGGGAAATAGAAAGGGATCCTTTTAGTTAATACTAATTATTATTCAGTCTATCATTAACAGCAACTGCACTTTGATAGACGGGTGGAGAAGCAGCTTTGGTTTGCACTGATGAGTCTGTGACGAGTTGCCCAACTTTTCATATTACTGATAATTAGCTCCTGTTCTTCATCAGCTGCTCCTGCTCCAGCACCGAGTGCTGGGGGCTGCTCATGCCTGAGGGGGCTGGTTCTGACACAGGAGGGATCTGAGCAGAACTCCCAAAAATCGGAGTGGGCAGGGACAGCTGCCTGCACCAGGACAGAGGGGAAGTAGGGGAAAAATGAAAAAAAAAAAAAAAAGAAATTTTGCTTCCATGACCTGAACTAATTTTAATAAAATGACCTTTGCAGAACTCGAGCTGCTCATCCTCTCTCCAGCGTTTTTAGCAACACAAATGCAATACCGTGACTGGCGACGGCAACTTTTAGGTTTCCTGCTGGTGATCATGGAATGGCTTCAGGTGTGTTTTAGAACTTCTGACACATCCATCAGGGGATGAAAAGAGAGCTGGGGCACAGAGAACCCATTAGAGGAGATTTGCTCGAAATTCCTGGCAGTTGAGTCATACTTTTGTAAAATAAAGCCTCTGTTGATGTCTCCTCAGGGCATAAGAAGTGTTTATAAAATACCCATTACACACAGGGATTATGAGCAATTTGGGGATTTATTTTCATACGTGAAACTGATAAAAATCTCCGAAAATTTCAAACATTAATTCCGCCAAACGTCAGTTTCGCAATTCCTTTGTTCCAGGGGACAATGGTAAACAATGCTCCAGTGACCTCCAGTGGGGACGGCGGAAAATACAGACCCTGCAGGCACCCTGTGCTTGGGGCAGCGCGGTTCTGCGGCACGCCCTGGAGCAGGACAGGCTGGCATCCTCCTGCAGGGGCCGCCCCGTCCTGATCCCAGATGGACAAACAGAACAAGGGCTCCGAGAAAACCTCCTTTGGTTTTTATTGAAACAGCTCAAACTCACCCCCATCCCTCTGATACGGAAACTCAGGTGAAAATCCTCCCTGTTTGGACAACAGGACCTTGAACAAAGCTGCCTGAGCCCAACCAACCCCAGCATTCTGCAGGTTCTTCACCTTTTCATCAGTCAAAACAAGCCAAGGGCTCTGAGCTCACTCTCATTCCTGGTTCTCTCCTAATGACTTCTGAGCCAGCCAAGAACCAAAGACTTTTAGTCTCAGATTAATCCCCTCCCTTCCTTTTGTTGGTGAGGGCCAGGGAAGAAAAGGAGGATGGTAATTTTTAAACCACAATTCCTTCTTATCACCATCTGGTCCTGATGAATATGGGCAGGACTCTGGTGCTACATTAATAAATCCAGGATTACACGGTAGAACAGATAGCGGGGGAACACATCAGTCATACCCAGCAAAGCTCGCTAAACTCGGAGGGATGACCTTGGAATGAAAGGAAACAGTGATAGAAGGAAAGCCCATGTCCTGGAATGCCTGTTCTGGCAGAGTCAGGAGAGGAGCCAGGACTAAACCAGACCAAGATTAAAAATCTTCTCTTGCTCTCACCTTTCCACAGCCACCAAGGCCTGCAGTGATGTCTATCTACAGGGGGGTGCTCCCTTTAGTGCACCTGGAGGAACTCATGGGAGCCCTGGAAACTTGGTGTTCCTGGAGAGACAAAACAGCCACGGGCTGCCCCAGCTGTGCTCAGAGGGACCCCAACAGTCCCACGTCCATCCTAAAAACACCTGAGCAGGGGTCCTGAGCCATCCCCCAAAACACAGCAGCACACACAGGGAGCTCCTCTCCCAGGCGGATTCCCCTCACGTTGTTTCTGCCTGATAGCACAAGAAAAACAATTGTGCGTTTTGCCTCTTTCTTTTCATAATTAAAGAACAAACATTTCCCTCAGAACTCATTTACTGTCCCAGAACACCATCCCTCATTGCAATGAAACTGCACAGAAAGGCAATTCTTCATGATGGAGGGAACACCAAGACCAGTGCAGGGTCTCTATCTGCCACTGTCTGCACAATATTAATGTAGAAAATAATATATTGGCTCGAATCAATACTTCCCTGACTCCTCCATCCATCAGCCCCCCTCCATTTGATAAAAGTCCCTCCATGTCATGTTTCCCCAGACTGATGAGATCACAGCACCTCTTCCCAGCATGAGTGATGGTGTGGGGATGTGTAATTGCCCAATAAATCACACTCTCCGGATCAAAGAGCTGAGATCCTCTGGGTGCCAAGGAGGCACAGCAAACATCATAAAATACAATAAGTTAATTAATTGCTGCAAGATTTTTACCACCTTGAGACAGGTTGAGCGTAACTTGTCACATACACGTACCCTGAGAGATCCAGGCAGAACAACCTGACTGCAGAGCTGCATCTGGAGCCTGGTGGAAAATCCAGACCCTCCTGGCTGTTCCCACCCCTGTCCCAAGCACAGGCCAGCACCAAGGAGCTCGTTCAGCCAAGAAAGTGAAGCCACAATCTGTGAATGCG
Organism: Corvus moneduloides; assembly: GCF_009650955.1. Lineage (NCBI taxonomy): Eukaryota > Metazoa > Chordata > Aves > Passeriformes > Corvidae > Corvus > Corvus moneduloides. The sequence continues at coordinate 6,477,441 of NC_045499.1, forward strand.
AGCTCAGGAAATAACCCCACAGCATCCAGAACCCTCTGCTTTACAGGCATCTGATTCCACAACTTTTAATGCCTTCTGTCAGCCCTGGAAGATCAGGTATTAACATCTCTGTAACCTCTTGTACTAATTAAGACAGCACATCTTTGGTATTCACCTCCCCGGCAGCTTCAAAGCCGAGCACTGACAGGGCACTGCAGTGTTTGTGCTTTTGGTGAGTGGCCCTTGTAAAACAGAAATGATAATGAACACACCACAGGAAGCTTTAATAAAAGTGTGCAGCCATTAGCAAGTGGATTTGGGCTAAAAAACGCAGGTTCAGCTTTGGGAAACTCCCAGGTTGGTGCTGTGGGAAGCAGGCAGTGCTCCCAAACGCTCAGGGGAGCCTGGGACGCTCTGTCCAGCACTGCCCTTTCCACAAACCACACTGACACACCGCAGACCTTCTGCTTCTCCCAAACGCGCCTCGTGTTGCAAACGACCTAAAAAGCAGCAAAGACTTCCAGGAGGACCTGAGAAGCCAAAGCAGTGTCAGATAAACACAGGAGCAGGGATTCTGCCCTCCCGGCGCTGAAGGAGGGTTTAGGAGGAGTTCACACGGACGCAGACCCAGGGGTTTAGTCTCTAGCTCGCTTCTCAGCAAGGTTTCTGCAGCAGGGAGAGGTTTCTGCACTGCCCACAGCTCGCACCCCTGGGCAGGACTGACCCCACTGCCCTCCCCCAGCACAGCCTGGAGCTCCAGGTCAGGGAGGGCTGACCCAGCTGGAGACGAGGTCTGAGCTTAAGGCACAGCCCAGGATACAGGATTGAATGAAGTTTAAATCCCAAAAGCTGCTTAAGACTTAGCATCGTTATTTTTGCTTGTCTGTCCCCACAGCGCACTGAGGAGAGGCTGAGCACTTTCTCCACTTGCAGCTTGAGAACCACAGGGAAAGGGAACAGGAAAAGATGGCTTTTTGTATAAATATCATCAACTCCCTGCACAAACACCTCGGGATGGTGGGAGGCCAGACCTCCAGACTTCCCTAACCACACCTTCTACCTGTGCAGCAACCAGGAGTTCAGAGAAAATATAAAAACAAGAAAACAAGACAGAAAAAGAAAGTAAAAGCCTCAAAAACCTTTTCTCACGCACCCTATCCAGTCCTCCACAAGCCCCAGCTTCCATTTCTCTGCTGCTGTCCCAGCACAGGCTTTGCCAAAGGAGCTTTGCTGCCATGAACCTCCCTATCCGAACACAGTTCACCTTTCCTTCATCATCTGCATCTCCTTCACCTGCTGGGGCTGCCCACAGCAGATAATTTCAATAAAATCATTTGGCCATAGAGGTTCAGATCTTTGTCCCTGCTCTGCCCTTGGCCAAGATGAAGAATTAAAAACAAAACAAAACACACAAATCAAAAAACAAACTCAGAAAAAAATCTTGGTACGGGGAATAATTCAGTTGGAAAATTCAGTACTTTTCCAAACATCTCTGCTGGATTTCACTCCATGCTGGTCTCTCCCAACTTAACAACACACTTGGCCAACTTGACCTTTGGAAAGGTTCTTTTATTGATCAGATGTTCCACAGACATTTACATTTCTTGGAGGGAGGGAGAGGCAGGGAAGAAAATTAAATTACTTTGCTCAGCGATCTTAATTATCTGAAATAATTATCTTCAGTCAATTCTCAAACAAGAACTCTCTGGAGAACAGTGTATTTTAGTTTGGATAAAGCAAAAGGAATTGAGTCCAAAGGAACACATTTTGTAACTTATTTAGAAATACCTAATTAACCATCTGAGTGAGGAATCCAATCAGAGCTCCTCCATTACACTTAATTATTAAAAGCCATTTGCTGGGGGGGACAAAAGGAGGGGTCTAAAGCAGCTCTCTGTGCCCCAAAGGGTAATTTTAGCAAAGAACTGGACAAACTGTGTGCAGGGGCTGTGCACACAGCGGTGACGTGCCTGTCTTGGGGCCATTTGAGGCATTTCCAAGACTTCTGTTGGATCCATGGAGAACTCAGACTAAGGACCCTCCTCCAGCCCTCGCTGAGGGGACATTGGTCCCTGCTGTGAAATCAAATCAATAACTCAGAGCTCAGTGGCAGGGAATGGTTCTAACACAGCCCAGAGCTCCTGGATGAGAAGTCAAACACCGTTTTCAGAGATCTGGGATGGTTCCTCACCTCAAGGAGTTCCTCTCCTGAATTTCCTCGTGCAGAGTTCAGCCTACCTTGTCAGCCCCCAAGGTGATTCCAGGACTTAAAAGCAGGGTGCTGTTTAAGGGTTCAATCAAAGCAAACAAATTGCTAAAAATAAATTGGTATCCCATCTGTTGCCAGGCAGGGAATTCAGCCTCAACAGTTGGGGAGGGGATGAAAGGCTGCGATAAACACCTTGAAATGGATATCTGAGAAATTCTGGGGCCTCGGGAAAATGGTCTGATTTTCTCTTCCTTCTCTTTTAATTCATTTCTCCTGAGGGGAAGCGTGAGTGTGGGTTTGTGCAGCACAGGGAGAGAAACAAAGAAACACCGAACCACCGAGGTTATTAATGTTCCAATGAACTTTTGCTGATAAACAGGATTTCATGGGGATGAGCACAGTGCCAGCCCAGGCTCTGCACTGTCCCCACAGCAGGCAGCAGGTGGAAATCCCATTCCCACAGCATCCCAGGAACAGGGACGCCTTCCACTGTCCCAGGCTGCTCCAAGCCCTGTCCAACCCAGCCTTGGGCATTGCCAGGGATCCAGGGGCAGCCACAGCTTCTCTGGGAATCCAGTGCCAGGGTCTGCCCACCCTCCCAGGGAAGGATTTCTTCCCCATATCCAGCCCGAATTTCCTTTGTTCGGTGTGAAGCCATTCCCCTTGTCCTGTCCCTGCAGTTCCTGCTGAAGGGTCCCTCTCTGGGCTCCCTGTGGCCCCTTCAGATGCTGGAAGGTGCTCTGGGCTCTCCTTTGCAATCTGCTCTTCTCCACAGCTCTTATCTATCCCACGTGTGGGTGAGTCCAGTGGACACTCCCAATGCTGGTGGTCAGCCAGGGCTCAGGAATGTTCCCGAGCTCCAGTCAGGGCCACTGGAGTGCAGTTCCCAATGTCAGGCAAATCCCACGTTTCTCAGCCTCCCACATGCCAGGAGATGGACTCTGTGACTGCTCATGAAATGTTTTGTCATCTCACTTCCACTTTTCCGCAAGCTGATGAAAAAAAGCACAAATCCCTCCGACGTGTTGTCTTCCCAACTCCTGATATGTTTTGGCTACTTACAGAGAGTAAGAGGAGTCTTCGGAGCAGATGTGAAATTCAGCTCTTGTTTCCTCGCTTGTCATCACTCGGAAAGCAAAACAAACACTCCTGCTCCTGCAGAAACCAGCCCTCATGTCCTGCTGCTCTCTGTGCCTGCTCCTCTTCCCCAGGGATGAGGGTTCCTCTCAGTCCTTGTCACAAATTCTTTAGAACCTGCTGAGAAGCACCAGAGATCAAGATAGTGTTGGTGTATCACTTACAGGAGGGGTTTTTCCCTCATGTTCTTAAGCCTGTAATCACAGATAAAATAGAAGAAGTGATTTAAAGCTGTTCTGTGGCCCAGGAGGAAAAAACCTGATCTGAAACACGCATAATCCTGTATGAGACGAGCCCAGAAGAATCTAATTGGATTCTTCCCCAAGCTAAATTCTACAGTGCAGTTATCTCCTTGATTATTTACTGCACACAGTAATAAGCAGACAAAGAAAAATTGCTCCTGGAAAAGTTTTTCAAGCAGATTTCGGCATCCTGAAAGATTTCTTTTGTTGGGAATGCCTTAATAGGTCAGGGTTTTAACGGCCATCACAAGGTGTAAAAGGAATGGCTCTGGAAATTCTGAATTCCATTGCTCCTGTTGCCTTTTTTGGCTGTAAGAACTGATCTGTTGATTTACTGGACCTCCTTCCCTTTGGCACCACGGAGCAGGGAGGTGTCCAGGGCCCCAGTCAGAGCAGCACTTCACCAGTGACTTCTGGAGGGTGCTGAAGTTCCCGCTGTGCTCCTGGTCCCGGATGGAGTTTCCAGGGAATCCCGGAGCCTGGGGACGGTTCTGGGAGCTGCCAGAGACTCCAGCGGGAAGGACGTGGACTGAAGCCAAGCCCAGCCCCAGGCTGCCCCCGGCACCAGCTCTCCCCACCTTGCCAGGGAGGGGTGGGCACTCCCTGCAGGCTTCTCCGAGGACGTGAGCGGGGACTGGGGAGGATGAACTCCCCGAGGCTTCCCAGGCACCGCAGCCAGCAGCCACCACGGCTCCCCGAGCCTCCCCAGATGCACTAAATGAAGTTTTGCTCTTCACGGATGCGTAATTAACCCCTTGAGTAAACATCTATTCAAACCTGCATAATTAGCACTACATTTTGCAAAAGGGTAATGAAAGGCCCTTTTAGGTTCCTAATTGGCTTCCTCTCAGTCAGCTCTGGGTAGGAGCTATCAGCACGGGAAGGGCTCTGTACGGCAGGGACCGTGCGGATCGGGAATGTGAGGCTGGAATTCCCCACAGGATGGCCGAGGGTGCCCAGTCAACCACTCCTCGTGTGGACTCACAGAGAAAACCTGGCTCAGGTTGGAGAAACGCAGCCCTACACCCCCAAAGTGTGACTGTTGGGTAAATTTTGGGATGGTGGTTTGTGCAGTGGGTTGGGATGTGTCCCAGAAAGGCAGTTTTCTATGGAAATGATGGAGATAAAAGAGATGGTTGGAATTATTAGGGACAGATAATGAAGCTGTGCAGTAAATGTGCCACTGAACAGGGTAATTAACAGTAATGCTCATCAGGAGCTAATTACATGATTCTTTACCATTTTTAAATGAATGGTTACCATGTAGTTTCCAGGACCAGAATTCCCAGGTTAAGGAGAACGTGCAAAACCTGAGTTCCTTGGGTAACTCAGCCACCAATTTATCCACTTAATTTTTAAAAACTAAGCCTGGAAAAAAGAGCAGCTCTTTCCAGCTGAGACAACGTGACTCAAATAATCAGCATCCAGACCCACCTCAACTCATTCCCAATCAGGCCATAAATGAAGGAGCCTCCCTGCTTCGCAGAATCCCTGTTTTAAGGCAACAAAGAAAAGCAAATAATGCTCCCAGACTGAGAGGAATGTGTTATCGGACTGCACATTATTTCAAGGAGTTCAGCTACAATAATAACACCTTCCCCTGGCCAACTGCCCAAAATCCCAACTGCATCACTCGCGTTTTTGCAACTTTTCTTTAAAGAAGGGTTTTTCCTCGCCTGTTTCCTTTTGCTCCAGAGGCCAGGTGGTTCCATTGGCTGTGCTGCAGTGCTCTCTGCTGGCACCAGCCCGGAGCTCCTGGGATGCTCCAGCTGAGCAGAGGCTGTCCCAGACCCTGCCACAGAATCACAGAATGGTTTAGGTTGGAAAAGACCTTCAGGAACATCGAGTCCAACCCTTACCCCAGCACAGCCACCAATACTGCACATCCCCAAGTGCCACCTGGGATTGCCCTTCTGGTGCTGCCAGACCCAAGGATTACAACCCCTGAGTCAGGCTCCAGGAAAACCCAGGAATTGCCAGCCCTGGCTCTCTGTATTTGCTTTCTGAGTGTGTGTTTACATTCAGTGTGTCCTGACTCAAAATCCTCTGCCTGAACCTCCCCCCGTGCACACAGGTCCTGCCTGAAGGGCCCTGTTCCCCTCTCACAGAGGGTTTGGGTGGGAAGGGATATTAAAGATCATCTATTTCCAAATTCCACTGTCCCAGGCTGCTCCAAGCCTTGTCCACCCTGGCCTTGGACACTTCCAGGGACAGGGCAGCCGCAGCTTCTCTGGGCACCCTGTGCCAGGGCCTCCCCACCCTCACAGGGAGGAATTCCCTCCCAACATCCACTCTAAATCTTCCCTCTTTTACTTTAAAACCACTCCTCCTTGTCCTCTCACCAGCTGCCTCTGTAAAAAGTCCCTCTTCATCTTTTTTATTACACTCAGGGGATATTTTCTTTCCTCATTCTTTGCAAAACCTCCCAGGCACGTTCCAGGTGCTCTTCCCTGGGGATGGGGATAGCGGCGCCTTCCCTGCCCTGTGCAGAGGGGCTGCTGTGCTGTGCTGTGGTGCTGCTGTGCTGTGGTGCTGCTGTGCTGTGACCCTGGTGCTGCTGTGCTGTGACCCTGGTGCTGTGCTGTGGTGCTGCTGTGCTGTGACCCTGGTGCTGCTGTGCTGTGACCCTGGTGCTGCTGTGCTGTGGTGCTGCTGTGCTGTGACCCTGGTGCTGCTGTGCTGTGACCCTGGTGCTGCTGTGCTGTGGTGCTGCTGTGCTGTGACCCTGGTGCTGGTGTGCTGTGACCCTGGTGCTGTGACCCTGGTGCTGTGACGTGCTGCTGCTGTGATGTGGTGCTGCTGTGCTGTGGTGCTGCTGTGCTGTGACGTGGTGCTTGCTGCTGTTTCCCTCACGCCCCCTCACTCTGATTCACGCCAGCAGTGCCGCTCGCTCCCACTGCCTTTGGTTAAGAACTGCTATTTTGCTATTTTAGCTCAAGCCCACGGAGAGCTAGGCACAAGTCCCTGAACTGAATTGCTGCTGTCCCAGATTTCCATCAGGCAAGGTCAGGAGCCACCATCTCCATCGATTCCTGCACAGCAGAGCCCTCAGGGGAGCTCTTCCCTCTCACTCCTGCAGGTTGTTGGTGGCCAAGCTCTGAACTCTGGTGATGTGGGAACACTGCAGCTGAAGAGCTCTTCTCTCCTTCCATTTTTTTCAGGAATGTTTCTTCCTACTCTGACTTCTGGTCGTCCCCAGCACCGCCCTGCTGCAGTCGGGCTCTTTCTGTGGATTTATGACACATTTACAGCGAGTTCTGCAGGACAAGGCAAGGCGTGGGCACCCAGCGCTGTTTGCCAGAGCCACCTCCCCTCCAAACAGCTCCAGGGGCTGGAGCACAGGCAGAGCTTCCCTTTTGTTCTGCTCACCTCTGCCTTGAACTCCTCCAAAGCCATCCCAAGATGGCTGATGAATCCCCTAATAACCCCCCCAATAAACCCCCCTAATACCCCCCCAATAAACCCCCCTAATAACTCCCCAATAAACCCCCCTAATAAAGCCCCTCACATCACTCTGGCTTTGGTGTCTCCCCCAGCAGTGGGACTGACTCCCCCTCACTCCACAGCTGAGGCCTTACATCGACTTTCAGGGTAAACTCAATGCAAATTCCACCAAAACCTTGCACTAAAGGAAACCTGCATGTTCAAACCCACATCCAGAAATCCTAACAAAGTCCCTGTGGAGTTCCCAGAGATGGAACCCGAACAGCAAAGAAAGGAACAACACCAAAGAGCCTTCGCCTTGGAACCAAGCTACTGAAGGGAAATATATTAAGAAAAAGAATGTGATTTTCAAGTATTGCCTCAGAGCTGATTTATTCCTGACATAAAACTAAACTTCACAATGATATGGACTTTTTCCATGCATTATTCTAGATGGCAGTGTAAATCAACTGAGAATGCAGTCAGTAAAGTTGTTATTGCCAGCTCTAAAAATCCCACACTGTAGAAAAGATTCAAAGAATTATTAATATTTCCTCTATTCCTGTGTGCTGTGCTTGAGCAGGCACACAGAGGGAGGTTTTGAAAGTCAAAATAGAGCTATTGTATGGAGTAAAATAGCCCCAAATTCCAGGCATGGAGATTAACCTCAGCTCAGTGATTGTTCTCCGTGGGTTTGTGCCATTTAAACGGCGAGGAGCATCCCCTTCCCAGTGCTGGAGCTCCTGCTGGGAGACCCTGTCCCAGCCCAGTCCCACAGAACTCCCAGCGCCATCCGAAGGACAGCGGGGCGGTTTCCAAACGCTGAGGAGTCGTTTGTTTGATGAAGGCAAATTCTATTTGTGTTCCACCTGGGAACATTGCAGCGCCAGCCCGGGCAGTGGCAGGAGCTGCTGGCCCAGCCCCGTCCCTCTGGTGCCCGGTGGGATCGCTGGCACTGCCGCTCCTGCTGCGCTATCCCCGTGCTCCTGCTGACTCCCCTGCTTCCCAGCTCGGTGCTCCATCCCTTCCTCCTCCTCCTCCTCCTCCTCCTCCTCCTCCTCCTCCTCGCCGAGCCCGGGCAGGCTCTAATCCCCGCAGACTCGGAGCTGAGCGGGAGCAGCCAACTGGAGTTGCTTTGTCTGTGCTGACTTGGGTAAGCAAAATATTCTTTCCTTACGAGCCATTTGCTGTTCCTGCTCTTGCACTGGAGCAGGTGGGATCCCCGCTCACCTGCTTTTCTTTAAAATGGATTTTATCTTGTAACAGGGAAATACCGGAGGACTTCTCCTCCGTAGTATCCTCCAGCACTGGTGTTATATTTAGCGATTTCATAGAAAGCTGTCTCTGGCATTTTACTTCCAAAGTATTTTAGGAAATCTGGGATATTTATAACGGAAATGGAGATTTTTGTAAGTGTTCCCCAAGTTGCTTTGGAAGGGGTGGCGTGGTGGGGGGAATACGGGAGGTTTGACATGGGTTTGTTTTTAATGGCGAGCTCGTGGTTTCAATTTCTTATTCTTTTGTCCCTGAACACGGAGGCTGCCCTGGCACTTCATTCATTCATTCATTCATTCACGTGCAGATTTACTTGCTTTGCTGTATTTTTTTTTAAATCAAAGCCCTTTGAATTTGTATTCTCCTCTTTCTCCTATAAACTTCTAATTCCAAAGGCAAACCCCTGAAAGCTGCATGTCTGTTCCCCCTGCACATGGAAGTTTGTCACGAGACCATTAATCATGCCTTACAATCATTCTGCTAATGCAGTGCATCCATTCAGAAGCAGGGTCTGGCTGCAGATGGATTTGTTGCTGTGGGATATGGAAGCAGAACAAATTTCCTCAGGAAATATTTAAGCAAGGTCATAATAACATCCCTGGCACTCTGAGCAGTGTCGTGCTGGATCAGACAGAGCAGAGTAGTTCGTTGGCTCAGGCTGTAGAAGAGCCCAAAGATCAGACATTAATATCAAACCTGTTTATTATCTTATCTCTAGAACGTAAACTCGACTGAAGCCCTGCATGTCGCTGTATTTGTTATGATGGGGAAGAGGGAAGCTCCACAAATTAAAGCCATGTTATGCACTTCATTTTCAGCTCCAGAGGTCCTCCCCTGCATTAGTTAATGAGCTCTTCAATCTCATTATGCAACCTTAGCACACCGGTGTGCTTGCACTGCCAAGAGGTGAACGGGCAAAAGGGCACCACAGACCCCTGTTGGGATCAGGGTTAAAATAACGCGTATTCCATGTGCCTGTGGGTGCCCTCCGTGTGCATCCCACTGCTGGGGCTGGAATGTCCCCAGGCACACCTGGAGGGGTCAGGACGGAGCTGACAGGGGAAGGAGGGCAGGGCAGGGATGGGAGTGTGCAGATGGGCACACCACAGGGCAGGAAAAGCTGCCAGTCCCAGCACAAAGTGTGTGCCCAACTTCTGCCACGTTCTTAGTCCTGCGGGAAGCTTCTCCAGCTGCGTGGGTCGATCCATAAACCCAGGTTTGTGCACCAACAGTGGGACAGGTGAGGGCACTGGAAAGGGCACAGGGTGCCCAGAGAAGCTGTGGCTGCCCCTGGATACCTTGGAAGTGTCCAAGGCCAGGCTGGAGGGGGCTTGGAGCAGCCTGGGACAGTGGGAGGTGTCCCTGTCATGGCAGGGGTGGCACTGGATGAGCTTTGAGGTCCCTTCCCAAACCGTTCTGGGATTCTGGGATTGTTGCACCAGAGCTTGAACAAATAACAAAAGACAGACAACAAATACATCAAAGGTTGCATTGTGACCAACTGCTGTCAAGTGCAACAGGTGACTTAACCAGAGTGAGAGACAAAGATGGGCTCCCAAAGACTCAGGGAATTCCCATTCTCCTGATCCCATAATCATGGCTGGACCCAGGCTGCCATGTCCTGCACCATGGCAAACACTTCCCCTTGTACCAAAAGAGGAAAAATCATGGAGAAGGATGTGATCCAACATGAGGGGAGTTGGCAAGTGTCCCTCACCTGAGCACATATGGAATCACAGGATGGTTTAGGTTGGAAGGGACCTTAAAAACCATTCCCTTCCACCCCCCCTGCCATATGCAGCTTTACATCTCAGGAACTCAAACATTCCATTATTTTGCTCTCAAAATAGCAGCATTTACTCCCCTTCCTCACAGAGAGGCGAGGGCAGGCAGGAAATGACTTGCTGATGATGGCACAGAAAAACTGAGAAAGCAGGAAATCAAATCCACGTGTAGGGAGCGAGAGCTGCTCATCCAGCCTGTCCCCAGCACCAACTGCCACACACCAAGTGACAGCAGGAGCAGCTCTGACAGGAGCAGGTGATTCACAGGAGACTGAAGAAAACAGGATACTTCGTTCCGGTGGGAGCAAAATCCGCTTTAAAATAAGGAACTTGTTGAATTCACAAGGAATTAAACATCAAAATACTCCAGGAATGGAGCTGAAATGAGCCAGGATTGGGCAAATTTAACCCTTGGGCTTGAATGGGCCAAATGCTCAGAACTGAGTGTCCATCACGCCACTGTCACCTCTGCCCAGTGCAGGAGGGGTTTGTCTGCCCTGGGTCCCTCTGCCCCTCTCAGGCTGCCCATGGAGCTGCTCCCAACCAGGACGTGCTTCAGCACAGGAGCCCAAAATGCCACTTGTCCCCAGGGCCAGGCTGACCTACTTGGGTTTTTTTTCTTTTTTCACCTCATATTCTCTGGTTGGCAGCAGGCTGGGAGAGGAGTGAAGAGCTCCTCTCAATTTCCCTGTCACTCAGCACCACTGCCAGCCCGGGTTTGATGTTTATTTAAGGTGGATAAAACTCACCTGCCATCACCAGCTGAATGTCTCTGCCAGCAAATTCTCCTTCTGTGATGTTCCATGCCTGTACATTTGGGATGGGCAGGTGACTTCAAAGAAAACATTATTTAGGGGCATAAAATAATTGGCAGAAAGGTTTCTACTGATTGATCAGCATTTTTGTGAGGGACTTTTGACCTTCACTGATTTCAAACAGCAAGATAAAGCTGGGTTCTATAAGGAGCTGCATTTCTAAGAGTTACACAGGCATCAGAAACCAGGAGGTAAATAAAGGTCAAGTTCATGAGGCCTTTGGTGATTTTATGGACTGAAGCCTTCAACTGTTTACAATTGAGTCAATTTTGGTTTCAATAATATTAAATTAACCTTTAAAAATTGTGTCAAGGAGCTGAAAACCCTGCAAACGTGCTAATTAAGGAGATAAAGTAGGTTCAGGACGAATCCAATATCTAAGCTGTCTCTCATGAAAAAAGACCTTTCAGCTTTTCCTCTGCTTTAATACTTCTGCCTTTTCCAAATGGATAACTAACATCCATGAAAGCTTTTGCTTTGTCTTCTAAAGGCCCAGCTATGTCCCACAGTTCCTGCTCTGGGAAGGCAGATTCTCCACACTCCCAGGGATGCTCCCCATGCCCCTGCTGCCCAGGGTCACTTTTACATCTGTTTTTCCCTCTTTTCCAGGCTCCTTTCTCTCCTTCCATTGTCCCTCCAGTCCTTAGACCCGATCTCATTATGAGTGCTGAGGGGTTTGTGGAACATTTCACACCTCCGAGACCTCGGCCAGCTCTAATTCTAATTCTAACTGGGGAGTCCTGGGCTTCCTGCAAGCACAAACCATGTCAGGCACCTCTTCTCCCCCTCACAGCGTTCCCTGCTTCCACTCTGGAGGAGATGGGGCGCAAGGAAGAGGACGACAGCAGCTCCTGGAAGAAGCAGACCAGCAACATCCGCACAACCTTCATTTTCATGGAGGCCCTGGGATCGTGAGTACCAGCCCTGCCCTCGGGGCAGGAGCACCCCCAGACCCGGCTCCCTCCGGGTCAGCCCGGGAACAGGTGAGGGGTGCCCAGGGCTGCTGCTGCTCCAGTTCCCAAACAGCTCCAAATCCCCCCAGCCCCAGGCACAGCTGAGTCCCCTCTGCCCTTCCCTCCATCCCCTCTAACCCTGATGGAAGCCTGGATAAGTTTTTGCTCCGTTCCTGCCTGCTCCTGCTGCTGCAAGGTCAGGGCTGGCGCAGGGAGAGGAATGACAATAACAAGTCGTATATTTAGCTCAGGAACCCTGACTCAGTTGGGGAATGAAACAAAAACAAGGATGTTGGAGTTGTACAATCCTTCCCTGTTCGTTAACAGCTTAATTTGCCTATTCATGGGGATGAGACAACAAAACATTTCCAAGGTGGTGGGGGAGGAATTGAATTACCTCCACCAGCAAGTTCTGTCATGGACAAATTTTCTGTGACTTCTGAGCCCATGACAAAGTTCCCAAAGAAGCAGCTACTCCAAATTCTGTGCCTTGTCAGCCTCAGAAATTAACTGAATTATCCAGCAGCTTTCACTAAAGGAATGAGGTTAGAAAAAGCTTTGTTCTCTCCTATCCCACTTGTTGATTCATCATTTTTAATAAGGGGCATAATTATTATAAACTGTTTGGGACAGAGATGTAGAACAGATGCCCCAGCAGCTGATTTGTAGGTTGTTCATTTCCTACTATCGCTTTAATAGGAAAATTTATCATTAGCAATTGGGATTTTTCCCCACATGCATTGCTTCAGCTCCCTGAAGAATTGAAATTAAGATCTAGGACCTAAAATCACCTCAAACTTGTTATCACTTTCCCCCAGGGTCCACAGCATTGCCCTTCCTTGCCCTGCCCTCAGCTCCCTGCAGGGCTTTGCAGACTCAGAGCAAATTCCATTTCATGGCCCCCAATTAATGTCCCGCGGGTTTGATGAGGATTAGTGAGGACTGACCTGGCACAGTGTCACTGTCACTGCCCCGAGCCTCGTGCTCAGCTCCCCAGGACGAACCTTTAACAGGATTTAGGGCTTTAGGCAGGTTATAAATACCTGCTCCTGCTGCTTGGGGTGAGCCCTGGCCAGGGAGGGAGCAGCCACTCCCTGTCACTTTGTCACTGAGGGGACACAGGTGGAAGCAGGTGACACCAACCCAAGCTGCAGCTCCCCGTGGGCTGGGCTATCTATTTTATAGATAAAACTGTGGGGTTTTATCTATACTGCATAACCTTGCCTTGAATATCCTAAGATTGGGGCTGCTGGAGGTACAGTTCCAGCTTTACAATCCCACCACGTTGTTTTCCCTGGCTATTTCCCCTCTCTGTCGGTCCCTCCCAGCTCCCAGAAGCAGCACCCACTGAAATGCAGCTTCTCCCCCTCTCTGCAGAGGTGCCTTCTCAGAGGTTTTCCTGGTGAAGCAGAAGAGCACTGGCAAGCTCTTTGCTCTGAAATGCATCAAGAAGTCTCCTCTCAACAGGGACAGCAGCTTGGAGAACGAAATAGCAGTGCTGAAAAAGTGAGTGTTACAGTCCAAGGAACGCTTCTGACGGACTGGGTACCTCAAATAAAGGGTCTGGTCCCCACCACTGATGGTGCTTGGTGCTTCAAAAGGACTTGGATGGGCATCAGTGATCCTCTGCCACACAGGGGGAGGGACATCAGCCCCAGAACACCCCAGTGAAATTTCACTGGTGATTAAAGCAAGATGACCATCGGGTTTCCCACCTCAGAAGCCCCTTCCGTCCTTGCCAGGTTTTGTTTCTGACCCATGTTTCCCTTTGCAGAATAAAGCACGAAAACATTGTGACTTTAGAAGATATTTATGAGAGCACAACCCACTTCTACCTGGTCATGCAGCTGTGAGTACCATCAGAGCCATTTCTGTGGGGCCACAGGGGCAGGAGCAGGGGGATTTCAGCACCCACACCCCAGAGCCCCTCAAGGGCCCATTCAAGCACCCTCAGTGCCAAGGTTGGAACCAACCCGGACACTCCTTGTGGCACCTTGGCTCATCCCCGTTTTAACAGCAGCTTTCTAAACCATGATTTGGATCTATTTATGCAAATGAATTCCTCACAGTTTAGCAGGGCAGAGGCAGAAGTATTTCTAATTAGAGCTGTGCCACGCAGGGTTTCTAGAAATGGAATGGGCACCGTGTCAGCAGAAGAGAAAGAGCCCTGAGCACCCGGCTGCTGCTGCTGCTGCTGAACTGTAAATTTAGCAAAGGACAAAAGCCTATAACCACTTGTGGAGTAGAGCCTGAGGCAGGGCTGGATACCTGCAGCTCAGCCCTACCAGGATTTACCTCACAACCTCACCCAAGTTCCCCAGGTTTACCAGCAATCCTCACTGGCAGCCTGGAATCGCACCCAGGAGCATCCATCGGCCTCAGCCTCCCAAAAGCTGCTGCCCGAGGAATGGTTCTGCTGTAAAAGGACCAGAAACTCAGCTGACCTAACACCAAAGCATGATTAGCTTTGTTTACGTTTTTTCCAGTCCTTTTCTGTCTAAGCTGCCCTCTCCACAGGGTGTCTGGGGGAGAGCTGTTTGACAGGATCCTGGAACGAGGCGTCTACACAGAGAAAGATGCGAGCCTGGTGATCCACCAGGTCCTGACAGCTGTCAAGTACCTCCACGAGAATGGGATCGTGCACCGGGACCTGAAGGTGAGCCCTGCCCTGGCTCCTGGCCCGTGGGGAGCTGGCAGCTTCACCTGCTCTGCCCCACCACCTTCTGCTCCTCTTTGCCATTTTCCTGCCACAAATTTCACCCTCTGACCCCCGCCGTGTTCACAGCCTGAGAACCTCCTTTACCTCACCCCCGAAGAGAACTCCAAAATCATGATCACGGATTTTGGCTTGTCGAAAATGGAGCAGAACGGGATCATGTCCACAGCCTGTGGGACTCCAGGATACGTGGGTGAGCCAAGGGGCAGCAGTGGGGTTGTGCTGGTGGATTTCCTGGAAAACAGTTGTGCACGTACAGGACATTGCCTGGAAGAAGGGAAAAAAATACATCAATACGTTGCTAATGACATGCTACTCACAGATGAACTGCACAGACCCTACAAACAGGTGTAGGGACTGAAAAACATCAAAACTTTTAAAATGCAAAGAAAAGGGTAATTTTGAGAAAAATATATTTATTGAAAAAATTATAAAAATTATTTTAATGCAATGGGATTTTGTTTAATTCCCACCAGACTACATTGGCAGGATGCAGCTCCCTGGTTAAACCTCACTGTGCAGGCAGAGATTGTCTGTGGTTCCTTCTGTTTAATGGCATAAAATAGATACAAAAACCACAGACCAGTTCAGCTGGGAAATGGGGCTGGTGCTGGCTGAGACTGCTGCTTCTCCCAGTGCTGGATAATTCATTACTGCTCAGAACTCCCCTTTGGTTTTGCTGTCCTGCAGCCCCCGAGGTGCTGGCCCAGAAGCCCTACAGCAAAGCCGTGGACTGCTGGTCCATCGGGGTGATCACCTACATCCTGTGAGTACCAGCAAGCAGCAGCATCCCACTTGTTTTTCCGTGAGTTTCCCAACTCCCCCGGGGCTCTGCGGAGCGGCAGCGGGGGCGATGCCAGACCTCCTATTTTTCTGTGGAGCACAGCACTGAATTCCTCCTAAACACAGGAATTAAAGGGCTGTGGGGAATCAAGTGCAGGAGCGGAGATGAAAGGAATCACATTTGCTCTGTTCTGCGCCTCATCCTGTGCTTTGTTTTTCTCCAATTCCCTACAAATACCGTTCCATCTTCCCGGGGACTTTTTGTTTCATTCCCTCCCACACCGCTCAGCTCGGTACCAGCTGTGGCTTTGTCCTCTCGCTGCTGCAGGGAAGTTTTTAACTCTTTTGTGCATCTTTACAGATCCACTGAGCAGAGAGGGACGGAGGAGCGGGCAGAGCAGCTCCTCTGCCACTCCTCACTCCTGTGGCCTCCCTGGGCTCTGGAGAAGCCTGTGCCCACTTTGTGGTGGCATTGAAGGGCCCCTGGCTCTGTGCTCTGTTCCAGGCTCTGTGGGTACCCCCCTTTCTATGAAGAAACTGAATCCAAACTCTTTGAAAAGATTAAGGAAGGCTACTACGAGTTTGAGTCTCCGTTTTGGGACGATATCTCCGAGTCAGGTAAAGCTCCGGCACTGGGAAGCTCCACGCTCCCTCCCGCAGGCTCAATCCCAAATCCCCAAACCAGCCAAGCCCTGAACGCCCTGTGCTGCCTCAGCAGGGAAGGGGAGGGCTGGGGCTCTGAGTGGAGTCACTCACACAGCAGCAAGCCCTCGGATGTGGGGATGGTGGGGATGATCAGAGGCTCCATCTCCTCAGTGCTGGGGGAATGATGCCAAAGCAAAGCTGCCCTGGCAGACAGGGGGGTGCTTGGAGCCTGCCTGGAATGCAGCATCCTCAGCTGAGGCCTTGGTTAGTGTAAACCTGATTTTCACAAACGATTACTGAGCTCTGAGCGGGCTTAGATTTCCCTTGGAAGTGTCCCAGGCCAGGCTGGATGGGGCTTGGAGCAGCCTGGGACAGTGGGAAGTGTCCCTGCCCAGGGTAGGGGTGGCACTGGATGGGCTTTAAGGCTCCTTCCAACCCAAATAGTCTCTGATTCTGTAAGAAGGGAAACTCCAGGGGTTTTCCGCATTTTTTTCCTATGTCCTGTCAGCCACCACTTCCCCAGCCCAACCTGCTCGTGGAGCTCCCCTGTGCACAGCTCACTGCAGGCTGCATCCTCACGGCCCATTCCAACATCAATCCTTAATACAAACAAACAAGCCTAGCAGGGCTGTGCTGGGGTTTAATAACAAACATCACGATCCCTCCTGCAAGAAAAAGAAAAAAAAGGGGAGAGATGTAAAAGCTCTTCAGGGCAACTTCTAAATCTGCTCAGTTGGCACTTCATGGTTTTTAGAGTTATTTTTTAAGTGAATAATTAAACTGCAACTCACACAGTCTAAGAGTGAAGTTTGGCACATCCACAGTTGATATTTTTTCATCTGGAGCCTGTCCCTATGAGAATCTCCCTTTATTGGAGCAATTACAGAATTACTAAGGTTGGAAAAGACACGCAAGATCACGTCCAGCCTTTGAATGAATCCCACCATACCCACCAAACCACATCACCAAGTGCCATCTACTCACTGTTTGAGCACTTCCAGGGATGGTGACTCCACCGCTGCCCTGGGCAGCCCCTTCCAGTGCCTGACCACTCTTTCAGTGAAGGAATTTTTCCCAATATCCAACCTGCACCTCCCCTGGTGCAGGGATACAAATCCCTTCTAATCAGGGCTGACCTCTGTGATGTTCATCCAGCAGCATTTCCCATGTTCTGTTAGGGCCAGGTCTGGCAAGAAGGTGAAAATAACCTTTTCTCTCTGTTTTTTTCCCCCTTTCCCAAACAGCCAAGGATTTCATCCGACATTTACTGGAGAAGAACCCAAGCGCGAGGTTCACCTGTGAGGAAGCCCTGCGGCACCCGTGGTGAGGGGACAGGGGTGGCCATGGGGATTCTCCAGCCCCCATGTCTCGCTCCATGTGCTCCGTGGGAGCTGGGAACAGGAGCATCCCTGGGAACAGGAGTGTCCCCCACCCCGTCATTAACGTCACTGCCGCCCCCGCGCTGGCTCCTTCTTGTGAGCAAAGAAAGCAAACGATGAATAATTAAAGATGCAATTTGTGCATATTTGCCTCCACAAACAGAGGCAGAGAAGAAATCCCACCCTGAGCTTTCTCAGGCTTTGAAGTGTGTGTTTGTGTTACATTTTGTTGCTGTTTTTCCTTTGGGTTTAATTATTGCTGATTGAACGTACGAAGCAGTTCAGTGCTTCCAGAATGTGGACTGCCTTACAAATGCCATCTGCTTACGAGCCCATTTTCTTCTCTTCCCATCTGCAGGATTAATGGAAATACAGCCCTTCACCGTGACATCTACCCATCTGTCAGTGCTCAGATCCAGAAAAACTTTGCAAAGAGCAAATGGAGGGTAAGTGGCTGCTGCCAGGAGCCCAGAGCCATTTCACCAACAAATACCAGTTGCTGTCAGCCAGCACGGAGCAGGGCTTCAGCTGGGTGGGTAAGCACCCAAAAGTTGGGATCCTCCAAAGCTGGATCCTCCACACTGCCTGCAGTCAGTGTTTGCAGGGTGTTTGGAGCAATATTCCCTGCTGCAAAGTGAGCTGGGAGATTCACCACAAACATCAAGCTCCAGGGCCTCACCAGGAGAGCAGAGGGCAGGGGGCCGTTCCCAGCTGTTCCCCATTTTCCTCGGGTGGAAACTCCAAATGCATCAGCAGCTTGCACTCGATGGAAAACACGGAGTTTATGGCAGGAACGTGCCCGTGCCAACAGCCAGTGCCAACAGCGCTGTGCCCGGTGTCACCTGGGGGGACAACGTGTCCTGGCAGCACCAGGTGCTCACCAGGGGTTTTGTCTCCTTCCCCAGCAAGCCTTCAACGCTGCGGCCGTCGTGCACCACATGAAGAAGCTGCACATGAGCGGCCACGGGGCAGCTGAGAGCTCTGTCCCTGTCACAGAGACCTCAGAGCCCCCCAGACCCAGCAGCCCCACGGGGACCCCCCCGCCAGCAGCGCCAAGCGGTGACAAGGACACAGCGCAGGGCCCCTCACAGGGGTACCCAAACCCACACACTCAGCCCGAGCAGGACACAGGAATGGGCGAGGAAAAGCTGCCAAGCCCCCCGGAGGAGGGACCCCTGCCCAGGGACAGCAGCCTGGCCCTGCCGGACACCCACAGCCCCCCGGAGGAGGGACCCCTGCCCGGGGACAGCAGCCTGGCCCTGCCGGACACCCACAGCCCCCCGGAGGAGGGACCCCTGCCCGGGGACAGCAGCCTGGCCCTGCCGGACACCCACAGCCCCCCGGAGGAGGGACCCCTGCCCAGGGACAGCAGCCTGGCCCTGCCGGACACCCACAGCCCCTCGGGCAGGAGCTCCTGCGGCTGCAGCCCCTCCTGTGTGGGCCACGAGAGGACAAAGGTGTCCTCCTGCTCCGAGACAGCGCTGCCCAAAAAGTCTTCAAAATCCCAGTAGGTATCCAGGTCCTTTCCATTAACTTCCAGCACATTGTATGGGAATGACCATCCCTGGAAGGAGATGCCTGGCACAGGGGCTGGTGCCAGGTGGAGGGAGAAGGGGAGGAATGAGCCAAGGCTCTGGCTGGGAGCTGTGCCCAGCCCAGGCTCTCCTGGGTGTGTCTGAGCACGGGGTGGGCAGGTGGCCCCGGCTGGGTCGCCCGGCTCTCCACAGACTGGAGCACAACTGGTTTTCCAGAAAAGCTTTCAGTGTTCCAAGCTGCTGGTGCTGAGTGCCCAGACCCTGCTGTGGCTGCAGGGGCTGCACCCAGCCATGCTTTGCTCTCATAGCTGATGTTCTGTAATTAACACCACAATCCCCCTGCAGAATGACTGTAAATAATTGCTATTTCTCGTCTTTCTGTTCTGTTCCACCCATTCCCAACCAGTCATTTCAAGTCAGAGGTTCTTGTTCCAATGAAAACCAGTAAACACTCATCTCACTGTGGCACTGGGCAAACTGGAGTTTGTTTGATCATGTGATGGAGGCAGCCACCTGGTCAGAGGTGAGTGCTCTGCAATCCAATCACCAGCTGCTTTTAATTAATCCAGTTAGGGCAGGCAAAAGAGAAAGGCACAAATAGCACAGTGACTGTACATGAAGTAAATGAACCCCGGTTTTTTGCAGCAGAAAAAGCCTTTCACCAAACCTCCTCTCAAGCAATGACTCAGCTCTCAGCTTCCATCAGGGCCAGGCCAGTGACTCTGAATCCAACTTTTACATCACAACAAGGTTGCCCAGGAACATGAGAGAGGAACCCAAGCATGGGTTTGTCACACCAAACTCTACAATTATTTCAACCTATTCATGAGGGAAAAACACTGGTGCAAGCCTCTCCCTCAGCTGGGATTGGGGCTGTTCAGCCAGGTCTCAGACCATGAGCAAAGGGCTGACAAGAGCTGCGGATGCAGGGCTCAGCACAGGCAGGACCTCTCTTTCCCACATTTGGCCCAGGCAGGTTTAAATGTCTTTGTGAGCAGAGCACAGAGACGCTCATTTTGTAAAGCAGAGTAAAATAATGCGAGTTTGATCCTGTTTGACCACAGCTTGGCTCAATCCTGCTATCATCTGCATGGCTTTGTGTGTGAGCAGTGAGAAGCTTTGCTGTTAGATCCTGCTCTAAGGAATGGCCCAAAGGTGAGCTCCTGCTGGCAGAGCTCTCCTCAAAAGCTACGTCAGGGAGCTGCCTCCTCTCATGTCCTGTGCCAGTCTCCGCTGATGAGGTCGTTTGAACAGGACTGCTACGCACAAAGGATGAACAGCAGAGACAAATACGAGTTAGAGCCACTACAGACTCCAAAAAGGCCCATTCCAACAATCAGTGCTGTGACAGCCCTTTGTAACCGAGCCCTCAAAGGGATCTGAGCTGTCCCTCGCCCCCACTGCTGCTCATTAGCAGCACGTTCTGCAGGCAGCAGTGAGTGAAACAAAGCCCAGTCCTCACCTGGAATTCTTTCTCTTGCAGAACCAGAAGGGCTCTTTTACTCTTTTCTGCACTTCAGAGCCAGACACCGCCAGTGTGAGCAGGAAAGGAGGCTCTGCCCCGCCAGCAGCTCTCGGAGAGCAGTGACCAGCTGGGGACAGGGGCACAGTAGTGCCAGGAATCCATCGCTGCAGTGGCCTCGAGGTGTTTCTGGATCATCACAGCTGGGAGGAGGCACGGGAAGGTCTGAGGCTCCTGCTCCCACACCCAGTGTACATTATCCATAGGGCATCATCAGTGCTACAAGCTTTTGTTTTCTGTTTAGTTGTCAATGCACAAATGCACTGCACAACACCAACCCCATAAACCAAAGCCATGCAGAGCTTTACTCCGTGGCAGCTCAGCTGTTTTTACAACCCTCACCCTCTCCACTCCTTGTGCTTGGTTAGTCCCAGGCTTTGGCACTCTGGAGTTCAGCTGCCCAGCCCTCACTGCAGCTGCAACAGGAGAGAGAACCTGCTAGAAGCCTCCCTGTGTCTGACAATAACACAGCAAGGTCTGAGTTCCGCTTCCAAGGCTGTAATTGCACAATGAATACTTGCTTAATAAAGCTGAGTTTTGTTTTCTAAAGCGCCTCTTGGTTATTCATAGAAATCTGATGTGGAAATGGTCTGTTAAGTCCCTCCTAAAGCTTTCCCTGTGCATCCCAGACCTGCTCCCGCTGGTGTTTCTCTGGCAAAATGTTCCGTGGTAAATAAGCAGATTGTGGCAGAAAATCAAACAAGACATCTGACTTCACCTTCGACTATGTGTTTCTCTAATTTGCATAAATATAGGTATGTTGTAGAGAGGGAGATAAAATTCTCCGTTTCTCTGATCTGCTTATTTGAAGGAAGATCTCAGAGGGAAGTACTGAAGCCATGGCATGTTTGAAGAATTAACTGCAGCACAGATAAAAAGCTTTAAAAGACCCCACAGGAGGGCTTTAATTTGAACAGTGAAATTCAGCTTAAAGAGCTTGAATTGGCTAAAAGAAGAAAAAAAAAATGTCCTGCTTTCTAAAGCCCTCTGGAAATAACAACCTGGGGATGTGTTTATTTGCCACGGGAGCCTGATGTCTCTCCCCTTTTCTCCTCCAACCACTGGGCAGCTTTGGCCAGTCCAACCCACTCTGTGGGGCTGCTCCTTTGGTTCAGTGCAGCTATTTTCCAGAGGTATGGAAAATTAACTTGCTAAAAATAGAGATACTGGACACAGGAGAACTCCAGCTGGAAAACGGGAATGAATGCACCAGTCCGTGTGTGCAGAGGAGGCAGCAATGCCCTGGAGCACGGGGGCTCCTCAGGAGCACCTCTCGTAGTAGGCAACTCTCTCCTTGATGGTGTCCCGGATCCTCCCCACCTGCTCCTCCAGCCCTGACAGCCGGGACAGCCTGGACATCAGAGCCTTGTTGCCTTCCTGAATTTCCGACTCCAAAGCTGAGGAGAGAGGGCAGGGAAGGGCAGGGCAGGGCAGGGCAGGGCAGGGCAGGGCAGGGCAGGGCAGGGCAGGGCAGGGAAGGGAAGGGAAGGGAAGGGAAGGGAAGGGAAGGGAAGGGAAGGGAAGGGAAGGGAAGGGAAGGGAAGGGAAGGGTTACATGGTGGGGTTGGGCTGAGCCTCCACCTCCCTCCTGTGCAGCTCTGATGGGGCAAGAAAACCAACATCCTGCACTGCCTCTGCTCCCCCTCTAAAACAACCCCAACCAACCACTCCCAACAAAGCCATCTGCTTTGAATGCTTAAAAATGGAAGTGAGTGTGTGGAGGAAAACGGGAGCACAGTGGCATTTGAAAACTCTCAATTTCCTGGCACAGCACCACCAGCTACAGCCCAAATCCCACCCTCTCACTGCCCAAAGTGCGTTGTCCTCCTCGTCACTCCCTTCCCTCACACCACAGCAGTCCAGGAGCTGCTCCCCAGGGCACAATTACGCTGAGTTTGCGAGAGCCTTACTTTCCATCCTGAGCATGATGCCCATGGTCTCCTCGAAGAGGGCCTGCGCCTCCCGGCCGATGCTCTGCACCCTCCTGCCCTGCTCGCCCAGCGCCGGGCTCTGCCCCATCCTGCCCTGCAGCTCCGTGTACAGCTCCTTCACTTGTGCAAAAGCCTGGGGAAAAGCAAACAAGCACTGCAGGTAGGATCCAGCAGGCTGCAGAGAAGGGGTTTTTCCAGTGTTGAATCCTGCTTAGATATTAAATGGATGCTGCACTAGAGCATTGTTACCAAATGTGTGACAGCTTGTGATGCACTCAAAGACTGACAGACAGCTCCATGGGCCACTCTGCCTCAGGCAGGACAGACCAGAAATGAGTTCCCAGCAAAGGTCGTTAGGATTGGGAATGACTCTGGAGAAATTCAGCTGTGGGATGATGCTGCGATGTGACAGCACACGAGCCATGGCCTGGACAGGAAAATCTCCTCTCCTCGTCCCGAGCCAGGACACAGCTGGCTGCGCTGTGCTGCTGCTGGCAGCGGGGACACCCCGCAGCTGGTACCTGCTGGGCACTGCTGGCCTGCTGTGCCGCTGTCCCCGCCATGTCCTGCATGTCCCCGGCCCGCAGGCGGTTCTGGTCAGTGCCGCGCTGCAGCTGCGAGAGCCGCCCGGCCAGCCCGGCCAGCCCGGCCCCGATGGCCGCCACGTTCCTCTCGGCCGGACCAAGGACAGCCTCGATCTGAGAGCAGAGGGATCCACGTCAGGTCACATCCAAAGGCCCTCCCTGTGCAGGGACCAGCTCTGCTGGCCGAGGGACTCGGGATCGCTACTGGGAAGGCACCGGGCATCGCTCACCTCCTCCACACGCTCCTGGATGAAGCGCAGGGAGGAGCCCGAGCCCCTGAGGGCCCCCTGGGCCTCCAGCAGCACCGTGTTGGCTCGCTGCAGGGTCCCCACCACCTCTTCCACGCTGCCCTCCACAGCGTTGGCCCGGTTCCTGGGGAAAGGTTAGAAGCAGCCAGGAGTGAGCGTGGGTAAGGGCACAGACTGGAAGTCGAGGTCACAGAGGTAAAATCAGGGAGCTTGAGAAGCAAGACAGGATTGCTACTGGGAAAGTTGCCATCTCCCATCCCCAAAACCCACAGGTCTGGACTGCAGCAGGTTTCCTTGTGAGAGAAACATTAGTTCCACTTCACAGCCTCAAGCAAAGGAGACAAACTAAGACGGGGAGAGAAACACCTTCCTTCAAACTAGTCAGAAACACTTCATAGTGCATAACAAGGTATCGAAGGGGAAGCAATAACCATGGAAGCAGTTCCAGTGAACAGTTTTCTGCTCGCAGTGGGACTGTTCAGGCTGGGTGGCAGAGCCCTGGAGAAAGCCAGGCTCCCCTGTCTCATCACTTCCAGCAGGTTAAGCAGGTGTCAGACACTGCCAAGGAGTTTACAGACTTATCCTGCTGACCTTCTCACTGGGGAATTGCTGCAAGTCAACTTGTGACAAAGCAGATACTCCAAATTGGCAAGGACACCCTGTAATTACTTTTTAAGGGACCGTGGAATAATCCTCCCAACTTTCACCCAGAAAACAAATAGCCCACTGAATCTCCTCATGCTCTCTTGTGCAATTAGGATGTAGGTCACCAATATCAACTAATACCAGGGCAACACTGTCATGTCCCAACACAGGCACTCGAGATAAGAGAAAAGCCTCCATTGCTTTTGATAAAGCCCTTCTTGTCCTGGTATCTATAATAGGATCTATTCTTGGTAGATTTATTCGCCTAGGGCCCCAGGGAGGTGTCTGGAGATTGCAGACTCATTCTTTTAGGCACTGGATGGACACAGAAGGTTCTGGCCTAAAACTTCAGATTGTGCAAGCCAGGACAGCTCAGGCAGAGCGAGATTTGAACCCAGCTGAGAACCACCAGTTCCACCCCAGCCGAGGGACCCTCAGCTGCCAAAGGCCTTGAACCCCCACCGACCTGGCCTGTTCTGCCTCCTGCTGCAGCCTCTTGGCCCTGGCAATGTCCTCGGCCGTCTGGGCAAGGATGTCCTCCGGGCACTGCAGCTCCGTCGCCAGCTTTTGGATCTCGGTCATTTTCCTCCGGACTGCAGCAGCGTCCGTGGGGAGGTGCAGGGACAGAACTGACTCACTGATTTCCTGGATAGAGGCAGGATCCGTGTCCTTGTCTGCAGACAGACAGCATCAGGAAAGGTGGGAGTGCAAATGCAAGGGAGGAGGAGGGCAGACACCCATGCACATCTCACACATGTCTCATTCCAGACAGCTGCCAGCATCCCTTCTGAATTAATCTCTTTGAATTCCATGTACTTCTCATTCACACCAGCAAAACTTTCAGCAAACAGCTGAAATGATACCTTGAATTTGGCAACGAGAACACCATGGCTGAGCCCAGAGCAGTCAGGAAGCCCTCACTGAGCAGATGAGGGTGTGTTTCAAGACAAGCCTTTTTTCATTTCAGAAATAAAAGTTAATAAATCAGAAGCAGGCATAGCCCAAGGGACATTAGCCCAGCGATTAGCTCAGAAATATCTTCACTCATCATTAGCACCAGGCAGCACCAAATGACCTGATTTTCTTATTCAGCTAATGCTCAGGAGGCTCATTATGTTATTACAATCTGTCTGTGAACAATAAGTCATCCCATCAGTTTGTAGGACAACAAGGAATTCTCATCTGATTAACAGCCTGCTCCAGAGAAGGGTCATCTGTCTGTTTGCATCACTGAGCCTGGCCAGAAAACCTCTCTGCATCGGGTCACTGCTGGCTGCAAATCCCCATCCCCGGAGTGTCCAGGGAGCACCTGGACGTGGTACTCAGTGCCCTGGGCTGGTGACAAGGTGGGGATCAGGCACAGCTTGGACTTGATGACCTTGGAGGTCTTTTCCAACCTCATTGATTCTCTGATCACTGTAAAAACCAGCTGTGTCCCTGCACAAAGCAGGCTGCAGCCCCAGCCTTGCAGTGCCAGGGGTACCTGACAGGAAGCTCCGCACTCGCTGGATGAGCTGCCGGATGCGCCGCACGTCCCCCTCGATCTGCGTCCTGGTCACCCCCAGCTGCTCCACCAGCCGCCGGGTGCTGCTCTGGATCTGACTCGCAGACAGCTCTGTCGTCTTAATCTGCAAACAACAGTGACCTGATGGTGCCTTCTGCTCGTCCTAGAGGCCACAGCCCTGCTGCAGCTCCGAGGGAACTGGGCAAGGAAACGATGCTCTTCCCTGTTCTCTCTGTGCCTGAGCTTTAAAGAACTGTGAACGTTAAAGATTGAGGGTTGGATCTGCAAAGGAGGCTCTCAAAGAGAGACAGCACCTTTCAGCTTCTAAAAACACCTTTGAAATGGATTTTGAATGACTTTGAACCCTCACTTTCTCTTTGCAAGGCACAGAAAGAAGCTGCAAGAGCCCTAACACACAAACTCTCCCTGATTCCACCAAATGCTAGAGCAGACACACCTAAAGGATCCAAGAGTTTTCCATATTCCCACCCCTTCTGCCGTACTGATCCCAACCCAGGAGTGAGAAAGATTTCCTTGTGGTCTGTCCAGAGCCACTCACGTGCCTTCAGCTGGGCAGGCAGGACCCACGCACACAGCAGGAAGCCTCCCACTCAAAAACTCCTGGATTTCTGAAGCTACCCAAAGGATCAAGCCTCAAATAAGGTTTGAGGTGGGGCATTCCTCACTCTCTGCTGCGGTAAGCAAAGGTCCAAGCAGGGGGACAGGCAGTGCCCACACTCACCAGCTGTGCCGTGTCCCGGATCCGGGCACTCAGGCTGCCGAACTCCTTGGCCGCTTGCCCGGCTGCAGCCAGGGCCCCGCTGGCCAGCGGGAAGAGGCCGCGGCAGGGCCGGCCGGCCTCGCAGGCAGAGCTGTTGTCCCGAGGGCACAGCAGCCCCTGGCAGCGGGCAGGGGTGCACGGCTCCACTCGGGCCCCTCCACACACCTGGGTAGGGAGAGAACAGCTGGAGTTGGGCAGCGCCCGGCTGGAGACCCTTGGTGCCCGTGGGGGGCAAACACAGAACCACAGGGGCTGCAGACCCGGCCAGGGCAGCTGGGAACTGCTGAGCTCGAGCTGCAGGAGCTGCCTGGGCACCAGGAGGGAGCGCAGAGGGGCTGGCAGTGACACGGGTGGCACAGCCCAAAGCACTGCAGATGTGCCACTGTTGGACAAGGGCAGGCAGAGCTGGATGCCCACACCTGAGCCAGCGACACCAGGTCAGCATCGCCTCACCAGCCCGAGCTGGAGCAGAAACAGGAGCCAAAGCCCAGCGGCTCACGATGAGTAACAGCACATCTGTGTGGAGCAAACACCTCTGCAGAACCACCCATCCACCCTGCACTGTTTGCTGTGGGGAGACCTGGACCAGAAGCCCCTGGAGAGCAGCAGCAGTTTGCACTGCACAGCATCTGGCAGAGTCAGCCCCAAGCTCACACTGCAGCAGGGGCACGTGCACAGCCAGGGCCAGGCTGGCGGCTCGGAACGTGCTGGTGCCTCGAGCAGCAGAGAGGAGAGGCTGGTGGTCTCCACAGCAACCGACACTGAAATGGATCTCCATGGCAATAACAAAGCAGTGAAGGAGAAATAAGAGAAACCTCATCCAGAAATTAAGTGGTTCTTAGAGATACCAGAACTGCCACAAGAGAGCCCCCAGAGGGAAAAGCACATGACTGGGAGGGGGTGGTGGGCAATGCTTTGGGATCTGTAATCCCCGGGCAGGGGCTGCTCAGCCAATTCTCCACCGATGGCCCCAGCAGCAGCTGAGTCTGTCTGGACAGAGACTTTGTCCTGCCGTGCTGGCCTGCCTGAGGAGATGGCACGGCTGCGAGGCCAGGCTTCTGCCTCCCGAGCTCTGCAGGGCCCCCCGAAAACCGCACACACCCCGTGGGGAAGTTAAAAACCCACTTTGCATCTTCACCTGGTTGATGACAGGGGTGAGGTTGGGGGCTGAGGCCAGCTCGCCCTTCAGGGCCAGCAGCTCGGCCGCGGCCGCAGCCAGGCCCCGCTGCAGCCCCGCGGCGCTCCGGCGGCTCTCCCGCGCCTGGGCCAGCAGCCCCGGGGCACCGGCGGCCAGGCTGCTGGCACTGCTGGATGTCTGGTGGGCAGAGCGGATAGTCTGGAAGGCTCCTGTGGGAATAAAGCCGGTAAATGGCACAAATGACGCACAAATGCAGCACAGCCCCTCGGCGAGGCGCTGGCTCTGCCCTGCAGCGGCTGCCTGCACAGGAGCGGGGTGCAGCCAGGGGTTAGTCACTGAGGCGTCACCAAAAACTCCTTTTAATTCCAAACACCTTCCAGCCATTCCTTCAGCGAGCTCGAGGTCTCCTGAAGGACTGAACTCTGGGTTGGGGTTAAAAGGCTGAAACAAAACTGAAGGCAGCCAAGGCACACGTGCTGATCCTGGGCTTTCGCAGGGCAGGACAGATTTCAGAGCCTTTTCCCAGCTCCTGAGCAGCCCCAAAATTCCTCTCCAGCACAGGCTGGAAGGAGGGTGGCCAGGACATGGAGCTCTGAGCCCTGCACGGACAGAGAGGTGCAGAGTGAACAGCCCTGGTGCAGCCACTGGGCACAGCTGGCACGTCCCCGAGCTGAGTGTGTGCTGTGGCAGCGAGGGGACAGAAGGGAGGCACTGGGAGAGGAGCTGGAGCGGAGATCTCATGGCAGCAGCCACCAGCAGCGTCGCAGGGCTTAATTAGCTCTTCTCCTCCCAAGTGCCTGACAGCCGCCTGGCTCTCTTCCCCACCCTCCATCCCTTCCATCTGTGCACAACCTCCCTCCTCTCAGCCATGGATTCAGTGACACTTTCCCAGCAGGGCTGTCCCCTTCCCCCCCTCCCCGGCAGCAGAGATTGTGCTGGTGGGGAACAGGAACACAAATGAGCTCCCAGCCCCAAAACACCAGAGCAAATACCCCAGCAGTGTGAAAGCCCAGGTCATGGAGCAGAGGCTGCATTGGAAGCATCCCTCTCACTGGGAAAGGAGATCTGTTTGCTGTTCTGAGGCTGACAGCAGGTTAAAAACTCCTTCTCATCCGCCCATCCGGGGGGAAACCCCAGGCACAGTCACGCTGAGGTAAATTAATAACTGCAAATGAAGAGATGTTGCAGCTGCAGAGCTGTACCTGACAGGTCCGTGCTGCGGCTGGCTTCAAACTGGGTCTTCTTGCTCTGGTACTGGGAGTTGGTGGCAAACAAGCTGCTGTTGAGGGCTTCGAGCTCCCTCGAGAGGGAGGCAGTGTCATCCAGGAAACGAAGGTCAGGATTTATGCCTCGGACCTGCTCCCTAGCAGAGAAAAAGAACAAAATGTGAATTAAGCAGAGAGCAAAGCACCTACAGACAGAGAGCAGGGCTGAGAGAGCCATCTGTGCTGGGGCACTGCCAGCACCTGGCAGAGGGGCACTTCTGAGCCCAGGGACAGCTGAGGACCCGCCAGGGCCTCACAGGTTTGCAGAGAGAGGGGCTGGGCTGCAGCCCCCCACAGCAGGGCCTGGCAATGCTGGATGTGCCCTGAGAGTGCCAGCACACAGCCTGCCCACGCTCCTCCTGGGTGCACGGGACAGGCACACATGGAAGCGCTGCTCTCCTGCGTCCCCGCTCACTCCGTGAGCAGAGCAAGGCATTGCAGGGACAGGAACAAAGCAGAACCCATGCAAGCAGCTCCCAGAGAAACCCCAGCAGCTCCTCCTGGATCAGGGATGTGCCCCACAGGCAGCACCCATCCCTCACCTGATGGCAGCGAGCGCACTGCCCACCTGGGCCAGGCTCTGCGGTGTCACAGCGGAGCGGCCGAGGATCCCCTGTGCCTGCTGCAGGTTCCCCAGCGCCTGCGAGAGGCGAGGGCCGAGCCGGGAGTCCCCCGTGCCCGTGGGCAGCCACGCCGTGGCGTTGGCCAGGCTGGCCTGGCGCAGGTGTAGGCGCTCAATGTCCCCGTCGTAGGTGTGGAAGCAGGGGTGGCACAGCTGGCAGCCGGGGTAGGAGCTGCAGTGGCCCCGCTGGCACTGGTCACAGCGGGGCCCAGTGACACCGCTGCGGCACAGGCACCGGCCCGTGGCCTGGTCACAGCCCACCTCCTCCGTGCCCTGGAAGTCGCAGTCACACTCTGGGACAGGAAAGGTGGAGAGAGAGAGAGGTGAAGCCCAAAAGAAGGTGGTGCTGAATAACTTCATATCTGTATAAGACTAGCCCTTAATTAGGGTTAATGAGATCCCAACCTGACGTCCATCCCCTCCCACCAGCTCCTGCAGCAGCTGGGACAAAGGTGGCATGGGCAGAAGAATGGGAAGAGCCCCTGACCCTGTAGGGCCAGCCCAGGGTGGCCCAGGGCCTGCCCAAAGCTGCTGGGAGGGCATTTGTGGATACTGCAGATGACCTGGGAGGCTGCTCCAGAGAGGAAATTTCTCTTGCAAAACAGCATGGGAACTGGGATGTCAGGACATGGGCCAGCTACGCCTTTTCCCAGATAATCCGTGATTTCACATGGGAAACGCCAAGCCAAACCAAAAGGAAAGGTCCCTACCTGTGCACCCTCCCCGTGCATCTCTGTAGTGCCTGGGTGGGCACAGCTGCTGCCCCATGGCCGAGCACGTCTGTCCCGTGAAGCCGTCCCTGCACGGGCACTGTCCTGTGAACTGAGAGGGGAACACGTCAGGGACATTGCTGGACACTCTCCCTCAGCTGCTCTTGACCACCAAAACCAGCACATGGACCATTTCCTCTGCTCAGTCTGTGCCCAGGCCGTGCCCGTGCTGCCCATGCCAGGCTGCACCTCAGGCACAGGATGCAAACAGGCTCCAAACAGCCCCAGCACCACAAGGAGGGTGTTCAGCCTTGTTTCAAAAACAAAGCAATCGCCCACGAGCAGCTGCTTTGCCATCTCAGGTCTCCTCCCCACGCTGAGCTCGTTTGGAACCTATCTTAGGCTCTTAGAATTTGTCATGGTTTGGGGTTTTTTACATTTAACTTTAATTTTCCCAGTTGCCTCTTAAGCCTGAAGTGGCACACATGCTTTTCATTGACAAATGAGCATAATTAACTTCCCTCGCCTGTATGAAGATGTCTTATTAGGGCTTCCTTGATAAATATCAGGCTTCTTAAAATGACTTAATCTTGCCTCAGTAATTACCACCTTCTTTCATTTTCCTGAATAATCTGTCATGGTGTTTTCTAGGAATTAGGAGAAGGAAAGTAAGAGTGGGATGCACTGGGGAACACACGGCTCTTTTTGTGAAGGTTCCCATGGATGGGACAAGACAAAGGAGCCACCCAACAGGTGGGTTTGATGCTCTGACAGGTCCCCAGTGAGGGGACACGTGGCCGTGGCACCCTGGTCTGTGCAGCTCAGCCCCCAAGAGCCCCTCACAGCAGCACTTGTGGAGTCAGGAAAGGAAAAAATGGAGCAAGCACAGGGAAACAAAAAGGAAACCCTGCTGAAGGAAGAGGCGTCACCCCGAGGCTGCCCAGGGCGGGCTGGGGGTACCTGGTTGCACTGGGGGCTGCGGGAGCCGCGGGGGTGGCAGGCACAGGGCCGGCAGCCCTGCCCGCTGCCCAGGTCCCAGTGCCCGGCCGCGCACTGCCCGCAGTCGCTGCCCACCACGTTGGGCAGGCAGGAGCACCTCCCGCTCTCATCATCACAGGGCTCGTCCTGCCGTGTCCCCAGGGCATTGCAGGCGCATCCTGGAACGCGGAGGGGTTGGTTTGGGATTGGTACAAACGAGCGCAGAGCACCAGGCCAGCCTCCCGAAGGACCTAGTAGCCACCCAAAGGGGCTCTCCCGTCTCTCCCTTCCCACCCGAGCTCAAGGGATGTGCACCTTGCTCTGACAGCCCCCCCAAATGCTGCAGCAGGAATTGGAGCCCAAGGGGTCCCAGCATCCTCCAGCCCAGGGGGACACAGGCCTGCCCTGACCCACGGCTGCCCCGTGCTGCTGCCCCGCTCTGCGCACGGCATCACCTCCTGCCTGCCCTGAGCCCCGGGGGCACTCAGATACAGCTGCACCCCCCAAACCCCACCTGCCCTGTGCTTTTTGCTAAACTTACACCTGAAACCACCCCCAGACTGAACAAGGAGCTTTTACAAACCTTTACAAAACAGGCCCTTGGCTTGAAAACCCCAAACCAAAGCTGGGCAGGACCTGGGTCCCTTTTGGGGCCACGGAAGGGGCAGAGGTGGGGAGGGGGCACCCCGGGGGCAAGGGGAATGTCCCAGGGGTACTCACTGCGGCACCCAGCAGGGTTGGCGCCGGTCAGCAGGGCAAAGCCCGGCTTGCAGAGGTGGCAGCGGTCCCCCTGCACGTTGTCCTTGCAGACACAGCGCCCTGTCACCGGGTCACAGGCAGAGCCGGGCATGGTGCCATCCGGGTCACACTCACAGGCTGCAAATGGCCAAGAAATGTCCCAGCTGAGGGGCGCAGGGGCTGGGGAAGGGGCTGCAGGGCTTTAGGGATGTCACTCACGCAGACAGGCCTCGGGGTGGCTCAGCTGCTGCTGGTGGTTGCGGAAATAGTTGGTTTTGCAGCGCTCGCAGTTCTTGCCCTCGGTGTTGTGCTGGCAGTTGTCACACACCCCCCCGCTGGCCCCGCCACTGGCCCGGTACAGCTCAGGGTCGAAGTGGCACGAGGACGAGTGGCCATTGCAGTCGCATCCTAAAAAAATCCCAGAACACAGCTCGGTTGGAGCCGGCACCGTGCAAACCCCTCCAGCAGCAGCAGCAGCGGCACTAGAGGGTGCCCAAGGCTCCTGTGTGACACAGGGACACCCGATGACAGCCCCACAGTGGCACCGGGGAGCTGGGCACTGGTGCAGCCCATGAGTGGCAAAGGTGCCGAGACACCCGTGTCACCACCCACCCCACAGAGGGTCCCAGGAAAGGGGCTCGGAGCTCACGGCTGGGCAGGATTTGGGGCGGGGGAAGCACTGGCCGTACTCTGGCACTCGTGGGGGTCGCTGTCCTCAGCGGGTGCCCAGGGCCGGGCGTTGAACAGGGCGGCACAACGCTCGCAGTGGGGCCCGGCCGTGTTGTGCTGGCACACGCAGTGACCAGAGACCTGCTGCAGAGACAAGGTGTGACCCATCCTGGTGGCAGCGGCTCAGGACAGAGTTTCATCCTCCCAGTACCCCTCCAGCTCCTGCCTGTCCGGTTCATGCCCATTGAAGAGCCTCCCACAGCCCATTTCTGGGCACCGTGGCCAAGGCATCCCTAGGAGCGCTCCAGGCAGGCGCTGGAGCCATCCCGCTGGTGCCGAGGCCCCTGGCGCCCTGAGCTCACCGTGCTGTGCTGGTCCCCCGCAGGGGCGCAGCGCTCGGCGTGGCCGTGGCAGAAGCAGCTCCCCAGCACCTGCATCTCTGTCACGGCGTAGAAGGTGCTGGGCGAGTGGTACCCCTGGCGTGGGACATGCGGCAGCTCCGTGAAGTTGATCCGCAGGTTGGTGAAGGGCCCCAGCTCTGTTGGGGACAGGGGACAGGTGTGATGTGAGGGGCAGCAGGTGCCCAGCAGAAGCTCTTTGCAGTTGGTGGGGAAGGCTTGGAGCAAGGGAAGGAGGAACTGGCACAAAGAGCAGCAGCTGAGCTGTCAGCAAAGACCAAACGCTGCTGCCTGACGCCCCGGACGGGCAGCTCAGGGTCCCCCAGGGGTTACCCCAGCTCAGGGCTTCCCTTCACTGCAGGGAGAACCACGAGGAGCCTCATTCCTCTCTCCCTTTCTCAGCTCTGAAGGAGGCCCATCACTTACTCTCGATGGCTTGGCTGTAAGAGGAGGTGGTTGTAGACCCCAGGTCTTGGACACTGAATTTCACCTTAGAGGGACAAACACCAGGTTAAAAAGCAGGAAACTCGAGCTGCTCTCTATTCCTGCTTGGGGCACCGTGTGCTCCAGACCTGCCTCTGCACAACATCACTAAACACAGGGAAAGCCTTCGGAGCTGCAGAGGATTTTGCAGGAAAACCAACACAACACCTCATGTGTCACAGAGCAGCAAAGGATTTCCTGCCAGAGGAGCAGGAATCCCAAGGATTGCCCTCAGCAGTGCTGGGTGGCCACGGGCCACATCCCTCACCAGGTGTACAAGACTCCCAGGCCACCCACCCCAACCCAGGGCCACAAGAGGGGGTCCCTGCCACAAACCCCAAATCCCTACCGTGCCCCCGTGCACAGGGTGCCCCCGCAGCTCCTGGCACCGGGGATCCTGCCAGCCCTCGGGGGAGCCGGGGGGCACGCGGGGGAAGGCGGCGGCGCAGTCGGAGGCCAGGTACCGCAGCACCTGCCACGTCCTGCCGGCGTCCACGGAGCGCTCGATCAGCATCGCTGCGGGCGGCGACTGCGGGCAGGGACAGAGAACCACAGGCTGGCACCACGGGGTGACACCACAGCCCCGGCCAGGCCTTGCCCTGGCACTACCTGTCCCTCCTCCTCCCTGCAGGCTGCTGGAGCAATCCCCATCCCCTGCAGGGTCCCTCACGCCTAGGCCAGCCCTGCTGCAGCCAGCACACACAACCTGCACCAAGGAGGCTTTTCAACAGACATTCCTGGGATGGGGACCCACCACCCTGCCCCACCACCCCCCAAAGGAATGAAATTCCCAGTTCTCACGGGAACAGCCATAAAAATCAGGGGAAAAGGACAGAGACTCTGGCGTGCTTCTTATCAGGAGCCTGAAGGGAGCTGTTCCCCAAGATCCCCACACCCACGGAGCCAGCAGGGCCCCTCCAGTGCCATTCACGGCCTCCTCAGGAGCAGAGGAGCTGCCCAGAGACACCAACCCTGAAGTGGAGCACGACGCTGTCCAGCTGGAACATCTGCTCCAGGTCCAGCTGCAGGGACACGCGCTCGACACCTGCAGGCACAAAGAGGCACCGTCACAGGGACACACTGGGGACATGGGGAGAATAAACAGTCAGGCCAGTCCTTTCCTTCTTTCCTCCCCATCCACAGAACTCAATGCCATTCCCTCCTCCCCTCGGGCGGGTTATTGCCAGGAGTTTGTGTCCCAGGTGACCCCGGTGGCCCTCACCGTTCTGGGACTGCCACCAGCGCGCGCGGCCGGCCGAGGACAGGACGTTCTCCACGCGGTGCCCGTTGTAGCTGTGGGGCAGCCTTGAGTCACACCTGCAGCATTTCATGCTCCACTGCAAAAGAAAGGACAGTAGGAGTGACCATCCCAGCATCCCGGAGGGATGAGCAGGAAAGGCAGGGTGGGCTCCTTAAGCAGCAGAGAGCATCAGCACAGCTCGTTTAGAGAGAGTTGAAGGACCATGACCAGTCAGACCGATGACACACAGGCCTCAAGTGCTCCCATCCACACCTTGTTAAAAATCACGACTCAAGGTTTTATGGACTAAAAACTAAACCCAAAATGCTTTTGACTAACACAGATTTTTGGTAAATCATCAAAATTGCGGTTTTTAAGCAACGCCCCTGGTTTCCACAATGCCAACACTTGATAGAAAGCCTTTTGCAGCTTTTCAGGACTGGTTTGCCCTTTCCGCACAGCCAGGGGCTGTCTGGTGAACAGAAGGGCCTTTCTCTCCTATCCAAGGGCTCTGGGCGATGCTCGGCCACCGGGCTCTCCCCTGGGAGCAGAGCAGGAGCAAGCAGTGGGTGAGAAGCCAGGGGGTGGGAAGTCGAGTGGCTCAAAGTTCAGCCCTTCACTTGAGCAAGTAACCCAAGGAGTAAACAGAGATTTAGCACAGGGAATGTGGGGACGGGAGAAGACGGTCCCCTGGGAGCAAACAAATACCCAAAATGTGGCTAACCAGGCAATGCTCCCTGCAGCCACCACCGCGGGGCTCCGGAGCAGGCCCAGACATGGGCAGAAGGCAGCAGGAAAGAGATTGAGCAAGAGCCGGGAGTGGGGAAGGGCTGGACGGCAGCCAAGGGGAGAGGCAG
Source organism: Corvus moneduloides (assembly GCF_009650955.1). Lineage (NCBI taxonomy): Eukaryota > Metazoa > Chordata > Aves > Passeriformes > Corvidae > Corvus > Corvus moneduloides. Next base: position 6,512,629 of record NC_045499.1, read on the forward strand.
GCGCAGGGTGGGCGAGCAGGTTGGGCGAGGACCACCAGGTAACAGGGAGGGAGACAGCCAGGTGAGGCCAAGGTGGGGAAGGGCAGGGGGATGGTGAATTAGGAGATGGTGCCAGAGCCCACAGCAGCGTCCTGGGGGGACACAGGGAGGCCCCGGCTGGAGCTCTGGAGTGGAGTGAACACCAGGGACTGCAGAGGCCCTGGGAGGGGAAAGATGCTGCTCAGGGCATGAAATGAAGGGCTCAGCACCTCCAGCCTGGTGGAAACAGGTTATCCAGGGAAACTGTGGCTGCCCCATCCCTGGAATTGTCTGAGGCCAGGTTGGACGGGGCTTGGAGCAACCTGGGATGGTGGAAGGTGTCCCGTGACAGGGCACTGGAACTACATCATCTCCTCCGACCCAAACCTTCTGAGATTCTGAGCTGTCAGTGGCCTGAGCTGTTGAGGGGCCGCTCAAATGGAGCAGTGGGACACATGTATCACAGTGACACATCCCGGAGCCTGAGGGATTAGAGAGGATCAAGCAGAATTTGCCAGAGATGGCAGGAGCTGGCCCTGACGGCTCAGAAAGGTCACCCTGGGTGCAAAGTGGGTCTGGGGGACTGGGTCTGGCAGGGGCACAGCTGGCACTGGGGAAGCAATGAGATCCCCCTCTGCAAGGCTGGCAGGCACTGCAGTGGCTTTAAGGTGACACCAGAGGCACAGGGATGTTGGGACCCCAGTGACGAGATCAGCTTTCAGTGGCTGAGCAGGGACACCGGGTGACAAGGAGCTTTTTACAGCCACCTCCGTGCTAAAATCTTCCACGGGATGCTTAAAACAGAGGAGCCAATTCCAACCCAAACCCCAAACAGGGCCTTTCCTAGGGCCGGGGGAAGGACAGGTCTGTGCTCCAGAGAGCAGCAGGAGGTGGCAGCCACTGGGCCACGGTGGCACCACAATTTCTGCTTTCCCCTTTAGAAATTAATTTGTGGTTTACAAAAATTGATTTGAGGTTTCATTCCTAACACAGCCCAGGCCTGCTTCTGCTCTGTCCCAGGCCTGGGAACCCTTCCCCAGCTGGGTGCACAGTGAGATCCTCACTTGGAACCCATCTGTTTCCATAATATTCCCCACAATCTTTATGTTCTCTGTCTATAAATACCCCAGCACAGGAGCTGGCAAATGACAATATTTATAACAATATCGCTAAGTAAGCAAACAGAGCACTGGAAATATATAATCATGCAATTTCCCTGGCTCTACCAGTGAGAATCACAAATAATTTAATCAGGACTAGGCAGAACTCATTCCAGATAATGGCCACGAGCAGCAAATTGTCAGGGAGCTGCAGGAATTATCCACAGAAATAATCTACTGAACAATTGCCAGCGGTGATTAAACTTCCCACCAGTTCTGACCGTGCTTAGCAAAGGAGAAGGGAAGGCTTTCTTCAAGGGGAAAGGTTAATCTTGGCTAAATTATTCATTAGGACTGACTCGTGCATACTTATGAGATCATTCACACAGCCAGGGACACCGGTGCTCTCCAGCAGCGACAGTGCAGCTGCAGCCCCACTTCAAACGTGGTGCTGAGTCAAAAAGAAGCTTCAACTGTGTGAGACAAACCCTTCCCAGGCAGCCCAGGGCTGTGCTGGGTGCAAAAATCTCCTATTTTTTTTCTTTTCTCAGTTTTTTAATTAAGACTAAAATTAATACTTGAAGCCAAATTCATTTCACGTCCTTGGAGTAAATTGTGAAAACCCCGTATTGCACAACAGCAGGATTTGCTCTCACCAGCTGTGACTATGTGTCTCAAAGTTCCTTGGGACAGAGGCAATTACCAAAAATGACAGCCCAAAATGCGGAGGGATTTACCAGCACGTACCTTTTTCCAGCTCTTTCCCTTTTTATTTTTTAACCAGGGCTCAGTGGATCCCTGGGAGCTGGGCCAGGAGCACACGAGGGCTGCAGCACTACGTGATAAATGGCAGCGAAGGTTTTGGGATCTACCCCGGGTCATCCACCCCGGGGCAGCGCTGGCTCTCCAGCACGTCCTCCCTTCCTGCCAGGCAGAGGAGAACTGGGCTGTGCTTGGGAAGGGGTGGGGGCTGAAAAAGCCGTTTTAGGGAGGTAAAAGAGGTTGTGGGTTTGCGAGGAAATCATTTCTCACCCTCTGTGCCTCCGAGCTACTCCAGAGTCACCCAAAATATGGGTTAAGGAAGTCCTGGGATTAAGGGAAATTCATTCCAGACTTTTGAAGGATAATTCACAACACAGTTGTGTGAGAGGGAAAGCTGCTGTGCTCAGAATAAATAGAGCCATGTCTCAGAAATAAATGGAAGGGGAGGAAAGTCCACAAAAAACAACTTGAAAATGCCCAAGCGTGACACTTCTGCAGGTCTGTGCTGCTCTCCTCCTGCCCTGACTTGTGACCCGGCTCCTGAGCAGCCTCTCTGCTCCGCTGCTCTTGCAGGGCAGCAAAGCTCCAACGACTTTAACCTGATGGCCCCTGCCCAAAGTTATTTAAGGAGCTCCTGCTGCCATTTTAACACGAGCAGAGAGCCCTTGAAATCAAACCTCCTGGCACAGGGGCACAACCCAAAATAAACTGCACTTATTCATCAGCAGAAAGGGAAGCTGAGCTGTGCAGCCACAGAACAGAGACCTTTCATCCCTGTGGAGACCTTGGGGGTCCCATGTCTGACCCTGCAGCGTGGCAGGGAGAGCGAGCACTGTGCCAGCCAGGCTCCTGGCACTCAGCCTCCCACCAGGGAGCTCTTGCACAACCAATATCCTATAGGGACAGCAATTACCATTCCAAGTTTATCTAGGAACAATCTGGAAGGCAGTGGGAATTTATACACACACAGAGATTAAGGGCTATTAAACAATAGGGTGGGCAGCAGCCACGAGTTACCCGGGGGACAAAGGCACCTGCAAAGCCAAGTGATGTAATTCCCTATTCCAGCCCGTTTTCTGCAGGACAGCTCTCTATTCCAGCACTGTTATCTGCAGGACGTGGCTGTGCCAGGCTCGTGGAGCAGGGCTTGTCATGCCTGTGAAGAAATCCACACATTTTCCATGGCAAAAGGCAGCAGAAGTTCCCATGGCTCTGCCCATACTTCCCAGTGAGCAACTGGTACTCACTAAACTGGACTGGGATTCAGTTTTGGAACATAGATATACCACAGAATCATGGAATTGAAAGGGAGCCACAGGGATCACTGAGTCCAGCTCCTGGCCCTGCACAGGACACTCCAAAATCCCACCCTGGGCCTGAGATTCTCTTTGCCGTGACATCAGTGGCACTTCTTGCCTGGCTGGTTGGAAATGACACTGAAAATGAGCTCCAAGGTTACGCTCAAAACACAGAGAGAGGCCTCTGCCCCCCAGCTTGGTTTTACCCCAGATTCAGAGTGGGCGGCAGAGATGGGGTAAAGACACGAGTTGGACAAACATCCCATGGATGGGGTTTAAGGAAATAAAGTTCCTTTCCCTTGCTTAAAAGCAAGCACGTGGGTGCCTGTTTTCCTCACCCCATCTGTTCTCACATCAGCTAAACTTCTTCTAAAATCTGCCAGGATGACAGGCTGCAAACCCCAAACCGCACCAGCTTATCCCACACCCCACACGGGTCCTGCTGCCTCTGCAGCTCGGCTGCAAGGCAGTGATGAGATGTCTCCCAGCATGTGTCAATCTGCAGCCCTGTGGCCAAAAAAATGAGATACAGAGAAGGGAGGAGGGAAAAAAAATGGGAATTAGGCTTTTTCTTCAGCAGGTAGGGGCACATCCCTGCAGCAAACAGCAGGGAGTGCCTGAATGCCTGAGTGAGATAAGCACTGAGCAGCAGCCTCTGGTTGCTGCATTACCTTCAACCAGTCAGGAACACACATTATTCAGTGCAAACCCCGACCTGATGAAGAAAAGCCCAACACTAGAAGCCATGCTTTGGTCCCATCATGATTTTTTGGATGCATTGTGCCTGTACAGAGCTCGACGTGGATGTAGAACGAAAGTGAGCTGGGAGGCACAGCTTTCCCTGCTCCAGCGTGCTGGGGTGGGCTCCGAGCTCCCTGAGTGACTCAGGCAGGTGGCCTGGCAGATGAAAGCACCAGCCAGCACCAGCACAGCACCAGCTCCGTCTGGCGCTTCCCTCTTGGCAGACACTGGCCGGTATTTTTGGAAGCAGCCAAAGAGGAGTTGGTGCTGAGGCTCAGAGATGCTGCAGAGCAGCCCTGCCAGGCAGCTGCCACCATCCGTCAGCAGCAGGGACCCCCTGTGCTGTGCCAGGAGCTCCAGCGGGCTCACATCCCCCTCCCCTGACTCCCACAGGGACTGGGATCCTCTGGAACCTGTCCTCTCCATCCCCCGTGGATGGCCCCGTGTCACCACGACAAAGAGCTGACAAAGGTGACTTCCCACCCTTCACGTCCACCAAGTGCCCACAAAGATCAGGTGAGAGAAGGCAGAAAATCTTATGCAAACAAGGGCTGGAGGGTGAGAACTCACAGTCACAGAGCCCAACCTGCTCCAGCAGGATGCAGGGAATGGCAGCAGCACCAGCACAGGGACACAGCTCTGCTCCCGTCCTGTCCTCTGGCACAGGATCCCACAGGGGTGCTCAAGGTGTCTGTGAGAGCCCCTCCGTGCCTCCCCTGGGCTGGAGGTACCGGTGGGAGCTGCTCCGTGCTCCTCATCACATCTCCATGCATTCATTTATATTTACATAGATATAACATATATATTTGCATATATTATAGATCTATATTTAAAGAAAGAGAAGTGTTAGCTGAGGCTTCAATCACACCTCAGTCCCTCACAGTCTTTCACACTGAGCCTTTCCTCAGCACCTCCCTGACTCCAAATCCAGCCTGGCTTATTTTCCTATTCTATTTTCAGTTTCCCTCCCCGGCTGACTCCAGCAGCGCTCCCCAAGCACTGAGTGACTTCCAGGCCGGACCATTGGCCTGCCTGGTTCCACCTCCCACCGCTGCTCTGTTCACTGCCCTGTGTGCTATAAATGGCAGTGCTGAGCGTCCTTCTTGGATTTCACCGGGCTGAGCCCCCAGCCAGGGATGGAGCAATCAGGAGGGCAAAGTATAAAGGTTAGAGGGATCTGGAGCGGGGCAGACAATGGAGCAGAGGCTGAAGTTGATGAGTGACCACCAGAGTTGCAAAAGAGGGCCCTGGGGCCAGCAGGGAGCAGACGGGCAGCACTGGCAGCCCCGGGCACCGCAGCAGTGACAGCAACCCCTCGTCCTGTGCCCTCTGCTGAGGTTGCAAAACCACCTCCAGATTTGTGCCTATTTGGCAACTAAACAAGAGCAAGGCTTGTAATCAAAAAAGGACTCCTAGGAGCGTATAAATTAAACGAGCTTGCTTTTTATGGGATGGGAATAGGGAAATCGAGTTCAGTTTTGCTTAAATTAGAGAAGTAGAGAAAGGGAGGGAAAAATTAGGAAATGCTGAACCCGTGGGAATTTCTCCCAAGTTAAGAGTTGGTATAATCAGACCTCCATCGGTAATTACAGCTGCAGAACAGAAATCAGGGGATTTGCTATCAGTAACTCTGAATCTTTCATTTCAATAAAGGAAAGGAAGCAAAGACCCCATTCCCAGAGCTAGAACTGGAGAATCCAACTCAACATAATGTTAATTGTTCCATATCCCCTTTAACCCTGGTACTTGTAAGGGATGAAGAACATGAAAACTGAATAGTTTGGGGACTTGTAGCCTGGAAGAGACCTCTGCAGCCTTGCTCCCTGCCTTCCTCCACAGCACATCCATGAACCTGCACTCCCTAATCCTGCGCCCAGCAGATCATTCCTGCTCCAGGTGTAGCACAGCCAGCAGAGATGTCCAGGCTCTACTTCAAAGATTACAAATGATGCCGAGGATCACAATGATGCCCTTCAGAAGGAGCTCCCAAGGTCAGGCACGGGGTGTAACCAGCCCCTTGCAGCTGCTTTTAGGATGAGCAGCTTAATCAAGGTTTTGTCCACACTCACTTCCCAAGCACAAGGCCCCAAGGCCCCTTTTCAAATAAAAGTCAATGCCAAAAGTTGATGTTAAATGAAGATTTCAGAGGCATGTTTATGTGCAATTTTCCCCATCTATAAGCAGAAATTGGGAAAGAACAACTAATTAAGTCAGAGCAGAAATAATTGCTTCCATTTCCCCCGTCCACGGGCCGCAGCAGCCACGGGAAGCAGCAGGGGTTTATTTGTGTGATGAGCAAAAATCCCGGGAGCAGCAAAAAAGCTCCAAAACAAGGGAATGGAGGAAATGCCTGACTGTGACTGCCAGCCCAGAAAAGAACTTGAAGGAGGAGAGATGCTGCAGCCAGCCCAGCATCCAGGAGGATTTGATGCTCTCACCCCTCTGGGCCGGGAGCTGCCCCCTCTCTGAGCTCAGGGATGAGTGGAAATCTCTCCAGCCCAGCCAGAACACCACTGGCTCCACAACAAATCCACTCACAGCCACATCTTGGCCTCCAATTTGCAGGGGAATTCAAACCAGGGGAAGGCTGACTCACTGGAGCTGGGTTTCAGAAAACACTGCCCCACTGGAGGGCTGCCACTTCCTTTCCTCCAGAGCATCTCTTCCAAGACCTTTTCTGCCTATCCTGCACTGAACCCTTGGGGCTCCTCCCCAGTCAGTTACGGGGTTAACAGCAGTCACAGAAAGGCTTTAGGAAGTGCTCACACCACACATCACCCCTGCAGCTCTCAGCTCTGTGCTCGGGCAGATTTATCCTTAAATTCTCCCCCTGATTCCATGGCAGCTCTGGGAATCTGCAGCTGGACGCAGCATTATCCCCCCAGCAGGATCTCCTGCCCCCGCAGCACCAGTGATTGAAAACAGTTGTTCACTTTAGCAGCTTCTCCAAGTCTTTGTGAAAGACCTGAAACATTTCCCTTTCTCACAAGTAAAACACGAGTTTAGTTTAGAACTAAAATGTCCTGAGATAGGAGGGTTTGGGATAATTTGCCCACAGTGCTTCATGCCAGAATTTTGCTGCCCGTTCCCTATCACTGCCTTCATGCTCAGCTCCTCATCCATGAGGATGGCAGAGAAGGGCTCCAGGGGACACTGCAGGTGGTGCCATGACCCAGCATGGCTGGGAGGGGGACAAATCCCAGGACCCTGGAATGGTTTGGGTTGGAAAGGACCTCAAAGCTCATCCCATTCTACCCCCTGCCATGAGCAGGGACAGCTCCCACTAGCCCAACTCAGAGCCCCATGAAGCCCGGACACATCCGTGCCAAAGGGTGAGGAGGATGGGATGGATGAAGGGAAGGTTTGGGGTGCAGGGGTGAGCAGTACCTCTCCGTGGGGTGTGCAGTACGTCTCGGGCTTGCTGAGGCCGCACGTGGAGGAGGCTCTCAGGTGAGCAGCTCGTCCCAGCAGCAGGTCCCCAGGGGGAGGGTAGCAGGCTCCCTGGGAACAGGCTCTCTGCGCTCCCAGGAGCCGTGGGGCAGCTGCAACAGGGAAAAGGGATCAGGGCTGATGTCAGACAGGCACGGGCGCCAACCAGCATCACAGAACAGGGAGCTGTTTGCTGCACCAAACCAGCCACGAGGCCATGCTTGGGACAACATACCCCATGTGCTAACAAAGAGAAGGGTGCTTCGCCCCGAGACACCTTTTTAATAATGGTGCTTTGTGCTAAGAGTTACTTGCAAAACCCTTCTTTGCCCTGGCCCCAGGCTTTGGGCTGCAGGGATGCTTAGTGCCCTCCCCTTCGAACTGACCAGCCCTGGTGGTGTCCCCTGCTCCCAGAGCCAGCCCTGCAGCTCAGGGCAGAGAGCAGCAGCCTCCTGCCAGCCCCCAGCACTATCACAAACCCAGGCTCTCTGCTGCTGCCCATGCAAAGCTCCCATCAGCAGCGCTGCTCTTTAGTCAGCCAGACCCTGTTCTTTCGGGAGCACTGCATGTGAGCCTTACCCAGAAGGACAAACACTGCCCATGGCCACAGTTGGCAGCGAGGCTCCATTCGGCCACGGACACACCTAGGGAAGAGTTTGCAGCGTGAGTGAAAAGGAGCAGAAAATGTCAGTTCAAAAGCTCAACCCAGGTCCGCTACCTTCCTTCTCGCTTTACAGAGAGACACTTTTAATTGATCTACACAGAATAACACAGGGGGGAAATCAAGACTAATGAAGAGGAAAATCAGCTGCTCAAACGGAATTTGCCTATGACGCAAGGAGCCCCTGCCCCAGCGCCGCGATCGCAGCGTGGCGGGAGCGGTGCTGGTGCCAGCCGGGAATGCGGGGCTGGAAGGGATGGAGTGTGCACACACACCCCCGTACAGCCCCCGCCACCCCTTCCCAGGCACACTGCGCTCTCTGTGCTCCAGCCCCACCCTCGCCCTGCGTTTCCAGAGTCAATTCCCGATCCAAACTCGTCGCGTGATGGCCCAAAGTCTCATTCCAGGAAAAGGAGAAACCCATAAAAACCTCCTGTGAATGGCTCCTCCAGGGAAAGGAACCCCAGGGGTTCCTTTCATAGGCAGCCCAGGGGAGGAAATGCTGCCAGCACACTCCCCCAGCAGCCAGAAACCTCACCTGCCCTCTTCCCTGCGGGAGCACGGCCACGGTCCCTGCGGTGTCCCCGTGTCCCTCCCGGCAGCCGCCAGAGCCCTCTGAGCGCCGGGTGCTCCTCGCAGGCTTTTAACGCGCAGCTGCCTCACCTGGAGAGAAGGTGCCTGTGGGTGCAGTGATGATAAAGCAGTGATTCAGGGATCCCCAGACATCCACACCCTGTTACCGCATAACTCACCACAGCTCCAGACGGGCGCAGCGCACACACGAATCACCCGGGCAGGGTGAGGGCAGCGGCAGCTGCTCCGTGGGCAGCCAGCGGGGGAAAGCCCAGCTGGGGTTCACCTAACCCACCCGGGGCTGCAGTGGAGCCTGGGCCCGGCCCCTCGGAGCTGCTGCTGGGCTCAGCATCGGCCGCTGCGCCCCAGTGCTCGCCCACCCTCCCAGGCAGGGTTTACGCGCTGAGTTTGGCAGCGGCTGGCAGGGCAGTGCCACTATCAGCACCTCCGCTCGGTCATTCAAAGCCACACCGTGTGTGTTCTCACATCAGACTGCAGCCCAAGCAGGGAGAAAGGCAGATCCCCCTCCTGCCCGCAGTGCTGGAATTCCTCGAGATACGAAATTGCCCAGGATGAGCTCTGCGAAACGCACTCCTGTGAACCCAGCAGCTGTGAAAAGTCAGAGAGCCACATTTTCTAAGAGACGTGGTCCGTGTTTGGGTACCAGCCGCATGCCCGGCTGATGAGGAGCCCTTGCATTGAGCCTTTTCCATTTACTTCACTGAAATAACCCCAAAGCCACCGCCTCTCCCGCACTGGTGAGGGGCTCCGGACCCATCAGATGACTGCAGGTCTCTCCTCCGGTTGCTTTGCTGTTGGTGTCACCCACCTCCCATCCCCACGCTGAGTGACACAGGCACGTCAAGGACCAGCAGCTCGGAGCAAGGGTACACACAGAGCTGGAAAAAAAATACTGTCCCTCAGGCTACAGTGTGTGAAAGCTGGGCTGAGCTTCCTCCGGCTGAGCTGTGCCACACCTGGGCGTGCCTGCCCGGCTCCTGCTCAGCAATGCGGTAACGCCGCATTCCTCCTCCCCAGCCTCCGCCCCGGCCCGGCTGGCAGCAAAGGGGAAGCGAGAAGGAACCCTGGAATGCTTTAGAGAGAGGCAGGGATGAGACGTGCCCCGAGCTGCCGACGCGGCCTCTGCACGCTGGGGATGAGTGAACCCCGGACAGTGAAACCCCTCGGTGTAACCTCGTGTGTGTAAAGTGCTCACACCGACCCCAGGCTTGCCAGAGAAAGGTAAAACAAACATCACCTGCAATTCCAGGCTCCACAAGTTCAAACAAGAACAAAATCGAGGAAAAGGCTCATTTACAGAACATCAACTGCACACCAATAAAAACGGGAAAGGAAAAAGCCAGCTGTGAACGGGTGGGTGCTCAGGGGCAGCTGGATGATAGGGGATTCCTGCAAGCCCTGGGCCCTGATGGGAGTCAGGAGGCTGAGGCTGGAACAGCTCCAGGTTGCCTTGTCCAGTGTTGTCATGGGTAGCAGCAAGGGAATATGTTGCAGATGGAGGCAATGGTAAAAATGCACCACAGCAAATGAAACGTAAGCAATGGAGCAATCTGGGACGGGTGGAACAGACCAGGGGGATGCTCACAGGGCTCGAGTTCCTCTCCAGCTCAGCCTGTGCTAACCTGTGCCAGGCTGTGCCCACAGCCCTCAGAGGGCTGGGCGAGACATTCCCTGGAAAACAAATATTATTAACTCCTGCAGGAAATCGTGCTCTGAGTCATGGGACATCCCCTGTCCTGAGGAGGCTGTAGGGGACATTACTCTGCAGAAAGCATCTTCTCCAGGACCAGAGCAGCAGCAGCTCTCGAGGAGCTCCTGTTCCCCACCGCTGCCACGGAGCTGCTGCCTCCTCAGAACCCAGACCTGGGTGAACTCGGGCCTGAACACACTCCGGCGTTGCAGCCAAAGGGGGAAAGGATGTGACTCCTGCATGAGTGGCTTTGTTTTACTTCCTCCAGGCTGACATTGCTTTCTGTTCAGATCACAGGCACACGAGTACTTTACTCCCTTGGGAGCTTTCCAAGGACACTGTCTGAGTTCAGCAGCTTTGGATTCAGCTGCTGTGACACCCGCTGGCCAGGTGGGAATGTTCGTGTTCAGTTAGTTTTTAACTTCTCTCTTCTTCTTGAAATGCAAAACCTCTGTTAAGGAAAAGGATGCTGCTTGAGGATGGTTTTATATTTCAAGCATACAAAAACTGAACAATACTTAATGCTGCTGTGACATTTTTCATTGAAGGATTAACAAATGTCTGAAGCACAATTCTTGAAAGCACATTTGCTGCACAAGCAGCTGCTTTACAATGGAAAAAAAAAGGCAGAGGGATAATCTGCTTATGCTGAGCAGGATCTTGGCAAGAGGAGGGCAGACTCCGGACTCCCAGCCCCTCCAGCTCCCGACTTCCCAGAGCTGGGATGAAACCTCCCATCACTGGGCAGGCACAGCCTGTGTGAGTCCTGTCAGGTGCCTGCAACCCTCGTGGGAAAATCCTGGAAGAGTCACGGGACATGGAACTGGAACCCTGAAGCTGCTTGGGAAGAGGAAAACTTGGGAAGGTTTTGTCAGGGGTAAGAAATTATGTCTCGTGTTGTAACTTCTTGACAGCTCAGTTGCAAGATTACTGATACTAGTAATAAAACAGGTTTTCCTCCAGCTAATCTTTTCATTTCCCATTTTAATTCAAACCTGACCTGCAAACCACCTCCTTATTCCAGCAAAGATGATTTACAGCACTGGCTCTGCTAATTAACAAGATCTCCTTTAAAAGCATTTCAGGAATTCCTGACAAAATTCCAATTCATGTTCTGAAAACCTGCTCTGAAAGCAAATAAAACTTTGAACCGAAATACCACTGACCCACTTTAGGTCTAAATTTCAGTAACTCTGGGAGCTGGCTCCAAAGGGCAGCAGCCCTGTGACCCCAGCCTCCCTCTGCAGCCCTGCAGCCCCTGCCCGGTGCCAGCTGCAGGCACAGCTGGGACATGGCCCGAGCTGCCGTGGAGGGGACAGTTCTGCCCAGCACAGAGCTCAGCACCTGCTCCAGCCCCAGCCCAGCGATGGAGCAGAGCAGTCGTCCCAAATCCCTTCAGGAGCCACGCAGCAGCTGTACAGCAAAGCAAAGGCTCAGGATTTGCCCTTAAATTGGGTTTTCCTTTTTCCCCCCCAGCTCCTTCCCCCACCCCATGGAGTTCCCTGTGCCCTGAGCCACGAAGGGTCGGCACAGAGTCCCCCAGTATCCCCCGTGGAGCAGGAGGGGCCGGGCTGCACAGGCTCCCCAGGCACACAGGGACACGGTGCAGAGCTGGCAGGGCACAGGCTGGGACTGCGCCCGCTTCCCACCGGGACCTTGATAAAATTATCCTTGCAGGGGAACAGCGTTATTTTTGTCACGTCCCTGTTTTCTAAACGGGAAAATATTCCATTAGGAAAGCATCCAGCTCCCCTCTGGAGGGTTTTGGCTTTTCCAGGTGGCGGAATGGAGGGGTTCTGCACCCCTGGTGCCAGCCAGCAACCGCCCCCCACAGCAACCCTGCCTCCCCCTGCAACATCCAGGGCAGAAGTTTTTATGGGGTATTTTAAGACCCCCCCCTTTAAGGCACAGATTCTCCTTGTGCGTGACTGACACAAAGGACACGCTCTTTGCTGCTCCTGGCTGCCAGCTGTGCCTCCCCCGAGTGCTGCAACTGGAGCAGGGGCCTGGCTGTGCAGGGGTTCGAGCTGCCCAGCTAAAACTCAGAGTCTTTGCCCACCTTTGCTCCCTCCCTGGCTGGGCTGTGGGGTGAGCACAGCCCGTGGAGCTCACACTCATCCCAGACAAAGTCCAGCAGTGCCCGTCCCTTGTGCACTCATGGCCTTGTGGGAGATGAGGCAACACCTCTGTCCAGCTCTCGTGCCCCTGCCAAGCCCCCTGAGGGGAGGTTGTGCCACACTCGAGAACATGGCACCAAGAGGCAAGTGTTTTGTCTCAAGATCCCTTCCATGACCCTGCAAAGCCCAGAACCACAGCCCAGGCTGGTGGGAAGGGGCTTCCAGTGGCCATCGAGGCCAAGGTGCCACTCAGGGTGGGACTGGACTCGTGACCAGGTTAGGGGGGGCCCCCAGACTCAGAGCTCTTGCAGAAAAGCATTGAGCTCATTCTGTTTGAATGTCTTTCCAATGTAAACAAGAAAAATAAGATTTGGATTCGGAACTTGGGGTGAGACGAGAACGTGGCCAGGCTGGCTGGAACCCGGGTGCAAAACTGCACAAAACAGGGCAATATTGGGTACCCAGCAGCAAAGTCCCGGTGGCTGTGCCTCTGTGACCTGTCCAGGGCAGCAATCGCTCCTCAGACGCCGCAGTGACCAGGTCACCTCGGCCCGGCCCCGTGGCCAGAGCTGTCTTCGCTCTGTGCCCATCACAGCCTGGGGGAGGCTCCTCTGGGCCCAGCCCAAGCAGGCACAGCCAGGCCCACGGAGCCAAACCTGCATTTTTGCAGGTTTTATTTTACTTTATTCACTTTCAATAGGACAGATCTTTAACATGGCTTGCTGGGCTTTAGGCTTTCCTTTCCTTTTCCTGTCCTTATGCCCTCGAGTGTTTCAGGGTGACAGCACCTACAGGAGCCTGTGCCCGAGCAGATCAGCTGTCCTGGGAATTTCTTGGAGCTTCCTATGGAGGTGTTCTGGCAGGAGGGGCAGCTCCATTTCCCTCCCAGCCCCTTTCAGGGCAGTTCTCCTCCTCCCCGAGCCTCCAGCACGCTCCCTCGGCGTGCCCAGCGCCTGCCGCCCCTGCCAGGGCCGCGGTGCCAGCGCGGAGCGGTGCCGGCCCCGGCACGGCTGAAACCGGAGCCGAGCCTCCCTCCCCGGGGCTGGGAGCGCTCCTCGCTCCCGCATGTCCACCCACGGCCAGGGCAGCGCTCCCAGAGAGCCGCCAAGGCTGTCCCCGTGCAGAGCCAGCCAGGAGGAGACCGAAATTTGGGAGAGACGCCCCGATGCAGCAGAGGCGGCAGCTCAGCATCACCTGCGCCCTCCTCCAGAGCAATTCTAAGCAGATTTCCGCGAGCTGGCAGCTCCGGGCGGCTGTGCAGCAGCATCATCCCCCCTGAGCTGTCGAACATCCCAGCTTCCCCTCCCTGCCAGATTTAGGTTAAGCCTCGGCTGCTGACTTTGCTTTAGAAGTTCAGACAGAGCTCTTCCCCCCGATGACGTTAAACTTGTGCAGTTCCCCCAGTCACAAAGCCTGGTTTAATTAAAGTTGCTATTAAACCTGACAACATCCACATGCAGGCTCTCCTAAATAAGATATAGAACAGCTAAAATTAGTCTAATTTACTGTTAATCATTAATCGTTTTATCCACACTTAATTCAATTTAAATGAAGCACACAACAAGCTTGCACACTTTGTTACTGAAATCTAAACCAAAATTGAATTGGATATTGTTAAGTTAGATCAACACAGTCTGAGTGCTGCTATGAGAAGCGTTTGCCAGAGATGATTATCAGATGATTGCTTAATGCTCAAAATTATCCTGAGCTCTCTATTATCCCAAAAGCTCCAGCTCCAGCACTTTGGGAATGCATGGACATCTCCATCAGTATTTAATGAACAAAAATACCCTTCCCAACCCTCAGGAAAGACTTGCAAATATAAGGTTCAGCAGGCAACAAAAACCCTGCCTGAAAAACCCAAAACCAACCAAAAATCACTTTTTTAGGTGAAATGTCACAATTCCAACACTTCACAGTGACCTTTGTGTCAGGGACCAGGTGCAGCTCAGACACTGCTGGGGTTGAGCAGGACCGGGGCAGCCCCTGCCTCTCCCTTCGTGCTGGGAAGGGTCAGCACAATGACCCCCAAAGAACTGGCGGTGACCTTGAACTTCCCCTGTCTGGCTGCTGGCTCCTCCAGCTATCTTTTCTCCAGTGCTCATTTTTCTGAGTGTTGCAGAAGAGAAAAAACACAGCCCGAACGCAGGAATCAGCTGCAACCTCGGCTGCCAAGTTGGCAGAGAAGATAAGGACCTTTTATTTAAAGTAAAAGACGCCAGACGCTGAGGAGGGATAGACAAGTCTTTAGCAACTTTTACAGCCAGTCTTGCAATACAATTTCCTAAGCAGACTCAAAACTTGCAACAAAACCCCAAGTTTTCACTAGAAGCTTTCCTTGGAGCGCTCTGCTGCTGCGGGGGCAGGGGGAGCCTCAGCCTCCCCGGGACGTGCGGGATGTGAGGAGCGGGGCTGACTCACTGCCCCGCAACCCCGCGGCACAGCTCAGAGAGGAAGGGGAAAAACCCCACAAATTCAAGGAGCGCGTCCCTTTTTGGGGCGGGTCGGCAGTGCCCGTGCTCTCGAGGGCAGGGAACCTGTGTGGGGCATCAACAGCGGGGGAGGAAGGGAGGACACTCCTCACCTGGAGGATCGCAGGGGCAGGAAGGGCAAACACAGCACCAGCCACTCCCGTCACAAGTTATTTCCGTCACTGGAGGTTTCCCCTGCATGGGCTGAGACAAAACCCAGCTCAGGAGCATCACATCCACGTTCCCTGTGCCTCAGGCCTTGTCTTCCATGTGCCGAGAGCAGGAAGTCAGGGAACCTCCCTTCATCCCTCCCTGGTTTGAGGACAAGCCCCCTTCTTCTCCAGATGCTTTGGGGGCTGCCTGACTCTTGGGCTGTGCCTCACCAAGGGATTCAACCTCCTTTACAGCCTCCTTTGAAGGCTCCCTCTGAGCTTTACTCTTTCCACATGCATCAGTCTCTCTCTAAAATTGTTGCTATTGCATCAACTTGTATTTTAATTTCTATACACTGCCCTGGCAGAGCAATTCCCATCAGCAGCCATATGGATCAGACAAGAAATCTGTCCCAGAGTCCATCATCTGCTAGAAATCAAAAGCTGTACATCCCAGCAACTTCTTGTGGCTTTAGCGGCTCTCTGAGCTCAGCAGCTGCTGAGATGGGTGTGGAATATCCAGGATTCTTGCAGCCACAGCAGTGTCGGTGCTCTGATGCACCCTGCAGCAGGAACAGATGATGGTGGTGGTGATGATGCAATCATTCTGGCATCATCAGTAATGCCGAGGGTCACTGGTGCAACACTCCTTCCTGCAATCCAGGCAAGCAGAGCGGCCTCCTGCTTTACCCAGGATGGAAACAGCACCATCCTGCAGGTGACACAGGAGTGACACAAAGGGGGTGACAGACACTCAGCATCAAGTGCGGGGAAAGTGAAGATCGGGTCTTAACAAGTTGATGTAACTTCCTCCAGCTTTGGAGTTTCCAACTGTTCTCTCACTCCCGGGAAATCAGGGCTGTCACACACCGCAGCATCACCTGCGAACGGCTCCCTTCGCCATGAGCCACCTGTAGAAACCTTTCCCCAACACCGTCACACCTTGGCCTGGGTGACACCCGACCTGTGCTTCCCTGGGGCATTTTCTCACCCACTTCACCGAGACAATGGGCACCAAGGCAGGGACATTTTGCCGAACTGGCCGCACACAGCCCCAAGCCCTGGATCCAAACGTTGCCCTGTTTTGGGAGCTATGGACACAGATCCTCTCCCTCCCTCCCAGGCACTCAGTAAAGCTTCTATTAACATATTAAATATTTATTGCAGAAGCAGGTACAGAGCTGCACAGCAGGTCAGGCATCAGATCTCTGGTTCGACAATTAGACTTCGAGACAATTTTGGGGTGTTTTTTGGAGGGGTAAAACCACAAGTTTTTGAAGAGAAAAAGGAGAAGTGGAACGAGGAACGGAAGGAGAAATGGAAGGAAGAGATAAAAAAGAAGAAAAAAATTTTAAAAGGGGAGGGGGAAGGGTCTAAAAAAAAAAAGTGAGGGTTTTTTTTCCATCTGGCCGGATTAGGGGCAGGAGCTGCCAAGCGGCGGGGGGGCCAGGCTGGCCCGAGCTCCGGGCCCCGCGCCCGGCCCGGCCCCCGCCCCGCCCGGCCCGGCAGCGATAAAAGGCGGCGGCGGCGGCTCCGGGCAGCAGCTGCAGAGGAGCGGCCGCGACAGCACAGCCCGGCCCCGCAGCGCTCATAGCACGGCACGGCACGGCACGGCACGGCACGGCCCCGCAGCAACACCGCCGGTGAGGGGGGCGAGGGGATGGGGAGGCCGTGGGGATGCAGTGGGGTGGGACGCGCTGGGGATGCAGTGGGGTGGGACGCGCTGGGGATGCAGTGGGGTGGGACGCGATGGGGATGCAGTGGGGTGGGACGCGATGGGCCGGGGGACGCTGTGCAAAACGCGTGGGACCAGCTGTGTCCCCCTCTCACCGCAGCCCGGCTGGGCTGGGGAGGGTCTGCTCTGTACCGGGCACCGCGGGGACAGGGTGGATGCGTTTTCCTGAAGCAAACCTTCAGCAAAAATCGCCGATCCCCATTTAAAGCACAGCCGGGGGTCTGCGGGGAGCTCGGGCAGCCCGGAGACTTCTGCCACCACAGCAGCTGGATTTAACTCACGTCCCCTCTCTCTTCTCTTCCAGAACTGACGTCTAAACCTGCTGCTGCAAAGCTAAAATGGAAACCATGCACGAGCTGATCCCCTTCGCCAAAGAAATGCTCAGCCAGAAGCCCAACAGGAAGATGATCAAGCTGTACATGCTGGGCAGCGTGCTGGCGTTCTTTGGGGTGGTCATCGGGCTGGTGGAGACCGTGTGCAGCCCCTTCAGCTCCGAGGGCAGGATAGAGGAGGAGGAGAAGGCCAAGCCGGCGGCGCCCCGGGAGCAGCGGGTCCCGCCGGCACGGGAGGGTTTGGTGCTGGACAAGGGCAAGGAGCCGCCGGCGCTGCACAGGGCCCTGGTGACCCGGCACCACGCGTCCTAGGCCGGCTCAGCGCTCAGCAGAGACTCCGCGGCCCCGCCCGCCCAGGTGGTTCCAGCACGAAGAGAAGGCTCGGCTGAGGGAGACTGCACGTGTGAGACTCGCCAGAAGTGAAGGGTTATATTTGCTGCTGTGCAGCAGTGGGAAAAAATACCTTTTGTTGGTATGAACCTGTGCACGACGCACAGCATGGTTTCTTATTTTTCTTACGGACGCATTTTACACCATTTTGCAAGATCAATAAATGTTTTATATGGTACCAGTGCTCTCTCTCGCTGCATTTATTTTCAAAGCCTTCTCGTGTTGATTTGCAAAGAGGTTTTGCTCACACCTCTGGCTCCTTTTGAGGGGCACAGTCCAGGGGACAGTGGAGGAGGGGGCTGCCCCCTCCCCGTAACGCCCAGTGAGGCTGCTCTGGGGTCTGTTCTGTCTGTCCCTCTCCTCTGGCAGCTGCTCCTTCCCAGAAGGGGCCAGCTGGGGAGGAGGTGGCATTTGTGCAATGGGTGCCACATGCCCCGAGCTGGAGTTGTACTTCAGGGGTTATCTGGGTTCAGTGGCACAGATTTGTGTCTCTGCCATGGCCACGTGTGCACAGAACTGGTTTAAAATAAATAAAAACCCAGTTCTTGCCCCAGCAATCCTCCAACAGGCTCCAGCTGCTGCACAGCTAAAAAACCTTCAAACCAAAAACCTTCTACCTTTCCTGGGATCTTTCTCAAAGCCATCACAGACACCTAATTGTGCAGAGTAATACTGGCTTCCAGCGTCACAGGGTGTCACAGATGGAAAAACCCAGAGATGGCACAGTCAGGCTGGAGGGTGTGGAAACTGTTCCAAGCTTCAGGCTCTACTCAGAGCGCTGCCAGAATCATTAGAGGACTTTCACCTATTTAAAAATTGTTCTGGGGCTGAGCAAGAATCTGTTGCATGTGGGACTGTGTCATGTCAGTCAAATAAATTCTCCAGGCAACCACAGCTGAGTGATCCTGACCACACTTGGGAGGGGAGGGCAGGGAAACAGGCCCTGCCAGTCCTGACCAGGGCAGAAAATCCTCTTTATCTGCTCAAAGACACACCAGCAGGGCAGGGGGAGTAGCAGGATACACACCTTGCAAAGAAACTGGGAGATGCACCAGCCATGTGCCACTCTCCAGCTAAAAGCAAAACAATTGAGCCAAACACTGGACCATGGGAAATGAAAAACCCCTGCCAGACCCCAGTGCCCAACGCACTCCCAGAGCTGCACAAGGTAAGATCAGAACCTGAAGACGTCAGAATACAGATGAAATTCACAACTTCATTTTCATAATACCCACAATTCATTTTGTTGACAATTATTTCTGTTACCAAAACAAAGAGGGAGGAGAAAGAATCCTACCCAGTATCTGCACAAAAACCCTGCTCAAGCTTTCAATCAAATTTAAAGTACCTTTTCCTCAACTAAAAGTATATTTTAATTTAAATGGCCTTTGAGAAATACTTCATTTACTCTGTAACCACCCCTTTGGACTCTGGCAAGGCTGAACAATCCAACCCCTCACTGGTACCAATGGAAGTTTCATGGGAAAACACGAGAGTTCAGGCCTGAAGGGAGCCATCAGCTGAGGAGTGCCCACTGTCCTCCTCCCTCCCTATCAATTCCAGCTTTTAAAGAGGTTTTACATTTCCAGCAGGGCCTCAGGGACAGGGAAGGCTGAGCTGGAATTCCCTGGGGCATGCTTGGTGCACAGACAAAGCAGGGAGCGGGGCGCCTGTGGCTGTATCAGGGATGGAAGCGTCCCCAGGTCGGGTTTGTCCTGCATCACCGCCAGGCAGAGCCCAGCACTCCCACAGATGAAACCGAGGTGAGAGCCACAGCCCTGCCCGGGGCAGCTGGGAGCTGCTCATCACCCCTCAGTCCCAAGATCAGAGCTCCTCTGCAAGTTCCAGGGGTCTCATCCTGCCCCGTGGGAAAGGGGGCTTGAAAAGGGAGGAGAGGGAGCTCCTGAGTGCCCAGGTGACCGGGGGGCTCCAGGTGAGCCCGCCCAGGCTGGCTCCCCCCGCTCCTGGGCTTTGCCTGCCCTGCTGCCCGCACCTCCTCTTCCCAGTGCTCCAGTGCCGGGGTGATGAGCTTAAAGCAAAGAGGGTTGTGAACAGTCAGAATAGCTGCTCCTAAGACACTAACGGGATTAGACAGCTAAACCCCAGCCCTGCTCCGGCCACCCCCCTGCACAGGACAAGCTCCTGCCCTGCCTCCCGACGTGCTGCAGGCTCTGGGTGGGAACCAGACACACAGCACAGCATCAGCCCTGCGTGCTCCCACTTCGCCAGGGGATTGCAGGGACTTGAGACAGGGCTGGCTCTCTTCAGCAGGGGGAATTAGAGGAGTATTAATCACTGACTTTACCACAATGACCACATAAAGTCTTATTTAAACCACACAATAAATTGGGTGTGCACGAGGCCTGGTAACCCTTTTGACACCACTCCAGCGGTGACCAGTGACCAACCGGCCTGACACAGCAGAGTAAAAGGCTTCAGCAAAACTTCCTCATCTCTAAACCCCAGCACAGCCTCCAGCCCAGCCTGTTCCCCAGCCCCACCACAGCTGCACCCCAGCACCAACCCGCAGCACAGCCCGGGCAAAGCAACGCCGCAGACACAGCAAACAGCATCCCCGGAGCACACAGGGCCATTCCCACAGCCCCCGGGTGAATTGCAGAGACAAAGTTTAACTATAAACACTGGGATAGAGCAGAGAGAGACCAGATGGGATAAGGCACACAGACAGGACCAGGGAGGACACCTCGGGCGAGCTGCTGGGGAGAGGCAGAGAGCATTTCAGGCTGAGTTAAACCCAAGTCCTGAGGGACAAACTCCTGGGGAGGGCCACACGTTGCCCCAGGGCTGAGTTACGTTGCTGGGTTTGCATGAGGTTGATTTCTGTTCTTCTCAGACTTGTCTGAATCGGGTTTATTCCAACCTGTAAACGGGACACTTTCCCGGTACGTTAAATCCTCAGAAAAAGTGCAGCTGGCACAAAATCTGGCCAGTCTTTGTCTGTGCCCATCTCTTCAAAGATCTGGTTTCAGCCTGAAGCTGTCATCCCGCCCCTCATGCCATGGAGCTGAAGGCCACTCAGAGCAGCAGCCCTCCCCTCACAGCTCAACACTTCAAAGGCAGGAGCTGAATGTCTTCAGAGAGTCCTCACTTGCTATTTGCAGTGTGGACACTGGATATTCCAGGAGCTGCCAGGCTAAATTTAGGGGTGCAGATAACCATATCAGCCTCAGCCACGCAGCTCCAAGGGCACTGGGAACATGGACAGCGGCCAAGGCTCAGAGCAGCCACAGTTCCAACAATGAAATAGCAAGGCAGCAATTCCCAATTGGTCACACAGGGAAAAAAATGCAAATTTAGGGTTTGGAAATGACTTAAACATTACAGTATTTTCTCTGAACCAGCAGCACGTAGAAATATGATGTCAAACCAAACCAAACCCATCCTACAATCCTCTCATCTCCCATGGGACTGGGAGTGCATTTTTCCAGTGGTGTAACCGTGACAGCGATGGGGTTCTGCAGGATGTGCAAGCAGAAAAGCAGAGCTGAGGACAGCCCTTTATATCATGATGGCCCTGTCTGTAAAGAAAGGAATTAGAGCTGTGTTCATGGGAAAGGGCACTGGGACAGCTGGGTAGGAAAAATAATATTTTAATGTCTATGAGATAAAGGAAAGCAAGAGGGGAAAGAAAAAAAGAAAAAGGGAAATCCTGTGCATTTGACCAAGATTTAATAAAGGTTTGAAAAAAGCCAAATATCTCTCAAAAAAAGGAAAAGAAAACAACGGTATCCAAATTCCTGCGAAGTGTTTTTGAGTCTTTGAGCTGCCTGCACAAACCTGCCCGAGCCTCAGCCGTGCCCTGGAACGTGCTCCCTCCTCCAGGGGCTCTCCAAGCTCCCCTCTCCCAGTTTGTTGTCAGAACAAGTTTCCTTCCCGGACTCGGTTCCTCCCCGCGAGCTCCGGAGCGGAGAAAGCCCCGAGCAGAGCGGGCAGCGGCGCAGGAGCATCCCCTTGGAAAGCACAGCTCCCACAGACGGGACCCAGGAGGGACCTGCAGCAGGGGAATCCATCCAGGATCACCCCAGTGAGGTGCTGCAGGAGCAGCAGGGCTCCCTCGCACCGGCCCAGGGCCGGGCACAGCTCTGGGCTCTGCCGCTGCCGAGGTTGGACCAGCTGGGATCACAAAACCCTTCCCTGTCAGCCCTTTCCTGCCGCCCCCCCCCCCCCCCCGCCGCTCTCACTCCCCGCCCCCAGGAAGAAGTTGAAAACAAGTTCTTAAGTTGCACAGAGGAAAACAAGGCCAGAAAAAGCCGCGAGTGGGAGTGAGGAGCAGCAGCACCCTGGCAGGGATGGGAGCAAACCCTGCGGGCAGCGCAGCGGGGCCAGAGCCGGCAGCTCCTACCCCAGCCCTGGCCCCGCACCCCGCACCCCCCACGCCCCCTCCCGCACACCAAACAGCACTGAAACTGCTTTTACAGGAAAACTGGGGTCAGTTTTGCCCAAAATATTCCATCTCTCGGTCCTTTATTATCAGCTACTTGGCAAAACCCCAACCCAACCCCACAATTCTCGTTGCCACCAGCAAGGCAGGCACAGCGTTGGCTCTGGGACCCCCCGGTGCCTCCATCCCCACATCCCCTGGTGCCACCAGGGAGCAGAGAGCACAATCCCTTCCCATCACACTTGCAGATGGTGCACAAAGGGTGGTGGTTATTGCTTTACTAATGCCAGTAATAAACTAAAATATCTTGAAAAGAGCCTCTCTCCCTGCCACAGCAGACATCTGACATCTGGCTAATTACTTCATTTTCTTCTCTTTTCCATAGCCAAGGAATGAAATGGTTGCCCCATGATCACAACCCAAGTTCAAAGCAAAGGGAGGCAGGAAAAGCAGAGTGACTGCACTGGTGTTATCTGGCTGAGTGCTTCTTATCAGAGGGAAAGTCGAGACTGGAGCAGAAAGGCAGAAAAAGAAAAAATCATCCATAAAGCAGCAGCAAGGCCAGAGAGCAACACTGCCCTAGCAGGCACACCACTGAACTAAAGCACCTGCATTTTAAAGATGCAGTACAAGGGAAAAGAACATTAAACGATTCTGTCTGGTTCTGAGTCTGTTGGGCAGAGT
Source organism: Corvus moneduloides (assembly GCF_009650955.1). Taxonomy (NCBI): domain Eukaryota; kingdom Metazoa; phylum Chordata; class Aves; order Passeriformes; family Corvidae; genus Corvus; species Corvus moneduloides. The sequence continues at coordinate 6,535,205 of NC_045499.1, forward strand.
GCTGTGCCCCCAGAAATCAGATCCCGGAGCAGCTGCTGCCCTGCAGATGAGGCTCCTGTCCCACAAACACAGCTTTTGTCCCACCAGAGGAGGCCAAGGCTCTGGCAGGGCAGTTCCAGGAGCTCCCACAGCGTATCCCCATCACTGGTACTGTGGGATGGAGACCCCAGCCCCACAAAGCCCTGTCCAAAGCTGGGACATGGTTTATCCCTATGGCACAAGATCCACAGCATTGAATTTGCTGCTGAGGCTCAGGGAGCTACAGGGTGTTCTGTGGGGTTTCCTCAAGATTATACTCATTTAAAAGTCAGAACAAAGCTCTTGCAAAACCCCCAGCAGAAACCACGGCAGCGAGGCCACTGATTTCTCTGCAGAAAACACATCCAGAGTTTCCCTGCAAACCTCCCTGTGCCCAGACTGCCCCTTGGGGCCAAGGTGGCTGCACCCCACAGATGGGTTCAGCTCGGCCCCTGCTCCCTCATCTGCTCAGAGATGAATAAAAATGAGATGAAAAACTCAGCCCTGCCTCAGCAGAGCATTTCTGGGCTGTTTGGGGTGCAATGTGCTGCTGAATCCCTGCTGCCAGCATCCCAGTGGCAGGAGCTGCTTTGGGGCACAGAGCAGCCACGCCCTGGGGAGCACGGGACTGGCTCTGGGTGTCCCCAGTGCCGGAGCCGGGTCACAGCCATGTCCAGGGCCTGCAGGAATAAAGGACAACGTTTAACCACCTGCACTGGGCTCCCTCTGATGTTCTCCAAGTGAAACTTGATGCTGCTCAGCAAAGACACACCTCTTCCAGGGTGTTGTGCAAAATTCTGCATTCTAACGTAGGACAGGAAATATGAAAAGAGCCAGGCAGAACCCAAACAGCCCTGCTGGCCAGGCCGAGCAGCGGGGAGCAAACCAGAGGCTTTTGCTTGGCTTATCCATCCACCCACCCGTGATTTTCCAGGGCTTTGGAAGCTGCAGCTCCTCCGCTAACAGGTTTTTAAAGAGTCACGTTGCTGCTTCCCTCAGGAGCAGCTCTGCAGAGGGTTTTTTGTTCCTTCCTTCTCTCTCATGCTTTATTTCCTGGCTCCACAGTGGGATGGGTCGGTTGCAAAAGATTCTCATTCCCTTTCTGGGATTGGTTTTGGCCTTCTGGTTCTATTCTGCGAGGGACACTTTCAAACCGGGTAAGTATCCAAAGTGAATCTGTCTTTAAGGAAAAAACTACGAAAAGCCACATTTGGGTGTTTTGCATAGAAACCGGACAGAGCTCGGACCAAGCCACATCCGAGCCTCTGTGTGGTGGCAGATACTGGGAAGTTGCTTTAACAAAGATCTGAAACCAAACTGAGCAAGGACTATGCAGAAAAACCTCCTGAGGGAGCAGCAGGTGAGGCAGGGGGTGAGAGGGACAGGGCACCGAGCGCTCCATTTTCCTGGGTGTAGGAAAGGAGTTAATAAACGTGGCGCGCGTTAAAGTTTGGAGCATGCACTCAGTGGATTGTTTTTATTACAGAATAGTTGGGGCGTTGATAAATTGTGCCCCGGCTTGTGGAAAAAGCTGCTGGAAGAGTCAAGGGCTGTCCCTGTGTCACTGCATTCCACAGGGAGCTGCAGCGGCTCCGCAGCTTTTTCCATGAGATGGGAGCCGGATGCTTTGCGCTCGCGGGCTCATTTACCTCCCAATTAACTGCTGATTCTGAACGGCACTTGGGGTTTTTTTTTTTAGCTTTACAGTTTTTTCTAATAGCATTTGGATAACTTAAATGGCTGTGCCTCGGTCCACAGAGATGCTGCGAGGGAAGCGGGTGATCGTGACGGGAGCCAGCACCGGGATCGGGGAGCAGATCGCCTACCACCTGGCACGGATGGGATCCCACATCCTCATCACGGCACGCACAGAGGCCAAGCTGCAGAACGTAAATGGCAACCGGGGCACTCTCACGTGGGCATGGCAGGGCTCACACAGACACACGGAGGTGACCTCCCATCCCAGCCACAGGAACATCCACGGCACAGACCCCAGCTAGGCATGGTGACAGTCACAGGTCCCAGCCGGGCACGGTGACAGCCCCCCCTGTGCTCTGGGAGCTCCTGCACACACAGCAATCCCCTCCTGCAGACACAGCACGCTGCACTCCACGTTACAGTGTCTGAACTGATGCACACACATCCCACACACCCTCATTCCACTGCAGCGCTAGGCAGGCTCCTGCTCCCCTGCACACGTGCAACTGCAGCTCAGCCTGCACGGAGGAGCCAGACTGCCTCGGGTAACGCGCTCACCCAAGGAATCATTTTCCAGACTCCCTTTGAAGCTCACAAGGCTCCAAACACACTCCCAAAACTCCAAACCGCTGGTTTAAGGTGTGGACACATCACAGGGAGCTCAGACACCCACTCTAGAGAGCACGGCGGGCTCCCAGGGCAGGCAGAGGCGCTGCTGACCCGCGCTGTCGTGCAGGTGGTGCGGCGGTGCCTGGAGCTGGGAGCAGCCTCGGCGCGGTTCGTCAGCGGCACCATGGAGGACACAGCCTTCGCCCAGCACGTGGTGAGGGAGGCACAGACCTCGCTGGGTACGTCTGCAACCTGCTTCTCACAGTGCTGGCATCTCCCCCCCGGCCCTGCTTTTTGCCACATGCAGAAAAAATCGGGAGAGATGGGGCGAGACGGGAAAAATTCTCCCCTAATCCTGCCCTTCACAGCCCTGCTCCTCTGCCTGCATTGCTGCCTCTCAAACTGAACTGCGCTCTCAATTTCAGCTCTGTGGCCTCCTGACATCCTCTTGCAGTCTCCCAGCCCTGGATTTCATCAGCTCAGTGCCAGGGCCTGAAGGACCCAGCAGCCCTGGCCATTGCGGCCAGGGGTCACAGCTGCAGAAATGCACCAGTTCAGCTCCGTGTGGAGCACTCCCTCTCCCTCCCCGGCCCACAGACAATTCAGGGGTGATCTCCCTTGGGCCATGGTATTTGTGTTTTGAACTAAAAAAAAAATATCACAACAAAATATTTACTGGTATCCACCATCCAGGCTGCATCCCCACTCCGGAGATAACAGGCCACAGCTCTGACCCAAAAACCTGATTTCCTTGGATTACACTAATTCTGCTCCCAGAAAATGTTGTTTTGCTGGTTGCAGCCCTCTTCCCCCCAGCACTAATGCCCATTTTTCTGCTTGCAGGAGGCCTTGACATGCTGATCCTTAACCACGTCGGTGCATCCTACTTTGGCTTTTTTGACGGGGACGTTGAGCACGTACGAAAGCTCCTGGAAATCAACTTCCTCAGCTACGTGGCCATGACCACGTCAGCCCTGCCCATGCTGAAGGAGAGCGAGGGCAGCATTGTGGTGGTTTCATCCATGGCAGGTGAGTGGGGAGTGTCACCTGGCTGGTGACATGGGACTCTCTCAAAAGGCACCTGGGCTGATTGTCAGAGGGAGCACACAGAGACACCAGGCATCCTAAAGGAGCCATAACTGCCTAACACTCAGAAACCCCACCAAAACCAGCCCCAACACCCAAACCCAGATCGGTTTGGGATTCTCTTGATGGAATTTGTTTTCTGATCAATCCAATTACCCCATTTTGCTTTTTGACCAGCGCTGCAATAAAACCTCACAGCTGCTATGTTGGCCAGTGTTCTGGTGAGCAGCTCAGTGTCCAGGGACAGGAGTTTCAGCTTTGCTCCATCTCTCCCCACTGAGGGTTTTGTGGTTCCTGTGGACTGCCCGTGACCTGAGCAGAGATGTGAGCCATGGCTTTGGCCTTGAGAGCTGGAAGCCAACAAGAATATTTGTAATGCTGCTGTTCAGGTGCCAGGATGACACTTGACTGACTGTAAACTCCCTTTGGGTAAAATACTTTCTCTGATGAAGGGCAAAAGAGAGGCTCAGGGAGAACAGCCTCCTGTGCTAACACAGAACTTCGCTCTGTGCCCAGGTAAAGTCGGGTTTCCCTTTACCGTCCCCTACTCTGCGACTAAGTTTGCCCTGGATGGATTTTTCAGCTCCCTGAGGCAGGAATTCGCCATTCAGAGCATTAATGTTTCCATCACGCTCTGCATCCTCGGCTTCATCGATACCGGTAAGAGCAGTGCCATTCCTACCCCTGCTCAGGGGCTGAGCATCCCCATCCCAGCTCCTCCTCCTGCCCCTCCCCACCCCTCTGCCGGGGCCTCAGCCGCAGTGCCTCTGGGGGATCGCACCTCTCTGCCACCAAAAAACAGCCTCGAAAGTCACTTATTTCCCCAAGCCGCATAAAACCGGGCGCTGCCTACAGGCTGGCACAGCCCAACACCCCCTCGGGGGCCCGCTCTCCCCTCATCCCCGGGTGCGCCCCCGGGGGTCCCCTCTCTCCCCTCGCCCCCCGGGGGTGCCCGGCGCTGATGCGGCCCCCAGAGCGCGCAGTGCGCGCTGCCGCGGAGGTGCTGCGGGAGCGGCCGGCGCCGCGGGACGAGTGCGCGCTGGAGATCCTCAAGGGCGCGGCGCTGCGCCGGAGGGAGCTCTACTACCGCTACAGCTCCACGCGGCTGCCGCTGCTGCTGCGGGACTGCGCCGCCGAGCTCCTCGATTACCTGGTGCGGAGCCGCTACCGCCTGCCCGCGGCCCCCGGCGCCCCCCGCCCTCCGCACTGAGCCGCGGCCGCCGGGGGGAGGTCGCCGGGCACCCCCTCTCCCTGTCCCGGCATCGCCACCTCCGGTTCGCGATGCGCGGGCAGCACCCGCAGGGACAAAGCGGGGCCCGCAGCGGCGGCTCCGTGCCCTGCTCGCCCCGCCCGGCCGCGGAAAACTAATTATTAAGCTAATTGTTAATAAAGTGTACTAACCGGACAGCTTTGCGTGTGCTGGGGGGGTTTATCGCCTTCCTCAGCTGTTCATGGGCACAGCTCCACTGGACGCTTCCAGGGATCCAGAGAGAGCCACAGCTTCTCTGGGCACCCTGTACCAGGGCCTCCCCACCCCCACAGGGAAGGATTTCTTCCTAATTTCTCTTCTCCTTACCCCAGGATCACCAACACAAGCCAGCACACACAGAGTGGGCTCTGCCCTTTAAACTTTCAAAAAATTACTCTCAAACCCATTAGCCATCTGCCCAGCAGATGCTGAGCAGTACCACAACACTGAGAAAGCTGAAGATATTTCTTTCTTATTCATCCACTTGGCTCTTTTACTGCCTTTTGCAATTCATGGATTCCTCAAAAGTGATCTTTTCAGGGGTAGGAGCCACCCAACAAACTGTCAGTATAATACCCATGGTGATATCCCAGAGGATAAACCAGAACCATCAATCAGTAATGGTCGGAAAATGTAACCTTTGCCAGCCCTTTTCTCTCCAGATACTGATATGAACCTGTACAACAGAGATAGCGCTGATCAGTAAATGCTTGTGGCAGCCAGCAAGGAAGGGAAGGGTTGCTCCTGGTTTACATGAGGAGTGGGGAGAGAGGGATGTCCACTCACACCATGGATGTCAGTTCTGAGAGGACACTGCTGTCCCAGCCCCGAGGGCAGCCACCAAGCCACATCCCCACCACGCTGTGGAGCTGGAAGCTGCTCACTGCCTTCCCTTCAGCACTCTCAGAAAGCACACCTGACATTCCTGGCAGGCCAAAGGTGCAAAAGGACAGCCTAAAGTCCAAAGCCACGCTCTTCATTAGGTTAATGTTTGCTAAATCACCGGCAGGGCAAAGAAAAGTTCCAACTGATACCAGCAAACTTGCGTGAGATAAGAACGAGCTCAAAACTTCCCAGCCTCATTTGCAACCTCCAGCCACCTTCACCTCCCTGTGGGGCTCGCCTCATTCCTGCCTGCACCTCTGCAAAGGGATGGGATTGCTCCTGAAGGTTTTCATCCCTTTGTTGGGAGCAGCACTGGCCTTTTATTTTTATTCGGCATCTGAGAACTTCAATGAAGGTAAGTCCTGGGGAAAACCGGCTTTACAACGGCAGCAAGGCTGCTGCCAGAGGGGCAGCGTGTGCCACGCACAGGCACGTGGAAGGGCCTGTCAGAGCAGGAGGGCTGGGAGGGCAGACAGCCCCTGGGCAAGGGGTCAGAGCCCAGGAAAAACTCATGGAATTACACTGGCTCTGCTGGGACACCGTGTCTGACCTCTGCAAATGACTTATTCAGGAAACAGGCACTTTTCCCACTTTAAACATTTAATCCTTTTGTTGGTCAACTCTCTCTGCTCCCAGGCCAGGTGCAGAGCTCGAGCCTCACACATGCTCCCCACCAAACTGGGATTAGGGATCAGACTCCAGCGGGGTCTGACGAGGGTGGCAGGGACACAGAGGAGCCACAGGGACAGGGCTGTGCCAGCTCTGAGCTCTGCACCCTCCTCTGCAGAGATGCTCCGGGGGAAGCGGGTGATCGTGACGGGAGCCAGCAGCGGCATCGGGGAGCAGATGGCTTATCACCTGGCACGGATGGAGGCCCACCTGCTGCTCACGGCACGGACAGAGGCCAAGCTGCAGAAAGTAAATGGCATGCTGGGCTGGATGTGGATATTCACCCCAGCCCAGGCACACGGGAACGCCTGGTACCCCACAGACCCACCCCAGGCCTTCCCCAGCACGAGCCCTGTCTGGCCAAAGACAGGAACAGCCTGGGATGGGGGGTTCCCTGCAGAGGAACCCATCCAGCCCCGTTCTGTCCCCCCAGGTGGTGAAGCGATGCCTGGAGCTCGGTGCTGCCTCCGCCCGCTACGTCAGCGGCTCCATGGACAGCCCCACCCTGCCCGAGGAGCTGCTGAGGGAGGCTGAGAACACCTGGGGTAGGTGCTGTGGAGCTGCCCCTCCTCACCCCACAGCACATCCCAGCCACCAAGAGGCTGCCTGGTCTGGATGATGGGTGCTAGTGGCAAACCTGCTCTGCCCCCAGGCGGCCTGGACATGCTCATCCTGAACCACATCGGCCAGAGTGGCTTCACCTACTTCAACGGGGACGTTGAGCACGTACGAAAGCTCATGGAAATCAACTTTGTGAGCTACGTGGCCTTGGCTACAGCTGCCCTGCCCATGCTGAAGGAGAGCGAGGGCAGCATCATCGTGGTTTCATCCATAGCAGGTGAGCTCACGGGGGCCAAGGTCCCCCTGCCCACAGCCCCTCCTCTGCCTGCCAGGGATCCCTGCTGAGACTGTTCTTCAAAAGGCAGGATAAGGGCGACAAGGCAGAGAGCTGGATCAGCATATGATTTAGATCAATCAGCACAATTCAAGTCCTCTGGGAGGTTTATATTGTGTCTGTGTAGCCTGGTGCCTGCCCAGTACCTGAACCCCAGCATTGTGCCTCTGCTCCAGGTAGAATTGGCGGCCCATTTACTGCTCCCTATTCTGCAACCAAGTTCGCCTTAGATGGATTTTTCAGCTCCTTGAGACAGGAACTCATCATAGACAAGGTCAATGTTTCCATCACACTCTGCATCCTGGGCTACATCGACACAGGTAAGCTCAGCCCCACTGGGAACCCAGGGGAGGTCCTGTGGCCGCTCAAGAGGTGGAAAGGAAAGGGAAGGGCATCCCATAATTGTTCTTTTCAGTGTTCTAAGCCTTGTTAAATAGGTCCGATCCCCGGAGTTTGTTGGTTTGAGGATGCCCCTGACACCCTGAGTGAGCTGGTGGTGCCTGTGGCAGTGCCCCCACCTGACACGTGCCTGTCCCCCCTCCCTTGCAGAGAGCGCCGTGCGCGCCGTCTCGCACGTTATCCCGGATGCGCCGGCCCCAAAGGAGGAGTGTGCCCTGGAGATCATCCGAGGGGGAGCCCTGCGCCAGCGGGAGGTGCGCTACCCGCCCCGGGCAGTGGGCAGCATGCTCCTCATCCGCAGCTTAGCCCCAGAATTCCTCGACTCCATCATCCGGAGCAGCTACCACGTGGAAAATGTCAGGAGAACATAACATAGACCCTGGAACTGTGCTGGGACACCCGGGACCAAGCGTGAGGGATTTGGGTGTTAACTCTGCTGCTTGGGTGCCCCTTTCCACACCACTGGGGCATCCCTGTGCTGGCACCCTGGCAGCCTGGGACAGGACACTCCAGGAGTCTGTAACAGCACAAAAACGTCCTTTTTAGTAATGGATTCTTGTAAAGGGCTTTTTCCAACCAGGAGGCCCTTCAGAGGCCCTGCAGCAGCATCTGCTGCCAGTGTCTTGCTCAGCGGCAGGATTCCTGCTCAACCTGCAGAAACTGTTCCCTCTGCAAAGCCACTGAGACAGCTGAGCCCTGGCCCAGAACCAGGGTTTGGGCCAAGCAGCACAAATCACCCAAAGCCATGAGAGAGTCTCTGAATCTGGACATTTTTTGTCACACATCCCTTCCATGCCGGTCTTTGTAAAAATAAATCCAATGTTACTTTGAGATCTCTGTTTTTCTGGGTGTTCCTTCTCCACGTGCACAAGCAGAGAGCCCTTATCAGGGCATGGAGCCTTTATCAGTGCCCAGCTGGCTAAAGTGACCTCCTCCCGATTTGCATTAAGGAAGCTTTCACTTCTCTAAAGACCTTAATGAATTTCTGCCATTCCTGACCTCTCCTCAGCTGCCAAAACACCCTCTTTTTCCTCTTTCCAATCTGCAAGAAGCCTTAAAATAATAGCATTACTGTACTTCCCTAAGTCTGGATTTCTCTGCCCCAAAGCTGCTCAGGGAAACTCCGTCACCGAGTGCCACAAGCAGTTTCATGAGCCAGCGCTCAACCTCTGTGTCAGACCAGCAAGGGGAGATGCCCCAGGAGACAACTGCTGGCTCTGCTTAGAGCCAGGCTGGGCACTCTGGGCTCCCCAGATAAGCCCAATCCCGCAGTGAGTCGGGCCCGTGTCCCGCAGCCGGGCTGCGAGCACAGACAGGAACCGGGGCTCGGCCGCAGCTGCAACGTTTCCTGTTTTACAGAGAGAAAAAGAGAGCGAGAGCACAGGATGAGGTGCTTGGCATGAAGAGGGCAGTTGGGGCGTGTTCCTGCCTGATAACACCCGGCTCCTGCACAGCACTCGAGGGTAGGACGGGACCCCTGGGACCAGGTAAGTGCCAGAGCACCCACAGAGCCAGGCTGGTGGGGCTGGAGGGGAGCGGAGGCTGAAGGCAGCACCAGGCATCTTTTTCCTCTTTTTTCACCCCACTTTCAGCCTACACAACTTGCACCGGGAAACTGTAACATGAACCAGCAAGAAGCACAGTTTTTTTTCTGGTCTCCCTTGAAGCAAGAAGTGTAACAGCTTGGAAAGGAAAGATAAAGGATATGTTGAATTAGAGAGGGTAATTTGGGGTAACAGAAGGAGGAAATAGAGCATTAGCTTGTCAAGAAGGCCTCAACAGTTTGCTCAGCTCGAGGTGAGTAATGGACTGTGTTTCTTTAAGCTTTACCCTGCTTTTGAGCGCATTTTTGGTGAACTGAGGCTTTTACAGCCCTGGGACAGGCTGGGCAACCCAGAGGCAGCACAGGTGGAAGGGTGGCTGAGCTTTTCCTGATGGGAAGAGATGGATGAGTGGACACTGTGCAGGACATGCAACTGGACCTTTTCTAAAAGACAGCAAAATGAGTTGAAAAACACTCAGCATTTGGAGCAGTGTCCTGGCTGGGGCTTGTCAGTACCTTCCCCACCCAGGGCAACAGCTGACCACCCCAAAAATGCTGCTCTCCTTCAAAGGAGGCCCCTACAGTAAAAGATATCACCAGGAATGAGCTTTGAGCACCCCACAGCTATCACAAGGACAGTAAAAAGAAATTACAAGAGCAGATTTTAATACGAACTAAAAAGCATGGAAGTATTATACATGTAAATGCCACTTCCGAACCGCTGGATACCCCACAACCATTAAATGCTAGAAATGACTGGTTTTCACTCAGCCCCTGTGTTCTGCCCTGGTTTCACAGGGCAGAGGCCCCGAGGGGACGAGCCCACCATGCCCAGGCGGGCACGGCCGCAGCGGCGGCGCCCGGGCGAGAGCTACGAGGAGAGGAGCGAGCGGCGGCAGGAGGCGAGGGAGGGGCTGCGCAGGAGGGACAATGCCACCGCCTGCCGCCCCCCGGCCCGGCCCGCCCGGCGGCCAGAGCACAGCCCCCGGCAAAGGGAGTTCCTCAGGAGGAGGAACCTGGCGGGCGAGGCCGAGGGGACCCTGCCGGGACAGGAGCCCGAGGCACGAACCCCTCCGGACCCCTCCTCACGGGTGGAGCCCAGCCCGAGCATCCTGCTCCAGGTAACGCCTGCCCTGCAGCACAGCTCGGGGCTCAGCCTGCTCCAGCCACCACTAAAGCATCAGGATCCACGTCAAAACACAGCCAAAATGGAGATTGCACAGACAAAAATGCGCATTTCCCTACAAACTGCAGAGTCAGGCGCGGGGATGCAGTCACCTCCTCCCTGCCTACTCCTGAACCACGTGGAGATTTTTCTGCCATTTCTCCAAGTACAACCCCACATTTTTGCTGCCAGGCTGCAGCTTTGCAGTTACACAAATTATTTTCACCCTTGGTAAGTGAGCTGCAGCCACCTGGCTTCCCTCCATCGCCTTCACTGCGAGCAGAGAAGGTGGAGGAGTCAGGAGACTCCCTGGTACTCATTACCCACCCTGTGCTGCACAGTGACCCAGAGGGCTCCCTGCCTTCAAGAACACCTCTGGAAAGGTGCAAAACGCCCCAGGCAGAGCCAAACAGATCTCCTGGTAAATGCATATCTGTGTAAAATTCTCTGGTACACTGAGTTCATCCTTGTGAGATGTTCAACCTGTGAGAGCAGAGACAACTGAGCACAAGGTGATTTACAGACACACCCTGGAGCTCCCTGTGCAGCACCAGAGTGTGCAGAGCAATCCCCCACCGCCTGCTGCCACTTGGTTCAGCAGCTTTAGTCCCAGGAATCTGGAACAAGCACTGGCATGCACGGGGCCTTCCCCTGTTTAGCTGTGCAGAGGCCCCAGCCCGGGGGAAGCCGGTGCAGAACCAGCACCTCTGCTCCGAGATGGCAGCAGACACCCACCCCAGGGCCCAGCTCCCGGCCACCTTGTCCCGTTCTGGGGTTGTCATTCCCCCATCCCAACAGTCAGCAGGCTTTTCCCCCACTTTCCCACAAAGCTCTGGAGCAGCAGCAGCCAAAGCAGCAGATTCCTGTGGATTTGCCACAGTTCCTCGGCATCTCCTTGCTGCTCCTCACCCAGTCCCTCCCTGCAGGTACAGCCCCTCCCATCAGCCTGTTTTGGGGAGACACTGACTGCAGCTGCCCTCTCGTTCCAGCACCCGAGGAGCTGCCCCACACTGTCCCCTGCACAGTCCCTGCTGCACCTCAGCATCCCCCAGGGACGAGGGGACTCTGTCAACACCCAAGGTACGTCAGGGATGCTCAGACCTCCCAGCACAATATTCCCTTCCCACCTTCACGTCTCCATGGAGCTGTTTGGGATGAGCTGGCAGCTCCCCAGCCAGCATCCCCACTCCTGTGCTGCTTTACCATCCCAGTCTGAGGTTTCCCTGCAGACTGCAGGAACCAGGAATATTTTTCCTGGGGAAGGATAAACCAGCCCACAGCTTGACCACCAGTGCTGCCGAGCAGCTGCTCTGCCCCAGGGCTGCCCTGTTGCTGTCCCAAGATCATCCAGGGCTCTGGGGAGTGACTTCAGTGCAGGGGAACTTCCATTCTGCTTCTCTGTCCATCAGAGCAGGGCATTTCTTTGCCTCCTGTGCCCATTGAGCTGTCACTGGACACTATTTAAACTGGGAGCAATGGGAGCCATCTGGGAGCAGAGATGGACGCCCTCATGGAAAACATCCTCAGATGGGGATCATTCACATCCTCTCACTTTGCTTGCACAGGGACCCAGACCCTCCCAGACGCCAGCACAGCAGTGAAAGACTCGAGCCAGCAGACAGAGTAAGCAGCTCCTGCCCTCCCTCCCCCTCAAAAGGCACAAGGTTTGCTGCACAGACAGCTCAGCCTGGGTGGGGGTCCAGGGCCAGGGATGGCTGCAGACCCTCCCTGACACCTCAGTAACACACTTTGTTTTTCATTTCAGTTGGGGAATTGCAGTTTTAAATAAGGTAAGCAAAGCACAAGTAATGACCACCAAGAACTTCTGAAAGTTAAACTGTGGTGGAAATATTTCCACTTGCCTGGAAAAAGCAACCCAGTAGACCCCAGCAGGCTCTCCTTCTCCACCCAAATATAGGCTGTTAATACTGTGTTAAACTCTTATTTCAAAATATTTAGATTTTTGTAGCAAGTTCATGAAATGTTTATAAACTGAAACAATCCTATTTTTAAACATTTGCCCTTTCCCTTTCAGGAAATGGTGCAGCTCTCCAACTACCTGAAGGTAGGTATCAAATAGTGCTCAGCACCCACCAGGACAGCTGGTTTTCATTAAGAATAATACTTTTAAAATTAGTATTATTATTGCTAAATGAAGGGGTGTTACGTGCCCAATTTTAACGTGGCAAAAAAGCCAACAGACCTCAAAGACCTCGAGCCCCCCAAGCAGGGCAAGCCCAGCCCTGGGCTAGGGGGGCTCTGGGCTGTCCCCACCAGCTCTGGGTCCCACTGACCACATCCCCTTGCCCACAGGAGGCCCTGCACCGCGAGCTGCTGCTCAAGCAGAAGATGGTGATTTTGCAGGAGCTTCTCTCCACGCTGCTCCAGGCATCAGAGAAATCCTGGCAGGTACCAGGGAGCTGCAGAACCCCTCATCCCCTCCCAGTGCCTCCCTGCCTCATTGCCACCTCTCTGCTTAGGGAGGGTGGGACAAACTCAGGAGTTAAGGGGGCACTTGGCCTGAATTTTTCCCTTTTGTGCCCCAAGAGATTCTTGCAAAATGTACTTTGCTTTCAGATCAACAGCAAGTCTAAAAATCTGTATTCTCCTGTAAGGTTTGGGGTGTTTTTATAGCTTGCCTTTCCCACTGTTTCTTAAAGCAAACAGCAGTGAGTGGGGATAAAATAACAGGGTTATCCTCCCTGTTCCTGTCAGGGATGTATTCTGGGCCCCAAACACAGGCCAGAGCCCCAACACCAAGGCTGTTGGTGCTGCATTGTGGCCTGGCATCAAACTGTCTCCCCACAGCTCAAAAAAAATCCTCTGGGCACCCTGAGCCAGGGGCCTTTTTTTATGCTGTAAGGACACAAAATTAGGGTGACGCATTTAATGAAATATATGAAGATTTCCTAAAGGATTATTAATCAAATATTAATTTGTGCCATTTAAAAAAAGTAGTTAGAAAGTTCTGTTGGGGCAGAAAAGCGAGCGATTGGGCGAGGGGGCACAAAAACTTGTGTTAGACATCCTGTGGTCAGAAACTTCCGCCTTCGCTCGCTCCTTCAATATAATGTGAGCAGGAAAAAACACCCAGCCACACTCGCAGGAAGTGGCCACGAAACCTCAGGTTACAAACAGGTGGGTGCTCTTTGCTGCTCACTGCCCTTGCTGCAGGAGAGACTTTGCTGCTGCCTCTTGCACTCCGCTTTTCATCAGCCTAAAAATCCCCTTGGTGCTGGAGCTGATGGGGTGAACAGGCAGATGCTGCTGCTTGGAGGGAATTCCAGGAGGCAGGTGGGGCTGGGGGGCTTCTCCAGAGGGTGCTGGCCAAGGGAGGGAGGGATGGATGGAGCCTTCCCCGTGATGCTGTGCGATAGAAAGTGAGGGTTGGCTGCCCCTTTCCAGCCTCAGGTGAGACGCCAAATGTTTGTTGTAGCAGCTTTTTAACCCTTTCTAATACTTTGGGTTTCAAAGATGAGCTGTTGAATGCATGTGAGTGACGTGGCTGTAGCTCTCAGAATGGCCACAGAGTCATTTTTGAGGTGCTGTTCATGTGTGGTTGTGGCTTGATGGGGCAAGTGAACGCTCTGCGGGAAGATGGGGGTGTCAGACTGAAAGGACAAAGCATTTGGGCCCTTCCCCCTCTCACAATTTCACTCTGAGATTAGAGAGACCTTCCTACCCCGGGTCTGTGCCTTAAATCCCCCACCAGTTGTAAAAGCTGCACAGTTGATTCAGAAATGCTGCCAGGTGAAGGATGATGCTAAGTGAGTCTCCGTTATGATTAAGGTCCTTTTCAACCCAAACCCTTCCATGATTTCTGCTCCAAAGCACAGGAAGGGCCTGATTGCCTTGTCCATGGCACAGCCACATCTGTGCACAGCAGCTGGGGCCCATGCAGATAACAGGAGGAAACCAGGAAGAATATTGCACATCTAAAATTGCCTTCCAAAATCCCACCTACTTACTAAGAGCCTTTAGTTCTTTGCACCAACAACTGAAGTGGGAAGATTTAGTCTTTGGGACTGTAAACGTGCTTCTGTGCAAATTTAAACAGTGCTGAGACACCAGGGAATCTGGTTCTGCTTGGGTCTGTCAGCTATTCCTGTAACATCAAGGAGTTTCTTTTCAGAGTCGTGACTTCAAACAGCAGTGGGCAGAGAGGATATTGGTGTTCTCAGTATTGGTGGTGGAAAAACAGCCTACGTGAACTCTTTGCTAGAAAGATTATCTCAATTTGCACGCAGTCTGCTTTCACAAAGCCTGAGCAGCCTGACTAACACCGAGAGGAGATGATGATAATGGGCAAAATGAATCATCACCAGTGCCCTCGATCCCCCTGCCCAACTGCAGATGTTGCAATGCAGACCCAGCCTATTTTCCAAGGAGAACAGTGAGACAAGATCGTTCCAGCAGCTGGAGCTTGAGGCAGGGAGGGAGCACAAGCAGAGAACAGGGGTATCCATGGGGACAGGCAGCAGCTGCACTTCTGCTAAACTCAGCCAGAGCAACCCAAAATCCCCTCGCTCTTAACTTGGCATGTCACTGCCAGCACCTGCACTCAGTAACCAGAGAAACTGCCTCAGGACAGGTTTTCAATCCATAAAAGTTTTACTTCCCCCATATCCCATTTCTTCTGAAGCTGGGAAGGTTTACTTGAGCTCTCAGCACTGAAGAGACTTTGAATTGATTACAGACAAAGAGAGAAAAAGAATCAAAACACAACCTAACAAAACATTGGGGGCACATTGTGCAGTTCATAATTTCACATCTCACTTCAATTTCTTTTTCCCCAGGGTCAGCTGAATGAAGACAAACTGAGGTGTAAACTACGGGTGCTGGAAAATCAGTTGCAGGCCTGCACCCAGGTAATGTCTGATTCACTGACAAACAGGTGAGGAAAGGCAGGAAGACCAAAATCAAATCTTGTAATTGGGTCGAGTCTCAGTTTCTACACCAATCAGATTAGATACCTATCCAAAAAGGACTTTAACTCCTTGCTGAAGCAATGCTTCACAGCACATTAGCAGTAGCATTTACACATTCCGGGTTTGCTAATATTCAGGTTTAGCAGGGTCAGGAGTCTGACAGATAAGCGTTTCAAGCTCTTTATTTCTTTCTTTAAAGAGTTACTCAAAGGAGTGTGTGAAGAAGATCCTGATAGAGATGGAGGACCAGAAGCAGACCTATGAGCAGAAGGCAAAAGAGGCTCTTCAGAAGATGCTGGAGGACAAACTCCAAGCAGAGCAGCAGCTGCAAAACTCTCAGGTGAGCAACACATTTTACACCTGGCTTGGCTTTAATTTAGTCCAGCTGTGACAAAGAAAACCCACACGTCAGGGAAAGGCAATGACAGGCTTACCATTAACAGCAAAGATAAAAAAATTACAACGTTTTAGCTACTCAGCAAAGCCCAAAGCAGCTTTAATGCAACCTGTGCTCATTGCACTGCACATCAAGCTACAGACAGCTCACAGCTGGGGAAGTGTACTCGGGTTTGTCAGCTGGAATTGCAATCCCTTCCCCTCCACCACCCCTCTGTGCCTTTCCCTGCTCTGAACACACACACCAGGGCACGATGTCTCCAGAGTTGCTCGTTTATATGAAAATACCTTTTCCCCAAGAGGCAGCAAATTGCTTTGACCCACAGGATAACTGGTATTTGCAGAAAAACAAGCGAGTTTTAGCCCAAGTACCACCAGGCTTCTCAAGCCTGCTGGCAGCACAGGGACGTGTTCCAGAGGGAACACTGCCCGTGTTGGCTCTGTCCATCAGATGGCATCAGCCCCATGCAGGTTTTTGTATCCTGGTGCTGGGGGAGCCAGCACTGCCCAGCACAGCCCAGCTGTGTCACCCAGGGCAGCCTGGCCCGGTCCCACTGGGCCCTGGGTCACACCCACCCCGGGTCCCTGCTCTCCTCCCCAGAGAAGCCTGGCAGAGACACGAGAGGACCTTGCCCTCTGGAAGGAGCACGACACTGCCCTCAAAGCCGAACTGACCAAGGTGACCACAGCACACACCGAGCTCAAAAACAGCTTCCAGTCTTTACAGAGTGAGTTCCAGGTATGTCGGTTCCCTGCAGGAGCAGCTTCCTCTGGAATTCGGGATTTTGCTGATGCCAGGGTGCCCAGAGCAGCTGTGGCTGCCCCATCCCTGGAAGTGGCCAAGGCCAGGTTGGACGGGGCTTGGAGCAACCTGGGACAATGGAAGGTGGTCTGGGGGGCAGGACGAGACGAGCTTTAATGTCCTCCCAAGCCCGGGCAGTGTGTGACTGTCTCTCCCCTCGGGCAGCGGGCGGACGCGCAGAACGAGCGGCTGAGCCGGGAGCTGCAGGTGCTGCGGGAGGAGCACACGGAGCTGCTGCAGAGAGCCAGCGCCCTGCGCAGCGACAACGACCGCCAGGCCGGCCACATCCGCCACATCCAAGGTACCCGGGACACGCACCGGGCCGTGCCCTCCGAAAAAACGGAGGGACAAGGAAAATACTCCTAAACCCACGGTGCTTAGAGCCGCACGCACACACGGCTCGCTTCCAACGCTGCGCACCTCAGCTTGCCACAAAAGCTTCTGGTTTCCAGAGTCCTCCAAAAGTTGTTTCCGACTAGATTAAAGAGTTCAGAGAAGTCAAGTGACTTTGCTAGAGGAAAGGATGGAATGGGAGACCTGAAAAGAAATAAAAATCTGAGATGTGGCCTCAGCTTCCATCAGGATTTTGCACCCTTGCCAGAGCATCAAACACAGCGCTGCAGCCCCTGGCACTGGGTATTACACAGGAGCTGATGGTGTCCTAAAGCACCAGTTCAGACAGGCAAGGAAACTCACACACGTTATTTTAAATTCACACATGACTATTTTAAAGCATAATTAAGGAAGAGAAAGTGGGTTGCAGTTCTAATCTCATAACAGGTCTTGCATGAACACCTTTAAAATAAACCATAAATGACTTGAACGCAAGGCACACAAGACAAAGCTGCCAAAAAAGGGCAATGAACAGCTAAAAATCACATCCCTTCAGAGAAGAAAGTTCAGTGCAGCCTACAATGTCTGCTCGACTCTGCACACGGGGAGAACAGAAAAGTACCACCCTTGCAAAAAGATACACAGAGATTTACACCAACCTTGATTTCCTTCTGTCTTTATTTCAGATAAATTGCAAAAAGAGCAGGAGCAGAAGGTAACACTGGAAGCAACAATCAGCCATTTGCAGAGTAAGTAACACAGAGATGCACAAAGTAAGAGACCTTCTTTAGTGCTGTGGATAATAATGTGGCTTTTTGTGTTCCCAGACTTGATCCACAACCAGAACAACCAACAGGAGAGCCAGGAGGTGATGGTGCAAAGGAAAGGTCAGCAAACTTTGTAATCCCCACATAGCACTCCCTGGACACAGGAACACTAGCCCTGACTCTAGGAAAAGTCTACATTGGTTTAGAATGAACAGTTATTCTAGAGCTACACCGAATGAGTTGTTTTGCTAGATAACATTAAAACAGAAATGTATTTATGATGGCAAGGACTTTAAAAAATAAATGGATTTCACTGCAAATTCTACTTCAGTGGCTACGCCATATTTTTTCCAAACAAAATATATTCCAGCTTATAATTACAATTACAGCTGTACCTGACAAAAGAAATTAATGAAAAAAGCATTTTGATTCTCCCTCCCCATTATTTCTGGCAAATGCTTAGAAATATTGCTCTAAAGATGATGAACTTGTAGCTTACAGCAGAGACAGGCCTGTGATAACAAAGTCAGCTCCTGTGTCTTCTGCTTTGTGCACAGCACACAAATATTATCCTTAAACTGTGCTGAGTAAACAAGAGCGAAAGCCAACCCAGAGCCTAGAGTTGTTTCTCATCAGAAGCCTGACTCTTTTCTAGACCAGGTTTTCACCACACAGACCCCACCTCTCACTCCTGCCAAGGAAAAACAAAACTCTCTGTTAGAGCACCCTGAGGAGGAGGGAACAGAAAGTCTGAAGGATGAGATGCAGAAAAGGACATCCCAGCTCACAGCAAAGGAGGACGAGGTGAGGAAGTCCCTCAGTTGTTGCTGGTGCAAGAGCTCCAGCAGAAACACCACACACCAAAGCTCCTGCAAGTAACCCAGGCTTGGGCTCTCCTGTAAGGATTATCTCCCCTAAGTTTTTGTCCTGGTACCACTCTTGCCTAAACCCCCGATGAAGCACCTACACACAAGGACAGGGTTCCAGGAGCCTTGGCTGCAGGAGCAGAGCTCTCCCCACACAAACCCACTCCTGCTCTCACAGACAGGAGAGCCTCAACAGCCTCCCAGGGAAAAGCCAAAGCCACACGTTAAGAACCAACCCCCTGACCATAAAGGAAGGAGAGGAGGAAAAGAAAAGGCGTGCAATAATAGCAACAATGAAAAGAACAGGAAGGGTCTGTTAACAGAAGCAATGCCCTTACAACTGGGCTGCAAAAAACCCAACCAACCAAAGCTATACAGCCTTTTACACACACTTTGCCATCAAACCAGGCTTCTGCCAACCAACAGCATCTCAATTCTTATTGCAGTGTTCAGCCAGCAAGGATTTATAAAAAAGGACTTATAAAAATGATTTATAACTTACTGTAACAGAGCTGAGAGCCATGCAGGAGGAGAGCTTGTCACACTAACCCACAAGACTGAGGGTACCACCACCATCAGGTAGCACCCAGCAGCCCCCAGGAGGGGTCTATAAAGCACAGTCACAGCAAGAGGGAACAGCTGGGGAGGACAAGAAACCCCAGCTGCCCCCACTTTGGCTCCTGAAGCCTCTGGGCACAGGCAGGGTGCTGCTGCCAATGCTCGTCAGAATGTCAGGGAGAACTCACTCTATCTGACTGTTCAGGAGAAGGGGCCATCCCTGAGTTTTGGGGTTGCACAGCACAACCAAGGTGCCTGTCCCAGGTGTCCCATGTCTCAGAGGGCTTAAAGAACTGTCAGGAATTGCTGTTGGGATCAGTGAAATGGAGAAGGAATTTCAGATTGAGGGGCAAGCCCTGGTAGGAGTCTGCATTCCACATCTTCCTGACCTGCACGCTCCTGCGATCATAAAAAATCACTATCCCCCCCCGTGATGTGAACGTTGGCAGCAAAGCCAGGCAGGCGGTGGGATGGTGGCAGCCCGGGCATGGCCCCCAGCCCCACGCTGCCAGTAACGCTGAGCTGTGCTCTGTCCCGCAGGTTCATGAGGACACTTGGGCAGCGGAGCTGGGCCGTGCCCGTGGGCAGGTGAAGCGCTGCGGCTGCTGCGGCAGCCCGGCCGCTCTGGGTGTGTACAGACCCGAGGGGGCCCCTCCTGCTAAGAGCCCCTTGCTGTGCTTGCAGTGCTCGAAGCTGCGCTCGGAGCTGGAGGCGCTGAGCGAGGAGTACCAGTCCTGCCTGACCCGGCTGCGCCAGTGCCGGGACGAGCTCAACCGCTCCCACGGCAGCCAGGCACAGGTGGGAGCTCCTGTCCCGACCCCCAGCGCTGCGCAGCGGCCTGGGAAAGATCCCCCCCTCCTTTGTGCAGTGCAGAGAGATGAATGACATCCTTGCTAGGGCTGAGATGAGAAGTGTCATCCCCCAGCACATTCCTAGTAACACATGCTTCTCCTGGCAGAGACAGCGTGGTCACTGGATCCCTCTCCTGGTGGCAGTGGTAGCAGTGGCCGTCGCCACCTTCCTCGCGAGTTACAGGCTGTGAAGGAGCTCCTGGATGACTGACTTCACTGCAGGAACTGACCTCTGCTTCACCAAAAGCAACTCGACCTCACCGCACCTTCTGCTGTTTCGTATGTGCACATTTGGTTCTTATCCTGAGCTGGTCTCACTCCAGACAACTCCCAATAAACACGGGGACATCACCCCTTCCCTCAGCTGCTGTGGTTACTCTGTTCCTGCTGAAGGTTGCACTGCCCAGCCCCCGAGGCACTGGGGGACGAAGCCCCTCTGGCCACCACTGCCGTGGCTCTCACAGGGCAAGGAGGATGGGGCATCCCATGCCCTTGGGATCCAGCCTGCCTGGGTTTTATGCCCCCAAATTCTCTTCCTGCTTTTATTGCCTCCCTAAATGGGAGGTCCTCGATCCTGGACCATCTCTATTCTTACCTGACAAATAAACCCAGCTCACAGGGGCTCTTTAGCACAGTCCCCTCTTGAGTCCTGAGCAATTTTCCCACCTCACACCCACCAGGCCCTGTTCTATCCCACTCCTCCAGCATCTCTTGTGGCTGAGCATCCCCATAGCCACACCCGCTTCCCTTTCACTTCCAGCACATGAATTCATCAGAGACAGGGGTTTAAAGTCCCTCTTCCAGCTGCACTGTGCAGGTTTTATGGCAGCACTTGCCCCTCATTCATGTGCAGGCTCAGATACAACACAGTGCACGACACCACCTCGCACGGAAGTAAATATACATGAAATATACACGCAATATACACATAATAATATACAGGCAGTAAATACACATGGAGCCTACGATAAACTTCACTAATTCAAAACACTGTGGTATTCAAATCTTTTATTAATCTTCATCTGCCTATTGCAAATAAATGCACAGTGACTTTGCAGGGTGTGATGTGCAGGCAGGGCTGAGGCAGCAGAGCAGCTGGGAGCACACATGTCCACACACTCATCTTTAAGGTACATGTATTGGGTTTTGC
This sequence comes from Corvus moneduloides, assembly GCF_009650955.1. Classification (NCBI taxonomy): domain Eukaryota; kingdom Metazoa; phylum Chordata; class Aves; order Passeriformes; family Corvidae; genus Corvus; species Corvus moneduloides. The sequence goes on from NC_045499.1 coordinate 6,556,072, forward strand.
CACTGGCCTGCAGTGACTGTCACAATTCAGCCTTCAGTGCTCAAGGACCAAGAGAGATGCAGGGGACAACACACACAGGGAACTGGATCTTCTGCCTTGGTCCCTGATGCAGCGAGGAAGGCTAAAAAGTTGTGAGTATGCTCATGTTTCACAAGGCAACCGCTGGAAGAGACACGACCTCGCTCGAAATGCAGAGATCTACAAAATCATCCTGAGCACTGAAAGCCTCCTTGAGCTCCTCGCACCAGGCATCCAGCACCTCCCTGAGCTCTGCGCAGAGGCTCTCCGGGACGCTGAAGGAGTAGATCTGGACCCTGAGCCCATCTTTTATCCGGGGGCAGGAGGCCTGGGCCGTGAACACCCTCAGCGGGGTCAGGGCCAGGCAGTTCTCGGCGCCCTCGGCGCTGGCGAAGGTGTACACGGCGGGGTAGCCCAGCAGCACCCCGGCCACGGTGCACAGGTTCCAGTCGCCGGGAACAACCTCGCTGGCGGTCACCGGCTCGGCGCTGGCGGCCTCAGCGTCCCGCAGGTGGCCCAGGAGGTCGGCGAGGTGGCCGCGGATGGTGCGGGCCTCGGGCGGGGCGCACAGCGCCGGGCCCCGCCGCCCCGCCGACACATCCACGAGCGGCGCGGGCCGGGCGCGGAGCACGGCGCGGACCCTGCTGCGGGCCAGCCCCGGCCGCAGCACCAGCGCCGAGCCGCCCATGCCCAGCACGTGGAGGCGGCCCCGGGCCAGCCCGGCCTCCCGCAGCCTGCCCAGGTACCGCCGCAGCTCGGCCGGGCCCGCGGCCCCGCAGTCCCACAGCAGCGCCGGCTTCAGCCCGGCCGCCACCGCCAGCACCTCCCCGGCCGCATGCAGCGCTCGGGCCGCGGGCAGCCGCCGCCTCCGCCCGGCCCCGGGCCCGGCCCCCAGCGCCTCCCGGGCCGCCGCCACCAGCAGCGGCACCGGCAGCGACGCGGGCCCCGGGGCCATGAGCGGAACCAGCGCGGCCGCGCGGTTCCGGGGCGGGCCCGAGCTCAGCCCGGCCCCGGGCGGAGCCACCGCCCCCGCCACGGCCCACGGAAGCGCTCGGAGCCCGGGCACCAAAGCAGGGACAGGGACAGCCCGAGCCCTGCTGGGAGCCGCTGGCAGCCTGCACCATCACAGCATGCTTTGGAGTGTACGGATCTGAAGGATCAGAGCCCAGAAGACTGGGCTAGAGGAGCTCCAGAGGCCCCTTCCACCCCCATTCCGGGATACACGCATTTACAATGCCTGCATACACCCCCCCCTCTACAAAACCGCACACTCTAAGGAGTATCAGCCTCCGAGGTTGCTGTTACAGCCCCGTTCAAGAGAAAAAAACTAGACAAGGTGATATTGTGCAGGCAGGTTTAATAGAGCACAGAATATTTTTTCTTCCACTCTAATGGTCAAGTGTTTATATACATTGTATTAATAGCAGATTAAAAAATATTACAGAATTGAAAATCTGATTTATACAGATGGGTTACTTAAGCAAACAGCTGAAAAGGGTGAAGGAGTTAGAAGTATTCCTCTGGTTTCAGCCACTTCCAAAACAAAAGCACCACAGACCGCTGAAATTGTGGAAGCAGATGACGAGATTTACAGATTTTATTTATTCAGATTTAGGCAAGGCACTGGTTAAGAAACACTTCTCTATATGTACAACATAAGAAACCCCGGTGGATGCCAAGGGTCTGTCACTGTGCTGGGAGTGGCTGTGCCATGTGCATGGCGGGGGCCTGCATGGGCCAGCCCTCCTGGTGGTTCTGCAGCAGCCGGTACAGCTGCTTCAGGTGCGCCACGATGTTGTCCTTGATGTCCGGCGTGGAGATCTGCAGCCGCACGCTGCCGCTGTCAAAGGAGCGCGTGAAGTCCCCAGAGAACATCTCGTAGATCATCCGGGCCACAACGGGGATGACCTGTTAAAGAGGGCATTTGTTCTAGCCTAAAGGCACACGGAATATCCCTGTTACTCTGCAGGAACCCCTCTCCTGGATGCAGAGACGGTTTCCACAATACCTTAAAACACACAAACCAATTCTATTCAGCACATGTCACATTTGTATTTGCTCTCCCAAACCCCACCAGTGTTACTGGAGTTTTCCTGGTGTCAGAAGCTACAGCAGAGAAGAACAGGTCTCGGTATCCATGGGAATTGATCCCAAACCCAACAAGGCTGGCACACGTCACCGCAGAGCCCCAGCTCCTACCTGCACCACGATCAGCTTCCTCTCCCTGGGTTTTCCATCGGGCCACTCTTCTCCAAAACAGAAGTAGATCTCGTATGGTGGCTGCTTCTCAATTTGTCCCTTCTGATGGGCAATCAGCTCTAAGAAGAAAAGCAGAGCACTGCAGGGTTGTCCTCTTTAAGCTGGAAACACCTGTGCCATCCCACCTGACTGCAGCACCCCCACTCTTACCTACACACTGTCCTCTGCCACCTCTCACAATTACAGCCCATTCCTTGCATGTGAAGTGCTTTCTTTAAAAGCAAGGCCCTCTGATGTCTCTCAGAGCGTTATATGAGTGTACAGCCCTTTGCTCCCGCCACACACCCGCTCCAAGCTCCCCTGAAGTCAGGGCAGCAGTGGCCCTGACCCACTCTCCACAGAGAACTACCTGGTGCATCCAGGCGGAGCCCCAGTGCAGACCACCCTTTCCAGCAGTGCCATGACCAGTGTCCAGAGCTATTTGCCAGAAGCACAAGTTACCTACCACTTAGGAACGTCTCCAGACAGAAGAGCTTGACCTTCTTTTGCCTCTCGATCAGATTTGGGGTGGTGGAGGAGGGGGCACAGGGACCAGACCAGTACACCTTGCACTGGCAGAGCCGCACGGCATAGATGGCGTGGCCACTGACCTCCAGGATCAGTCCCCTGTCCATAACATCCAGCAGCCGACTCGTGAAGATCTTCTGCCTTTCATTGGTGATCTGCTCCGTCCCTGGAAACTTGACTTGCTCCAAACTGATGGGCCCAAAGAGCTCTTCCTGGTCTGGCATAGGACCCAGCTCTCCATAGAAAAGTCTGCAGCCCTGCGGGTTGCTCACGGTCGTCGTGGGTCCGGTCTCCTTTCCTCGATACTCAAATTTGATTTCTAGGTCTGTCACTGTGAGAGAAACTGTCAGTGTGGCTTTTCCTGGATCATCAGCAGCAGGGACACCATGCAAGCCCCACTGCCTTCACAGGGATGTTTAAACCACACACAGTTCTATTTAACCTACACAAGTTCTCCTCGCTCACCCACAAACAGCCACAGGAAGAAAAAGGTAAAACACTATTTTCTGTGAGGTTTTAAAGTACAAAAGCAGAAGCACTGTTACAAACCCATGCACATACTTGGCAGGGAGCTGATCCAGAGCTCGGGGCTGCTGAAGAAGTCGTGCTGCAGTGCTGTCGGGGGCATTTCCATATCCAGGGGTTCGTTCTTTGGCCACACAGTTTCAGGGCTGCAGTTTTCTGCACTGGCTGGAGCCATCGGAGAATCTACAAAAAGGACACAACTCTTCAGTAAATCAAGATTTTATTTCAAGCATGTGCCAATTTACAAACAAATACCTTCACTAATACATTAGTCTGTGCCACCAACCATTGATATTAAGAAATGGAAATGTCTCTTGAATTGGGACATGCTGAGATTGATTCAATTCTTCCTCCTCTTCATCATCAAGATCATTATCCTTTTCATCCCACGGAGCTGAACCAGTGGAACCTGCAAACAAGCACATTCTTGTGGGTGGATGATCAGCATGAAACACTGAAAAAATATCTTCATATTGGTTGTGCACAATATTGGATATTCATTTGTGTATTTTTGAAATATAAGTAAAAAAGGATAAATCTGATCCATACTAGATGCTAATTTCAGTTTAATATATAATTCTAGAAAGCGAAGGTAAAGTATTGATGGAGTAAGACACAGTATTGCCAATATCAGATTGTTTAGCAGGAAAACATGCAACTGTGTGCAGCTTTATTAATTTTAGTACTAAAGCATGACTCAAAGTCCCTTTAGTTTAAGTACAGTCTTCACCTGGCAGCTGAAGAGTTAATGCAGAGAGGGAAGGAGGTGCCTTGGACAAAGGCCTGCCCAGGAGCCAGCCCGTGTCAGCAAGGCCCTCACCTGGATTAATGATTGATCCCTGCGACTGCGGGATGTCGCACACTTCATAAATTTTAATAGGGTTCATGGCACCTCCTTGGTGCCATCGTACATCAAATTAAACTCCCGGCTCTTGTTAAGTGCACATCGGAGCTGGGCTTTCCACTTTGCAGGGTCTGGCTCGTCCACTCCTTCCTGGTACTTTCCCGTTTCCACGGCCCATGCCTGGGGACAAAGTACAGCCAGCTCAGTCCAGCCCTCCCCACAGAGCAGCTTTTATCAGAAATCATACTTCCAAACAAATCCACTGTCAAACCCTTCTCTTGCAGAAGTCTTAATTAGAGCTCTTGTGATAACAAAAAAATGGAAATTCCCACTTTAATAGTTTTTCCCATTAAAATAAAGTGGAGAAAAAAAGATGTAAATCCAAACTCCAAAAGAACATTAGCAGTTTTGGGTTAGAGATTCTGTGGGTCTCAGATTCAACACCAGAAGTCCTTTTTGACAGGGAGCCTGTGCAGGAGGAATGGATTCAGTTAAAATGGAGTGGAAGGACAGCCACAGACATCTGGCTGGCCTCTCCCTCTCTCACCCCAAAATCTGATTATTGGTCCAAGATCCCTCCAAGACAGAGGTCAGAAATTCCTCAAAGGAGTGTAGGGAGTTACAGTGAATCCCTTGGGATAAGAATATTAGGGACAGCACTAATATTTGCTTGTGATGAGCTTGTGGTGGACCCCTTAAGATTTACAGAACAGCATTTCAGGGTTTGCTGCCAAGAACAAGCCAGTTACCACATCCCAGCCCGAGTGGATGAAGCCAACAGCAGTCATCTTCCAGAGACCACGGATCACACAGCATCTGCCCTTTGGTGGTGGGAAAGGGTTAAAAAACTCAACACTGTCTCAGGCAGTGCCAAGCTTGGCATCCAGGTGCACACAGTGGCTTTTCTGAGGTCAGATAAATAAAGCGTGCCTAGAAACAGCTTCCGAGATGCCTGTCCAGCTCCTGGGCCAACAATCCAGCCCTTTGTCTCTATTTCAGAGCCGTGGGATCCCCGAGCTCTCCCCTGCCTCACCTTGAAGATGGTGTTCTCCTCCTCGTGCTGGGGGCTGTGCCGAGTCGCGTGTTTCCAGGGGATCTGGAACCGCTTCGCCTCCCGGTTCAGCCAGATCAGCCCGGGGTACATCCCACTGTCCACCTGGGCCACCAGCCACGGCTTCAGGCGCACCCTCCGCGGGTGTAGGGCCATGATCTGCTGGGGTAACGGCAGAGCCACTGCTAGAGGTTACTTGGGACTCATCTGCTTCAAAAAAACTGAATTAATTTAACGAGAAAAGGCCCTATGCTGTGTAACTGCTGTATTGTGTATGTTACTGCACCCTGAAACCACCAGATCGAGCAGGGTGACTCCTCTGCCAGGAAGAGTCACACACACCTCACTAAGCGGGGCCCAGAACCGTTACAAGCACAACAGCTTCAATAGTTCAATACAGCTTCCACAATTCAACATTCCAGAGCACGTTATTTGTGCTCAACGAGCACACGGAGGGCAAGCCCCCAGCAGACCTGGGCTGCAAACCCTGAGCAGGAGATAAAGCCACAAACAAGCAACAGCAAGAACAGGCAGCAGAATTTCAAAAGCCTCCACTTACACCTTGGAGAAGGGGCTGATCTGATCTCGTGCTCCTTCAGTCCTGTCAGACTGGCACGGAGGAGGAGAAAGGCTCACCCAACTGAGAGGCTTTAGCCCAGCCGAGGTGCAGGGGCCCAGGCTGAAGCACAGGGGCTCTTTCACCACAGAGACAAACTCTGAAAGTCATTTAATGACTTTTCCATGAATGCCCTGAATGCAGCACAATCACTGGCAAACAGCACTGACCTGTAATAACCAGGATGTTTATCCAGAAGGACATGAACTGCAAGTCTGCCTGCACTGCTGCTAAAAATCGAGTGCTGTTTACTTAATGTTTTTCTTAAGTAACCCCGTGTTGCTCACACAATTGCAGCCAGCCAACAATATTTTCCTTGTGTAGAACAAAGCCAAACAAACAAAATTAATGCCCGTTCCTCTCCAAGAAGAGGCAACATTCAGTATCTTTAGATTTTGGGAGGGGATTTCTGCACTACACATGTGCTCAGAAGGTGCATCTCCTATATTCATTTGTAAATCCTGAAACAGAGGTGAGAAATTACAAATATTCCCATTAATAAAGCAGTTACAGGACAAGTAAAACCTCTGCCATAAGCCCTGAATATTGCCGGAGGAGTTGCAAAATGCATCTCGTAGCAGAGATGGAGAAAATTTTAAAAAATCCTATCCAAGAACTAGTCTAGGAACAGGTTTTATTTGTCCAAATACCTGCAGATCCCATTCAGATGCAAGTGCTCACACAAAATTAATCCAAACACAACTCAGTTTATCTGTTAATCTTTTCTGCAAAGAAAATGTTCAGCTTCAACTGCAAACCACCTTTAAATAATAGTTTGAAAATGTGTGGTCACATTACCAGACTGTTTCCCAGGAACTGCAAAGGGTCAGGAAGCAATCATCAAAATTATTTCAGTGCTCCTGAAACTCTGCTGTGTTGGTTCTCTATGTTGAAAATGCGGTCAGAATTAAATTTTCAGAAGCGTGCTTGCAAAGACACAAGGTCCAGATTAATCCTGGACTTAGAACTGAGACCAAAACCAGGTATTGATTTCTCTTGAAAAGGAAAAAAAAAAGTGACATTTTAAAGAACCCTTACTACGGCTGGTTTCCACGATCTCTTTTACACTGAACTCTGCAAGCAGTCCCTTCTAATATCGTGTGTTGTGCACACACGTTTGCAAGACCAGGAGTAAATTCAAACCCCCAGAACAGGAGAGATTCGTTCCCCTCTCACAGCAGAGGAGTCGGGTCACAAGGTGGGTGCTGGCTGGGATTGTCCCTGGGCCCGCAGACAGCGTCTGTCAGTGCTCCACACCACAATGCTTTATGACCTTTTATCACCAATGACTTGTTGACACAATAACTGAGAGCAAATCAACTTGAATCCCATTGCTGGGCTCAGACGGTGAGTCAGCCTCTTACAACCTTCAACTTCGATCCGGTGGGTTCCACTGATGCCAGACTCCCGGGGAATGTCTGTGCACACTCACCGGCTTTGCCAAGGCAGGCTTGGCCCTCTCTCGAGGCTCCTCAGCGCACAAACCCAGGGATTATCCAGTTCTCTTTATTCCCACTCAATTTGAGTGGTGTGTGAGGATAATTAGCACATCCCTGTGCTGCTAATGCATCTCTGGTCAGTGATGTAATTACTCCCTGTACCCTAATTATTAGTATTTCTCCTTGCAGACATTCACCCCAACAAGAACAACTCAAACTCAGGAAGGAGCAGCCAGCCTGCAGCCACACCCCCGAGGGCTGCCGAGGAGTGACCAAGGTCAGGGACAGCCCCGGCCAGCTCTGGTGACACTCGGGGCTCTGGTGAGGTGCCAGACAGTCCAACAACACACGGAGCACCAGGAAAACCGACCTGAAGCCCGATGCAGTTTGCTGCACAGACGCTTTCGCTCCCCACCTGCAGACCCAGATATATTCAGTTCCTGCTCCACCTCATCCATTAAAGCCTCTGGAGAAGGAAGGGTCTGCTCGGGGTTCACTGCTGCGAACCCACAGACCCCGCTCCTTGCTCGTTACCTTTGTTTGATTGCATTATCCTGTATTTCATGGAACTTATTAATTTTTTCAAAGACAAACCTTCACCCAGAGAAACTGAGGCTGAATTTCCATCCGACGCCGAATCACCTCCCTACACCGGGAGCCCGGGGCTCCCACATTTCAGAGTTCTGTACATCTCCTGCCTCCCACCACCCGTGCTGCCCCCAACACACCTGAACACGATTAACTCTTTGAATTCCCAGCTTCCGCATCCCAGTCTGGTCACCTCAGCCCCTGCCACGGCCAGGCAGCCCGTGAAGTTGGAAGGGGAACGAGCTGTTTGTTACACGAAGTGCGGGGTTTTGGGGTGTAACAGCTGCCATCCGAAAACTGCAGTGGGTGAAGGGGGTGGGGGGAAAACACCAGCCTTACCCTAACTTTAGGCCTCGCTTTACACCGACTTGAAAGGCGTAGCCCGGGGCTAGCAGAGCGCAGCCCGCGGAGCCGATGGGAAGGAGCGGTAAATTGGCATTTTCAGCGGGCTCTGCCCTCCCGGCTGCGCCCGGACCCGCTCGGCGCCCCCGCACCGCCGCCCTTCTGCCGGGGCCGGGGCGCTCCAGCCTCCGGACCCCCGCACGGAGCCCCGCGTGCGCCCCGAGCCCCGCCGGCCCCGCTCCGCCCGGGAGCTCTACGCGGGACGGGGCCGCGCCCGGCGGCTCCCGGGCCGGGCGGATCCCGCGGCCGGTCCCGTCCGAGCCCCGCACAGCTCACCCGGTCCGTCCGTCCGTCTTCTATCGATCGATCCGTCCGTCCGTCGGGCTGCGGCGGGTCCGTCCCGCGGGGGCTCGGGGCCGCCCCGCGGGGCCCACGCGTGGGGCAGCGGCGCTCGGGCAGCGGCGGCCGCGCTCGCCCAGCGCCCGCCCCGCCCTCCCCCTCACCTGCCCAGGTGCGCTCGGCGCAGCCGCGCCGCCCGCCCCGCCCCCGCGGGGGGACCGCACGCAGAGCCCGCAGAGCCCCCAAACCCCGCACGGGGACCCGGGACGAGCGGAGCGCCCGATCCCCCGGCCTTCTGCCGCGGCCCTTTTCCTGTCAAATGGAGTATTTAGGAAACTTCCACACGGGATTTTTTTTTTTTTTTCCCCTTGTAAACGGAGTATTTAGGAAAGGAAGTTTGCTTTTAAACGGGATATCTTTGCCTTTTAAATGGAATATTTTGTGAAGAAAACATAAAGTTCCTGGGCTTTTTCGCAGTTCAAAGCATATTCAGCTGAGTCATAGAATCACAGCATAATTAAGGCTGGAAAAGACCTCTAAGATCATTGAGTCCAAACATTAACCCAGCACTGCCAGGCCCACCACTAAACCGTGTCCCTTAGCACCACATCCGCACGGTTTTGAACACTTCCAGGGACGGTGACTCTGCCGCTTCCATGGGCAGCCTGTTCCAGTGCTTGTCCATCCTTTCAGTGAAGAAATTCTCCCAAATATCCAACCTAAACCTCCCCTAGCACAATTTAAGTACATTTCCTCTTGTCCTAAATCCATCCATATAGGTCCATATCCGGTCAATGACAGCACGGGATGAAGCCAAACCCTGAAGTCAGCTCTGATTAAAGCCACAAGCACATACTTTTTTCTCTGAAAAGCATAAAAATGTCCCTCTTCCCTGCCTCCATCCCCACTCTGGGGTCACACCTACCCCTGGGAAGGGGCTCAGCAGCTTCTCCCTGGTCCCTCTGCAGTCTCCTGCCCTCCAGCCTCGCGTCTTATTTATTTTCCCTGTAGGTGGAGAGCCATGACTCAGTGGTGAATCTTGGTTTCAAGGATCATACAATACTTCACCATTCAGTTTCAATTAACCAGGAAAAAAATGGGAATTTCCCTTCTCCTTCTCATCATGAGCCCTATGGAAAATGCTGAACCCTGCCTTTGGGAAGGCTGACTTACACCCACAGCTCAGTCCTGAGCCAAGAGTTTGGAACTAGACAAAATGTTGGAGATCTTCACACACAGACAAAACAATTCAACATTTTTCTGGGGAAGTTTGCCTTGCCGGATGCCAAGTGCAAGGTGGATAATTCAGGCTTCATCCAGCATGGAATTCCACTCAGAGGAAATATTTAGCAGGAGTTTGTCAGCACACAAGAAAATCTTTCTGGCAATCAGCAGAAGATACCCCAGGGCCAGTGCTCTCTATGTTGGGTGACACTGCAGTGGATGGGTTTCGTTGGTGGTACCTGACCATTTCTGATGTGTAAATCAAGGGACAGCTGCTCCTGCAATGAAACACCCTTGTTATTCCTGCTGTATAAAAACATGCAGTGGTAGGACAATTTTGGGAGCAACTGGGAAGAGACACAGGGAGATATTGGGCTGAACTCCAGGCTCTTTGATCTCTCCTCAGATGGGTCAGCACAAAAACTGCCGTTCATCCTCCCTGCATTCCTGCTGTCCACGCCTCCATCTCGCCTGGCGACGACAGGGAAATTTAAGGATGCTTTGGGTTGGCTTTGTTTGTGGTGGATGCTTGGGGAGCTGTGGAAGGAGCCACCAGCAGTGCTGCTGCTCGTGCTCCTGCTGCCTTGGCTGTCTGTGGCAGTGCTGGGAGCTGCCTGGGTGGAGTTTTGCCCTTCCTGGGCACACTGGAAGGACACTCAAGATGCCCAACCCGCAGGTCAGGGCTGGGGGATTTAAAAAATGGAGCAATGTGGCAAAACAGCTGGGTGAGGACTGCTCCAGCTTGGGAGCTCCAGCTCGGGAGAAGGGTCCAGTCCTGCCTGCAGTCTCCCTGAAGCTGGTCCCCTCTGGCAGGCAGCTGTGCCTGCCAGCACCCTGCTGCCTCTGCCACAGCCACTGCTGCCTTCCCAGCACCGACACAGATGCCAAACAAATGAGTCTTCCCAGCCCTCTGCAGGGTTTGGTGGTTTTTTTTTTCCTCTTGAGTTTCTACCAGCCTGTGCTGAAGCGTGTGGCAGCACGTTGGGGTAGGCAGCTGACGGGAAATAGGCTGTCTTTTTCCATGCTCTTGGCTGGGAAACTCCGGAGCTTTGGAGCTGTAGAGGTGATAATCCAGGGATAACTCATTAGGCAGGACATGCAATCAGATGTTACCTGTTTGTAACTGATCATCCGAAGTGTTCGCTCTGACACAACACACAGCGCTGATCCTGCTCCTTCAGGCAGACAAACAGCACCAACCTCTTCACTGCAGTGTTTTCTAGAAATGACTCTTTTTATTTTTACTTCTCTCTGTTTATATTTACCTCTATCTGCATCAGTTTTTTTGAATCAAAGTAAGAAGTAATTTGACTGATAAAATGTGCCTTATTAAGTGACATCCTGCTGGCTGAGAGACAGCAGCTCTCTCAGTGCAGTCTGCAGAGCACACAGAGGACATGCAGAGGAATTTTCATACCAGGAGCTATGGGATTTACTTTATTTCAGTGCCAAATTAATATCACTATTTTATCAACACGATTGTATGCCATGAAACCTGCAATAGCAGCAGCTGGGCTTTGTACTCCAGGTCTCTTGCAGCCCTTTGTTCCTGGCTGGAGAAGATTGCAGTCATCAAAACAAAGAGGAACCATTTTCTCTCCTGGGAACAGAGCACCAAGTTCCCATAAGGCAAAACAAAATTATGCAATGAGTCAAGACAATGTCCTGGGCATGTGGAGTCTTGCTGTGCGCTCTCAGCACTCGCATTCCAGCAGGCAGCTCCGTGCAGGAGAGCTGCACAAAATGGTGGAGAGGCTTCACCCCAGCACATCCCAAACTCCCCAGCTGTGCTGCAGGAAAAGGGAATGGATCCTCCCCACCGCTGTCCTGGCAGCACCTCTGTGGCCTGGGGCTGTTTGAGACCCCAGGAGAACTCCTGGCCTCACCAGGCAAGATAATTCCAAAAATTATATAAAATAATTTATAAACATGACTGTGGCTACCAAAGACTTCTTTCCAGTAGCTCTATGAAGAGAAAAACAGGGGGGGGATGGATTTACTGTTATTTTTCTGATGAGCCAGCCCTTGAGCTGCTCTGTTGTGGACGAGGCATCTCCAAGTCAGAGGTGAAATTCAGCTGAAGCATTTCCAAAGGGAAGGGTTGAGTTCATTAACTGTGTTGCGTTCTTCTGGGCGCGAGGATAGACAAGAATATTATTATATAAAAATGCTTTAATTTAAATAGAACAGTCTTAAATTTTCTGGCAACTTCTCTGGCCCTTCCCATCCATCTCTAGGCTTCTGCTGTGCTGTCTCTATCCTCTCTTTGCTCTTCTTTTAAGTGAAACCAAACCTTGCCTGGGTATCCTTACATGTAACAGTGTAAGGTTGTATTAGACTCCTGCAAATCTCTGTATGTATATATATATATTTTATATATATATATGCACCTAGTACACTGCTGGGTTACTTGCAGGTGTCAGTGCATTCAGAGCAAATCCCACTCTTACAGTGCTGCATGAATTGCTCTACTGTTCTGCAATATCAAATTCAAATTTCAGCCTGGTTCTTAGCCAGTATTCTTCCATGAGAGAGGCTCTTCTTACCTAACCAACACCAAAAATTGTTCCAAAAAAGTGAGCAGCTTAAATCCATCTGGACCTTGGCATTAGGATAGGAGAATCTATTGTTTTCTATTAATGCTGCTCCAATCCTCTTAATGAAGATATCAGGCTGGCTTGGGCACATTTATAGCTCAGGTCATTCTTTCCAGTGGACACAGACTGGGTTCAGAGCAACTGGTTTGGTGTGGAGAAAAGCTGGTGGCTCCTGCAGGAGAAGGAAAGGGCTCTGTGTATGTGGAGAGGAGGGGCTGAGCCACGGCTGTGAGCGGTGCTGGACAGAAGGAGCCCAGGGAAGGAAGAGCCACACTTGGTGTCTGTAATCAACTCAGTAAATGAGGGTCAGGGGGAAGGGTAGGCAGGAGGGGAATTCCCATGGACACAAAAAGGGGAAGGAAATAAGAAGAATATGCTCTAAAAATATGGACATAATTCCTGTTCTTTTTAGCTTAAAGCTATAAGATGGAGATGTGACAATAAGAGGAATGTGTGTGTTTGTATCCAGGTGCCTCCACTAATTCTCTCAACCATTTTGTAGAGCACAGCTACAGCAGACATTCAGTTAATTTAATGCATTAGCAGGTTTCTTTATGGAAGTGTTTGTTTTCTCAGGAGTTCCCCTCTGTGATTGTTGTTTTTTCCTATGCCCCCTCTCACTGAAGCACTGAGCAACCCCCACAGGCAGGTAATACAAGCCAGCATTGCAAAGATAAATGTTCCTTCCCCTATAATCCCTTTTTTCCTCTGGAAGACTCTACAGGACAGAGCGGGGCTGTGTGTTGTGTGCAAAGGGAACCTCGGCTCCCAAATTCTTTGACATGGAGGTATTAATGTGTAGAAAGACACTGAGCCCCTGGAGTTTGCTTCTAAATAGGGCACAGCTCAGAACATCTGAAGGTCTCTGGGGCTCATGGGTGGGAATCTTCTAATGATCTTTAGTTATTTTTATCCGTGCCCAGTGCTCTGTGCTCCGGGGCAGAGGAGCCACTCTCAGATCTCCTGGGGAGCACACGGAGCTGCAGCACCGGGAGCTGGGCAGGGGAGGAGGAACAAGAAACTAAAACACAGAAGAGAGAAGGTGACACAGCATTAACATCAGACAGAGGCACGAGACAGCAAGAAGAAAAAGAACAAAGGACTTTTCTTCTTTTCCTTCTGTTTTTAATCCTGCTTTCTGGGGGAAAATGGGACAGCAGTTCACCAATGCTGAAGAGGATCAAGGAGAGATTGATGTTGCAGAGCTGCAGGAATGGTATAAGAAGTTTGTGGTGGAATGTCCCAGTGGGACCCTCTTCATGCACGAGTTCAAGAGGTTCTTCGGGGTCCAGGATAATCAGGAAGCAGCAGAGTATGTGGAGAACATGTTCAGGGCTTTTGACAAGAATGGGGTAAGTGCTGAGAAGGTTTTACAGGTATTTGTGTAACAATTTCTGCAGTGGGGAGGTGTTTGGGTTGTGCCCACCCTTCATGGGACTGAGGTGGGGGCGAGGAACCCCCGAGGGCAGGAGAAGGAGCACAGGCTGGTCTGGATTATCTCCTCAAATCTCTACCTAAATTAAGGTCAGAATGTCCCCTGAAAGGACTAAGATTGAATTAATTTAGGCAGTCACACTTTGAGACAGTGTTGTAACGCCCTCAAACAGCCAAGGCTCCCACATGGCAGAAACATCTCTCTGTTGAGATAGGGGGGAAATTACAGTGCAGGAAAGTCCTATTCAGGCTTGTTCTGTGTCGGAGGAAGTGTCTGCATCAAGTATGAACAGGTGGTTTGTAATAAAATATTGATTTTAGCTTTGCTTTCCAGAAGGAAAGGAATGCTGAACAATTCAGACATTCTGGTCTTGATTCCCTTTGCCGTATTTGTCATGAGACACCTGGGAGAAGTGGGTTTTCTGGTTTAGTCACAGTTCCTGCATCCCCTGCACTGCTGCCACGGGCAGCCTGGGATGCTTTGGGTTCTCAAAGAGTGGAACTCAGCTGCCTTGGGTGAGCAACGTTTGCCAAATGGTTCAATTATTTTTTTCCTGAAGCTCTCGATCACATTCCAAGTGTGGGGATGTTTGTCCCTTGTATCCATACAGGAAAGGGGGACTCAGGTTGTTCATCTCTGATCAACTCATCTCCCTTAAGCTCCCTTTGAAAACAGCAGCAAAATCACATTGAAGTGGCAGCAAAAGTCAGTTTGTGAGAAAGGATTAAAAAAGGCCATGGAAGATGTGGGCAGGTCAGGCTTGTCTCAGAATTCCAAGTTGTAAAAACCCAAATTCCTGCAAAAAATGAAAGGTTCGGGTCCCAAATTCTGTTATGAAAGCTGTGCAGAAAAGGTAGCAGAGCAAACTGTGCATAAAAGATGAAGTCCCATTCCTAATTTATGGGAGCTTCCCTGACAGGACAGAGAATCTGGTTTTAAGGGCTGCTGGTGCGTGACAGGATGGGGGAGGAGGTGCACAGGGTGTGGCTGTGCCTGCTGCTGGTCCTGAACTGCTCCAAACCTTCTTTACAGTGCCTGACAAAGACCTGTCCCATGCATTATCCTTTTGGCAGTTTTAACCCAGGTTTTCTGGAATCTGTAAAGCAGTTCTCTATCAACTTTCTACCCAGTTAATGTCATCCAGCTGCTGCTTTTCTGTTGCCACAGGATAACACCATTGATTTTCTGGAATACGTAGCTGCCTTGAATCTTGTTTTACGAGGAAAACTGGAACACAAGCTGAGGTGGACGTTCAAAGTGTATGACAAGGATGGGAATGGCTGCATAGATAAACCTGAGCTGCTGGAAATTGTTGAAGTAAGTGGGCATTGCCCAATCACTTTTTTAAGCAATCCCTGCTCTTTGGCAATGTTATGATGTGTATGGGGTTTGTGATAATCAGGTTTCAGGGCAGCTGTGGATGGTGATGAAGTGAAAATGCCTGACCTTGGTGAAAGGGTTTGGAGCCTGCTGGGGTGTCTGAGGGCTCTGCTGTACCCACTGTGGGCAGCCTGGCCCTGCTGCTGCCCAGAAATGCACCCTCTGGGTTCTGGAGATCCTGGAGCTCTGCTCTGCCTTTCTTTTCAACCTCTCAGCACCAAGGTTCCCTGTGCTGGCCTGGGGAGGAGGGTTTCACCCCATGCCCTTGCTGGGGCTGTGTCCTGGCTGGGTGGTTGGTGAGAATACCCTGAGAGGCACCAATTAGCACCGAAATTCCTTTGTACCGGTGCCTTTCTGGGTTTCTGCTGTGTCCTGCCTTGGATGTAACCAGTGATGGTGTGGAGCTGTGAGAAGAGGCCTCGCAGTGACTCCATGGTTTGGTTGGCAGGGTGGGAGCTGGTGTCTTCTGCCAAGTGATGGAACAAGGGGAAATCACCTCGAGTTTCACCAGGGGAGGTTTAGATGATTATCAGGAAAAATTTCTTCACTGAAAGTGTTGTCCAGCCGTGACACAGGAATCACCATCCCTGCAGGGATGTAAAGGCTGTGTAGATGTGACAGCTGGGGACAGGGGTTAGGGGTGGCCTTGGCAGTGCTGGGGGAACAGTTGGATTGGAGGATCCTGAAGGTCTCTTTTCCAACCTGAAGGATGCTGTGGGGCTGAGCAGGCAGCCAGGGACAGGTACCTGTGCTCTTACCTGAGCTGAAATATCTCGGTGGCTGTGCTGCAGCACCGCAGGGATGGTTCCCCTGCACAGCACTGCCTGGCAGGGTGATAACCACTGCTTATCACCCATCTGAGCATCTCAGGGGAGTGCAGTGCCAGGAATTGCCCCTGTGGACAGCAGGGCCTCCGGCTGGGGAGGGTGAGCAGCTGGTCACCTGCAGCAGCTGGTGTGGCAGCAGGGCAGCCTGTCTGGGCCACGACCCATTATAGTTTTGAGGTCAACCAAGAATTGTCCAGAACTGTGAGGCCACTGCTAATCCTCTCTCTGGGAAGACTTTAGACAAAACCCTTCAGCCTAAGCAGTAAAGGTAACGATGGACAGGTGGTGCCACAGGAGTAGATAAAATCTGACCCTTTCCCATGGCAAAGGGGAGCAGAAACTGGGGGTCAAAATCTGTGCTAATACAGGTTTGATCTGCAGCCTGGGCACAGCTTCCCCAGAGAGAGGGCTGGGTTAGTCCAGATGTGCCTGGCTTTGGATGTTAGGAAAAAATCACAGTCAAGGCTTATGATTTTTTCCGTCTGTGGAACTGTTGCTTTGTTCTTTGCAAAGAAACCCTGAGGTCTGGCCAATATGTGTAAGGGAAACAGGAGGGCAGCAGCTGCACAGAGCAAATGAGGTAATTAACGTGCAGTGAGGGTAGGCATAAGGTCAGGGGTTCTGTTCTAGATCTGAGGCTGTTGAGGGGCAGATCTTTTCAGAAAGGTTAAACCCACAGCCTTTGAAAAAGACCTTCTCAGTGTTGGGATGATAATGGAGTTCACTGCTTTTCATTTTCCAGTCCCTTTCCTAATTTGTGAACTCCTTTCAGTCCATCTACAGGCTGAAGAGGGTGTGTTGGTCGGACGTGGAGGACAGGACCCCGCTGCTGACACCAGAGGAGGTGGTGGACAGGATATTTCAGCTGGTGGATGAGAACGGGGATGGTGAGTGATGGATGGCACAGATTGCATTCCTGCCTGATGAGAGCTCACCTGTGCTGGGCTGGCTGCCTCTGATCCTGGCTGCCCAGAGATCACTTGGCTCTATTGTGTTACTCACAATGCACACGCTGGGTTTGGTTCTGCTCTGTTCCACAGTCAAAAGTGACTTTGAAGGTGCAGCAGGGTGAAATCTTTTCCATTGTTATTTTAATGTAAAATACCAAGGAGTCACTGCTCTGTCTGGATTTGGATGTCGCTCAGATCCCATCCTCTGACAGCCCCCAGCAACCAGAGGGCAGGTCCCAATCCCAGCACAAAGAGCTGAGTAAAGACGCTGGTTCCAGTCAAACTGGGGCTTGCAGGACCTGACTGGCACCGGTCCTGGAAGAGCCTGGGTGAGCCCCTGCAGCATCTGGAGTCTCCTGTTGGATGGGGCAGGTGGGAATGCCCGGGGTCACAGCCCCTGGTTTGTCTTTAGCTGCCTGGCCTGGCAGAGGTGGGGAAATTAAGTAAGGTCGTGTCTGATTAGCATTTTATCTGACACATGGCTGGAATTGCTTCCTGCCTCCTCCTTGTCTCTTATCTCTGTGTTCTGACTGCCCATCTCGTGTCCCCCTCCTCACCCACAGGGCAGTTGTCTCTTGATGAGTTCATTGATGGAGCCAGGAGGGACAAGTGGGTGATGAAGATGTTGCAAATGGATGTGAACCCTGGGGGATGGATCACTGAGCAGAGGAGGAAGAGTGCTTTGTTCTGAGAAAATTCGGGTTTGGCACAGCTGAAAACCTGATGCTGACTCCCAAGTGTGACCCTTCCTCTAGCCTGGTAGTGACTTTCCTTTTTAATTCGATCTCAGCATGCAGATGAAAACCTGAGTGGTTTAAGGAGCCGTATCTCGATGTAAAACCCACGTGCTGAGCACCGCTGGTACCCAGGGACTATTTCTGGCCCATGAATAAGTCCTTTTGTGTACACAATACTGTGTTTGTCAGCTCTGGTTTTTGGTTACACCCCAAGGAACAAACTTTTTGTGGCTTCCTGCAGCAGACCCTGAGCAGGGTTTGGAGCTGGTGACAGATGGGACTGGGAGGTGAGGAAAGGAGCCAGGGGTGCTGTCTCCAGAGCAGACTGGTGCTGGCATCGCTCACTGCTGCAGAGTTACAACAGCTCACACCAATACAGCTGCTCTGGCAGGTGTTGGGCATTCAGGGTGTCTCGATGTGTGTTTTGTAGCCTTTACTGCTGCTCATGTCAGATTCCTGAAGACCAACACACAACTACCAAAAATGAGAATTGGATCAGAGCAGTGGCCAGGACAACACTCAGAGCTGAGGGAAACAACGTGAGGACTGGGCAGGAGGAGCAGGGACTCCTTCCCCTCCCTCCTGGGGACCAGAGTCTGCTCCTTCTGCCTGCTCGAGGCCTGAGGGGCTGATAGGTGCTGATTCCAAACACTGACATTTCACAGCCCCGTTTAGAGGACAGAACGGCACGGGTGTGACTCGGCTCCTTTTGAGCCCCTGGTTCTTAGGGAATCATCGCTCTGGAACAGCTTTTCCTGCTCTGGGAACAGTGGATGAGCTCAAGGAGCTCCAGGATTTTCACTGCAGTGGGAGAAGTTTAGTATGGAAGCAGAGATGAGGGAAGAGCAGAGTTTTGCTTGGCAGTATCTCTGCAATGAGAGGACTTGTGCTGCTCCATTGGCAGGACCACGGAATCATAAATCATGGATGGTTTGGGTTGGAAGGGACCTTAAAACTCCTCCAGTTCCACCCCCCCTGCAACGAGCAGGGATGCCACATCAGGTTACTCCAAGCCCTGTCTAAACCGGCCTTGAAAAGAATGGAAAAAGTGACAAAAATTCCAGTACAGTGGTTTTACACTGGACTTAATTTAGCCCCCGACCACAGATATAAAATTTACACAGGTTGCAGGCTGAGCTCTGCTGTCCTGACCTGTGTTTCTACATAGATGTGTGTGGAAAATGAATTTGGGTTGAATCAATATTTTGGTTCAACTTTATTGGATGTATTGGTTCATTTACAAGAAAAAAACTCCCCAGGAAAATAACATGAGTTTGTCTCTTTCATTTTAATTTTCCCATGGGATCAGTGGGCCAGGTCATACCAATGAAAAGATTTACAGCCCCTTTTTTGTGGCCTTTAATTAGGACTGTGAGAACTTTCATTAGCTGATTAGTTTGCTGGTTTGTGGTCTTGTCAGTTTACCCAGAGTTTAAATTCCATGAGGAAGTGTTCAGGAGAAGACAAAATCAATGCTAGCGTTCAGATCGTGCACATTTCCACTTTGAAACAGCCTTTCTGTGAGTTCTCTGTAAATACAGACCAGTTGGTGGTGAGCTGACTTATCAGAGCTGATTAGACTCACGCTTTATGCTGCTCTGAGGCAGTTGGTCAAAGCTCTCTCTAGTCAATAGTTTATCAGCCAAAGATCCGAAAGAAAAATCTGACTTGGGAGCTTGGATGAAAACATTCACTTTTATTGATTTTCCAGCTTGTGAAAAAAATGTTTTCATTGGAGGATACAAATCTCGAATTCCTTACATTTCAGCATCTCAACCAAGGTAACACGCTCTGCTTCTTGCACAGTTTTAGAGAGGCTCTTTAGTTCCTAGAGTTGCATTTTGCTGGTTCACTGAAATGCTCCAAATTCTCCAATTCTGCTCGCCCGGTCAGCCCAGGCTCTGCAGGGGCTGTCTGGGGACCTCCAGGCCAGCAGCCCTCCCCTGGTGAGCACTTGTACAGATGTTGGTAGAAGTTTTGTAAAACAGGAATTGAATAAAGAAATATTTATTAAAAACCTTTGTTTTGTAGTACTTATTTGTTAATTAGGTGAAGATCTGTGCAAGCACCAGAGTATCTGACTGAAACTGTAGCCTGTGAGTCTGATATATTGAATTTAGGGGAGGAGCTGCTGGAACAGCTGGGTAAGACAGAGATAAGGCAGAGATAAGGCAGAGATGACGACGCTGTTGCAGAGGCAGAGTAGGGAAGGAGCCTCTTCTGTTTAACTTCCTGTGATGACAGCAGGAACCATGAGAGTATCATTTAAAAAATAATGTTTCTCAATGGAACTTGAAATAGGTGCTTAAATAAAGTGAGCTGACTGCTGCAATCAGACGCTTCTCTTTTAACCCTTCCAGGACTGAAACAGGACCCTTGAGGGCTCAGGAGCTGGGTGGTTCCATGTCCTGTGGCCTGGGCAGGTGTGGGATGGAGGTGCAGGGGATGTGTTTGTGTCAGAGCTGGCATAACCCAATGGAAAATTGTTCCTCTTATCAATTGTAATCTTTTGTCAAGAAATCAAAGGTGCTTTGGCCTTAGTGCTATTTTTAAATCCCTGGGTATAAACACCCTGAGTCCTCCCAAACTCCATTCAACATTCACATCAAGCACTGATGTCAGGCATTTTGCATAATCGGTTTTCCAGACTTAGGCCCAGCTTGAATTGGATTTGACTGATTGGATTTCTTTCTGCTCTAAATTGGGAAACAGGATGGCTTGGAAAAGACAAATGCCGTGTGATTTTTCCGGGCTACCATCTGCTCCCGGGTTTGATGTCCCTGCAGCTGGGCAGGACTCAAGGTGGAAGGATCAGGTTGGAAAGTGGAGCTGAGGCTGTTGTTGAAGGGAAGAGGGAGCAGGAGCCAAGGAGGCATCACATCCTAAAACTCTCTGGGAGATGCATCCCTGGAGAAGGCGCTGAGCAGCAGCAATGAAAGGCTGAGGAGGAGGAGGGAGGATCCTCGCACCCGCTCTGTGCTCGGCCGTGCTCCGTGTGCAGCCGAGGTTTGGGCAGCGGCGGCTCCCCCGGGACTCGGGGCTGCCCGGGGTAGGGTTTGTGTCCAGGTCACTCCCGAAGCACCCGTGGCCAAGTTCCCTTTGAAAATCTCCTGTGGGAAGCCGGAGTGACCTCCTCAGCCCCGTGCTGGTCACTGCAGGGACTGGCTGTGGTCTCAGTGGTTTTCTTGCAGTGCCTGTGCTCAGCTGTGCCATGGCAAAATTCCTTTCCTTCCTTTCCTCCCTTTCCTTCTTTTCCTCCCTTTCCTTCTTTATTTTTCTTCCTTTCTTTCCTTCCTGCCTTCGTGCCTGCCTTTCCTTCCTTTCTTTCCTTTTCTTTCTTTCCTTTTCTTTCTTTCCCTTACTGTCCTTCCTTTTCCTTTCCTTACTATTCTTCCTTCTCCTTCCCTTTCTCTTCTTTCTCTTCTTTCTCTTCTTTCTTTTCTTCAAAGTTAAGTGCACCTCAGAAGTTTAGAAAGTGTCTCAAGGGCATCACCCTTAAAGATCCTGCATTTAGGGGATATTCTGGGATCTGAGGAGTGCTGCAGGAGTGCTGCGGGAGCGCCGGAGCTCCGGCAGAGCAGCCAAAACCTGCGGAAAAGGGGCTTGGGAAGCGTCTGGCCGAGAACCGGGTTTGTGGCACTTCTGTGCCTCTCGGGCACCCCCCCGGGGATGCACTCGGGGATGTTTTTGCCGCCGCCCGCTTGTGGGATCCCCTCGGGTTTGGGGTCCGTGCGGCCGAGCCCGGCGCGTTCCCGCTGTTCCCGGCGGGGCCGGCAGAAGGCGCTGCGGGACGGGCGGACACGGCGGGAGCGCGGGGGGACAAAAGGGGTCCCAAAAACCGGGATGGGGAAGGGGAAGGGACGGGGATGGGGACAGGGATGGGACGGGAATGGGACAGGGATGGGACAGGGATGGGACGGGAATGGGACAGGGATGGGACAGGGATGGGACAGGGATGGGACAGGGATGGGACAGGGATGGGGATGGGATGGGGACGGGGATGGGACAGGGATGGGACGGGGATGGGGACAGGGATGGGACGGGGATGGGACAGGGATGGGAGAGGGATGGGATGAGGATGGGACAGGGATGGTACAGGGATGGGACAGGGATGGGACGGGGATGGGACGGGGATGGGACGGGGATGGGACGGGGATGGGATGAGGATGGGACAGGGATGGGACGGGGATGGGTACGGGGATGGGGAGGGGATGGGATGGGGATGGGACGGGGAAGGGGACGGGGATGGGACAGGGATGGGGATGGGATGGGGACAGGGATGGGACGGGAATGGGACAGGGATGGGACAGGGATGGGGATGGGGACGGGGATGGGACAGGGATGGGGACAGGGATGGGACGGGGATGGGACGGGGATGGGACAGGGATGGGAGAGGGATGGGATGAGGATGGGACAGGGATGGGACAGGGATGGGACGGGGATGGGACGGGGATGGGTACGGGGATGGGGAGGGGATGGGACAGGGATGGGACGGGGATGGGACGGGGATGGGATGAGGATGGGACAGGGATGGGACGGGGATGGGACGGGGATGGGTACGGGGATGGGGAGGGGATGGGACAGGGATGGGACGGGGATGGGACGGGGATGGGATGGGGATGGGACAGGGATGGGATGGGGATGGGGATGGGACAGGGATGGGACAGGGATGGGGACGGGGATAGGACGGGGATGGGGACAGGGGCGACAGGAAGCGGGGATTGGGATGGGATATCAGCGAGAATCACCCCATCAGGGGATCAGGCTGAGGGCAGCTCCCAAAAATTCCCCCCATGCTCAGCAGAGCCCGTGCTGCCTCCCCGCTGCGGCGTGGTGGCACAGGGGTGAGCAGCATGCCCGAGGCACCTCAGCAGCCATCAGGATTTTGAAATAAATTAATTATGCATGAGTTAAGGCCGAGACACTCATCGTATTAGTTTTTAATTATTTCATATTTGCTCTCTTAGAGGCTGAAAAAACATCCTTTGGAGAGAGACGCTGAGGTTTGAAAGGTGCTTTTTGCCTGAGGGCAGTTCTGAGACAGCCCTTTTAGAACAACTTTGGCTTTATAAATAGAAATCTGGCTGCTCAGAGCTGCTTCTTGCTGCTCCCGGGGGGCAGAGGAGAGGCGTCTCTGCCCAGGGAGGCTGCTCAGAAAGCCCACGCTGAGCTCAGCTCCCTCCTCGTGCTGGTGCAAAGCCAAAGGACTCTGAGTTTTGTGCTGGTCATTTGTGGGGGAGTTGGTTTTGCTGCAAGAAGGAGAGTTACACTCTGAATAAACAGCTCAGCCCACCTCTAATGAGGGGTTGCAGTTGCTCCCTCTTGCACTGCCGTGAGTGGACAAGTTGGCCCATCCAGGGCTCCTGTCCAGGGTGGTTTGTGAGCCTGAGAACAACCCCAGAGCAGTTTCTGTACTTGTGTGAGCCACTTAATCTGTCCTGCTGGAAAGAGAAGGATTGATTGGAAGAGAGAAGAAGCACGACCTGAAATAATATTGTAAAACACCTTTATTGGTTCACTGTAGGACTGGAAGTACAAAAGCTTCCAGGTAAAACTCTGTCAAATGAAAAAGATGCACAGGAAAAATGGTCAGAAAGCTGCTTGTGAATTGCAAACACCCAGTGCTAAATAGCAAAACTCTCAGCTGGGCAAGAAATCCTTCCTGGTGTCCTGTGTTGCCTCACCACGCCTGGGACTGCTCTGGTTGGTGAGGAACCTCTTCCCAGCTCAGCTCAGGGATGGTTTGGGGCGAGGCTGCGCTCCCGCAGCCGCCCTTGTGCGTGTCGGGGTCCTGGGCAGCCCCGGCTCGGGGCACGAGGCAGCTCTGCCCGCGGGCTCCAGGGAGGAGCTGGCTCTGGGCTCTGTGGGGGCTGGCCGTGATCCCACCCTGGAGGTGCTGGGCCCCAGGGCCTGCTCAGGAGTCCTCAGCTACTGTGGGCGCTCAGAGCTGAGCCTCACCCCTCTCTAGCAGCTCCCCCTTCAAAGCCCACGCAGACATGGGAGCCAAAACCTCCTGGAACTCCTTATCCAGGCGGTGAAAGGTGCGGGAATAGTCCTACAGCGCTCCTCCCTCTCGGGTTACTGCACTGCTGATTCTGCTTATCTGGGAGCGCTTCCTTCCTTCCAGATGCTTCAGGGAGACACATTCCCGTACACTTCAGGGGGTTCTTTAAAAAAGGCACCATTCGATGTTTTTAATGCTTTTGAACAGAGAAAAGCCACTGCATTCACCCCTCCCCTTTTTCTAGCTCATAAATGTTTTAACTCGCATTATCACTAATCACTGCTGACCAAATAATAACAAGTGAAGGAAGGAGTGACCAAAACCAGTGATTGCTTGCTCTGGAAATAGAAATGGAAGGAGAAGGTTTAGATCTGCTTTTCCAGGACCCCTCTCACTGGGGCCAAGTCCTGGGCAGCCCAGGGGTTGGACCCCCCCGAGGAGCTGTTGGCCACGGCCTCAGTGGGAATTTTGGGGTGCTCTCGGTGCATTCTTGACCTGCACAGCCTCGTGCTGCTCCCCTGCCTGGGGGGCCCCAGCTGTGCCCCCTCTGAGCTCAGCAGCAGCGTCCAGAGGCCCCAAGGCCATCCCAGAGCCGTGTGAGACGAGCCCAGCTCTGCACCCCCTCCTTGCAGAGGCCTCTCCTCTCGCTGCCCAGGCAGATCCTGCTCCCAGTGTCTGTCAGTGGGAGCTCCCAGCTCCACAGCCCGATCCGAGGTGACAGTGCCAGGGGGGAGGCGAAGGGAAAGCAGCCCAGGAGCTACTGGGCAGCCTGGGCATCCTGCTCCCCCTCGTGCGGGTTCTTGCCGTCGTTCTGGATCATCCGCACGATGTGTGTCAGGTCCAGGCTGCGCGTGAGGATGTCCAGAAGCATCTCATCCTTCTGCACGCCCTCCATGAACTCCTCCAGGGACAGCTCACCTGCAGAGCACGGTCACAACAGCTCTGTCAAACCCCGCAGCCTCGCTCCTCCCCGCGCTGCCCTCGCAGCTGCCCCCAGGACAGGTACAGACCCTGAAATTGGGGTCTCAGCGCTGTGTATTGTACCCCAAATGCCACCACAGATCCCCACCCAGGAGGAGAAGTGGGCGGTGTCCCCTCGGGCAGCCCAGAGGGGACGGGGAGCTCAACCTTCACAGGGAGCCCCCCTCTGCCAGCTCTCCCTGTCCTGGTGTTTTGGGACATCCAGCAGCAGGAGTTGTTCTGGCAGCCTGGAGTGCAGGTAAGGGGGAAGGCAGGAGCAGTGGCACTGCCCAGGGAAGGTCCTCACCATCTCCATTTATGTCGATTTTGTTAAACACCATGTCTGTGAACTCCTCCGCCGTCATCGTCTCGTTGCAGCGGTTGATGGATCGAATGGCCTGGAGGGAGCGAGGGGCACAGGGAGTTACTGAGTGCTCTGCAGGTTTGTGTGTCCATCAGAACAAGTGGCCAAATGACCAGACATGAAAGGCCAAACTCTTTTTCAGGGCTAAAACTTGTTTTCAGGCAGTTAGGCTTTAAAAGGAATAAGTTCTGTCTAAAAAACTGGAGATTAAAATCACCTAAAAAGGCGATCAATGCTTTACAAGATTTAGTGGGTGTGCTGGCATAAGCCAGGAGCCGGTCACCTCTGAAAACTCTTAGATTAAATTCAAGTGCTTATCTCAGCCCCAGTTTCAGTGAACAGCATTAAGCAGCCTGCCAGGAGAGGACAAGGGGCTGCTGGGTGTCCGAGGGGGCGTGGGAGGCAGGTCCAGCCGAGGAGGCGCCCACTGGGAGCACTGGCAGAGGACAGGCAGCAGGTTTGGGCAGTGTCTGCTAATCCACCATGGAATTCACGGGGTTGGGAGCTCCTGTCACAGCCTCCCTGTCTCCCTGCACCCAGTGCCCATCTGTGGCAGGAATGGAAAAGCTGAGCCCACTCACTTTGATGATGTTCAGCAGCTCAGCCCGGTCAATGCAGCCATTCCCGTCCACGTCGTAGAGCTTGAAATACCACCTCAGCTTCTGATCCACCTTCCCCTTCAGCACCAGGCTCAGAGCTGCCACATATTCCATAAAATCTATGTAGCCATCCTAAAAGCAGAAGTTTAGAAGCTATGGTGAGATTAAAAGCAGAGAGGCAGGCAGTAAGTGATTTTCCTGGTCACTTTTGGAAGTCCCCTCTGGAGCTGCTCCCTCGACCCTGAGACCAGGGGCTTGTGGAGCACAGTGGTTAAAGCCAAGGTTCCACCTAATCTGCACAGAGATGTCGTAGAATCATAGAATTACAGAATCGTTAAGGCTGGGAAAGGCCTCTAAGATCATCAGGTCCACCTTGGACCGTTACAGGTTGGGAAGGCACTGGGTGGGTGGGTGGACCTGGCTTGGGGACTGAGAGCTGGGCTGCGCTCAGGGAATTAACACATGCGAGGCATTAATTACCAGCCCAAAGCAGTGGTAATTCAGAGGTCAGAGAGGTTCATGTAGATGAACCCTGATACATTACCCAACCTCGTCCTGCCTGCACACACCTACAGCTCCTTGCTCCTGCAAGGGGGTCTCATTTCCAGGAGAGGAGTAAAATCAGGAGTCACCCCAGCACACTGCTGACATCTCGGGCTGGGAAGGTGTTTCTCTGTCCTTGTGCCATTTCTGTACCTGCTCCACGTTTGGTCATGTCCAAAGCACAAACACTTTTATCTTTGACTTTCCTGCTGGGTGTTTGCCCACCCAGCTCACACCACGGTGTTTGAGACGTCCAGCTGGACCCAGGGTGGTGGCACCACTGCAAAGCTGCTGGGATGAGCTCACAGGCCACCAAACTTCCCCCAGACACTGCCTGTGATGCTCACAGCTTCCAGAAGGTTGCTGAAATGCCTCCTGCCCACCACAGAGCGTTCCATGGAACTTTGAAGGGAAATGGTTCTTGCTGTGGCTTGTGGCACTTCCCTGGAAGTGCTCAAAAGCCGTGTGGATGTGGCACTGGGGACACGGCTCAGTGGTGAACCCGGCAGAGCTGGCTTAGCAGCTGCATTCAATGATCTTAGAGGCCCTTTCCAGCCTTAATGATTCCGTGATTCCCGCTACAAACCAGGGGCAGAGCATAAGCCAGGATTTTGTCAGTGAACAAAGCCACGGCCCTGCAGGGCCAGGGCCGGTTCCAGAGGAGATCATCTGCTTTATCCCCCTGCTGCCGGAGCCAGATTAGGTATAAATAGCTACTAAGCCCCTTTCCCAGCAGGATTTCCTGTGCATCAATTCCCTTTTCAGGAGTGCATTCAAGCACAGGGCAGTGAGCAAGGTAAAGGCCAAGGCACAAACCAAACACCTGAAGGATTTAGGGCCTGATTTGCATTTTTGTCAATGGGATTAATACCACTAAGCCCTTTGGGTTGCCATGAAATAAATTCCTCATCGCTCAGGAGGTGCAATTTCACATCATTTACAAGTAGAGGAGGATGCTGTTTCCTGTTGGAGACACAGCATCCATCTGCTTCCCTGGCACAGCTCCCGAGCTGGGGGAGCAGCATTCCCAAACACCTGCTCTGGGACTGCCTTCCCAAATACCTGCTCCAGGACTGCCCCGCCCCAGGGGTCCAGCACAAAGCCTCTCCACAGGGAGCCCGAGCTCCTTATCCCATGGCAGGGAGCACATGGAATAAAATCAATCCCACTGCAATCCATTTACAGTTTCAAACAACGCAAACAGCCCCGATCTGTTCTGCGGACGGTGGCTCGTGCTGTCCCTGCATGAATGCAGCCCTTGTCCTCACACCACTGAGTCCTTACTGTCACAACATCCAGTGTTTAAGGATTAAAGGGCACTTCATTTTAAAGGGATCAAAGACTGCCAGATAAAACCCCACTGTTTTAAAAGGAAAATATCAGTTCTGGGAGGTGTCTCTGTGTTTTCGCAGAGCAGGCAGTGGGTGAAGAGCTTTTCCTGGCATTTTTCACGTTCCAGAACTGATTCTACAATTTATGAGGCCACAGTAAATCAGGCTGTACATACTCAGAACCGTTTCTCTCTCACACCCACCCAGCCCCAGCACACAGGATCCCAGGGCGCAGACACGGCCGATCCCTGCGCAGCCGAGTGGGAAGGACAATATTTACCTTATTAAAGTCAAATGTCTCAAACATTTGCTCAACGTATTTGTTCGCTGCTGGACTCAGGTTTTTCAAGCCAAAAAACTGTTTGAACTCGTAGAGGGTGAGCTGGCCAGAAGGACACTCCGTCATGAACTTCTTGTACCACTGGTGGCACTCGGTGGTGCTCAGCTCCTCCACGGTTTTCCCGTCCATGTTCCCCATCTCCACACCAAGTGCTGGTCCCTTTGCAGCTGAAAATGGAGGGTTTGTGAAATTTAGGAAAAAAATTTCACAATTCTGCTTCTTGCCTTCAAAGTCCAGACGTCCCCAGCACTGCAGGGGTCAGAGCATCAGGAAAGCCCGAAGTGCCTGGTGCTGTACAGGTTCCGTGGTGGTGATGGACACGGGAGACTCGTCTTCCTGGGAAAACCCGAAAGCACAGAACTCCCTTTGGATGGGAAGGTGACATTTAAGTACCCAGCAAATCCCTCCCCAGCCAATGAGGCTCAGGGGGGGGTGGTGGGCTCCTGCCAGGCATTAAGAGGTCAGGGTTAAAATAGAAAAGAGGTAAAATGGGGAAGTCTTGCAGATTACAGGCCCAGCAGAAGATTAGGAGGGTGGAATTTTCTCTGTGATGAGCTAATCTCTTAATCCACTTCATTTATCAGTTGGGGGGGGCTGGTGTCACATGAGCAACAACTTTTGCACCAGCACCAGAGTAAGAAGAAAGAGAGAAAACCACACTGGATCCTCTGTGCTGTTACTGCTTTTTGCTTTCCCTTCACCTCACTCTGCCAGAGGATTCCAGAGGGGCTCTAGAGCCTGGAATTCAGGGAGGGGGAAGTACCACTTCAGTCCTGGAAGGGGTGACCAGGAGGGTGAATTTGGGGTGAGGAGTCAAATATAGAAACATAATTGCTTTGAATGGTAAAGGTTTAAGTGCTTTAATTGCAGACAGCAGGGATGGGAAGGGCCCTCTCCCCCCAGCTGCAGGGTCCCGTGTCCAGTCTTGGCTCTGCTAATTGAGTGGTTTTTCCTCAAAGTTGTCCCGCACTCTGCCCATCCCAGGAGTGTGTCCTGGCTGCTGTGTTACAAACTCAGCTCACACCAGCGGAGTTAAATGCAGATTCAATTTTCACTGACGATGGGTTACCATGAAAAATTCTCCATGTCAATACAGCCAAATCCAATGCTGTTTTCACTTTGACACGCAGCATTCTGAGAAGGACTCAGGAATAAAATATCCCCAGAAAGCATCATGGGCCAAGTCCTTGGCTAGAAATTAATGGATGTGACTCCTGGGTCTCTCCCACAGAGAGTTTATCCATAACACATAGTTTATACCTGACAACTGTAGTTACCTAACAAGTAAAAGAGCCCAGTGTTGCTTCTGCACCAAAGTAAATTAGGAATAACTCTACTAAAAAAAGCAGCATTACACAATCATAAAACACCTATGGAAAAGGAATTAAGCTGAGGAACACTAATTGGATGTGCTAATTCTGTGCTCGCCGCCAGGCCCCTGTTGTGCAAGGTGAACCTTCAGTGATGCCCTGAGCTCCAGCCCAGCCTGTGCCGAGGCCAGAGGAGCTGGGCTGGGTGGCCACTCACTCACTCAGTGCCCTGTGCTGTGACACCCAGTGCAGCGGGCAATAAATGGCAGGACAAGTTGGACAAGGTTTTTAGAGCAAAATCCACACTGCATATTTTTCTGGGGAGCAGTGGCCCAGCGTCCCCACCCATCCCTTGGCACAGTGCTCGCTGCTGGCCGTAGCTCACACACTGCTGGGACGTTGAGGTCACGCCAGCTGCTGTTTCAGTGCTTTATTGCCTGGGCTCTGCTGCTCTCAGCTATGGTTTTCTGCCGTGCATGGATCTCCACTTCATGATGTTGGCGTTCTCCACGCTGATCTTCCTCCGGCAGTGGTCGGTGCCCTCCTGGAAGCGGGCCCCGCAGAAGGGCTTCTGCATGGTGCAGAAGGGGGCCAGGGAGTTGGAGCACTCTGGGCGGTAGAAGACGAAGTCGAAGGAGCCGAGGGGACGGCCCCCGGTGTGGGCAACAAACGGGACAAGGCGAGAGCCCAGAGGAGGAGCTGGAGGCGGTCGGTTCCTCGGCATGGGAGGTGTGTTGGTGACCTCTGGCATTGCTTTGGCCTTCTCCATTCCCTCGGGTCTTGTGTGGTCTTTGCCAGGGGCTTCTGGTGTTTTAGCCACCTGTGGAGCAAAAGATCCAGAAAAATGTGTGGCAATTGCCCCCACCCTTCACCACCCCCACCAGGAGAGCCTGGGAAGCTCCTGCAAGGGCAGTGGGGGCAGTGTAAGTGCTGAGGTGCCAGCGGGTTACACATCCTAAGCCAAAAATCTGAGGTGGTGCTGCTTAAAGAGAAAGGGAGTTTAAACTCAAATGATGTTCTGGAAATATGGAAGTGACTTTAGACAAATGCTGAGAAAGACAAATGATGAGGCACAAAGGACTTGCTTGTCTCTTGACTCTTAGTTACAACAGTGATAAATGCCAGCAGCACACGCTCCTGGTAAAGCTGTCACCAAAGCACAGCCATGGCAAACCTGCCTTGAAAATGTTTCCACACAATCTGACGCAGGAGGATGCAGCAGTGGTGGCAGAGCCTGACACTGTCCTTTGGAGCATCAGCTCAGCAGCTCTGGGTGCCTCTGCAGGGACCTCACGCCACCCTCCTCCCAGAGCCTCCTCCTGCTCTGGGAATTGCTCTCAGTGGATCTCCAAGCGGGTTTTTCCCCCAGAAATGTGATGGTCCCGCGCAGGGCACAAGGACCAGGGAAAGAGCCCGTTTGGCCTGAGCATTTGCAAGAACCCTTTGCAGAGGAGGGGGGTGGACATGAGCCCCAGGACACACATGGGGTCACCTGTGACCCATGGCTGCTGCAGGGCTGTGCTTGATGGCAGAGATATTTCTGCTGCTGTTACCTAAGCATGACCCAGGTATCTTGTTTTCACTGACGACACCTCTGTGCGAATGGAAACTGGCTCTTCCCTCAACAATAAGCAGCTCTACTCCTGCCTGTCCTAAATAAACATTTTGCTGTTTGCTTATTTTTAACCTTGTAAAGAGGTTTCCTGCTTTCCGTGACGTACTCGGTGCTATTTCTGCTCCCTGACTCCTAAACCTATTAGGAGGGGAATGCCCACAAATTGTTTAGAAATCTCCTTAAAGCCTCTGAGGGGAATCACCAGATCCCTACAGGTTCACCATCTCTTTTTGTCACTCATTTTCCCAGGGGCAGCCTGGAAGGCGGGACCTCAGCACCCAGGGGCTATTTCAGCAGTTGCTGCTGCAAGGAAACCTCAGTCCATTTTTCCCCAGGGGTAATTAATGGGATTTTGACTCCTGAAAAGCAGATTTTATACCACCACTGCCATTTCAGTGAGGTTTGTGTACCCCTGCTCTGGACTTAGACTGTTCAGAAACTGCTGTTTTCACACACGTGTGCGCTGGTAGCTCCCGGCCATTCTCACTTTGGAAGAGACAAGTACACACACGACTGTGCTGCTGCCTCTGCACCCACCCAGCAGGAGCACTAAAGGCATTAATCCCCTGTATTTGGGGCGTGGAGGGGAGGCTGGAGCTGCCTTGGCAACCCAATTGCTAAGTCATGTAGATGCCTTCAAGATGAGCAAGCCTCGCTGGGCGCTGGAGCCCCGACAGTCATTCCAGTGACAGGCAGAGACCGAGCCAGGGCGTGCTGAGCTTTGGGCTCTGCTCCTGCCATGGGGCTCGGCTGCCCCCGGTTCCTGCTTGTCCTCTGGGGCACCTGAAGGTTTGCAGGAACATCCTCCCTGCCCGGGTGAATGCGCCTGCTTGCGTGATCCCTGCCGTGGAGGGAAGCACCAGCTTAAGGTCCCGGTGCTATTTATGGCATTGCCAGCGCTCCGTGCCTGAATGAAGAGTCCCACATAATCCTATTGCACCCATTCCTATGCAGACAGATCCCTAATCCCTCCCAAACTGTCTGATGTCTGTCAGAGCAAATCCCACAGGTGGGTCAGAGGGAAAGGCTGGTTCAGTGATCAGGGAGGCAGGAAGGGCTCAGTGGTGCTCCCCGGGCAGGACTTCCCTGGGCAGCTGCTGGAGCCCATCCTGTCCCTGCTCAGGGACTGTCCCCACGCCGGCAGCTCCTCACCTGTCCCCCTGGAGCCATCCCAGGAGCCATCCCAGGAGCCATCCCAGGACTACCACGTGTGGTTTGCTGTGAGCTCTCGGCACCACGGGGGCAAAGCCGGCTGACGGCAGCAGCGGGATTTGCGCAGCAGGGATGGGATGAAGCATCACACTGACATCACTGGGACCTTGTCGTGCTGGTCACCCTCAGGGCAAGGATCTTCAGCTCACAGGAAGGGGACATGGTGAGACATGTCCCTCCTGCCAAGCTGTGAGCCTGGGACACCCACCTGTGAGGTTTTCTCGGTGATGGAGGCCCTGGAGTGTGGGTCTGTCGGGGGTGAAGCAGGAGGCGGCCCTGCCAGCGTGGGCAGGGCTGGTTGTCAGGGCCGTCGGGGTCATTGTGAGCACAGGGGCCGTTGTGACCGTGGGGGTGGCACAGGGTGCTGGATGTCACAGGGGTGCCTGGGCTGAGTGGGGCAGAGGGTGCAGAGGCTCAGCCATGGGGACCAGGATTTACCCTCTCCTGGGACCCACCTCTGCTGCCTGGAGCATGGCCGGGCTCTGCAGGATGCTCTGCTGGCCCTGCCACCCCCAGCTGCCCCTGTCATCATTCGCACGAGCTGGTTCTCTGTCCATGAGAGCCGTTTGCTGCTCTGCAGCCACACCTGAGGGTTTCTCTTCCCTGCTCCAGGTCCAGCCAGAGCTGCCCTCACTGTGCAAACCCTTCTCACACCCGTGAGTGCAGCAGGAACGATCCACAGCTGAAGGTGCAGCTCCTCACCCTGATGCAACAGCAGATTGTTCTGGGGTGTTTACCCCTGTTGGGATCAAAGGCAGCCTCACACTGTGGAGTGTTACATCACAGCAGTGCTCACATGGCAATTTCTATGCCATAAAATCTGCTGGAGATCTTCCAAGCGCCTTCCTGAGCTTCGTGCCCAGCCCAGCCCACCAGTCCCTTTAGCTGTGTGGCCTCAGTCACTCAGGACTGACAGCTGTCCTTCCTTAAAAATACAGCCAACCCACCAAACCTGGCAACTTTCCTGTTTCTCTGGAGTTTGCACTTCACAGAAGTCGCCGTGCCCAGCAGCACACCCAGCCTGCTCCTCGTGCTGCTCCCGAGCTTTTTCTGCCCTTCTGAGGAGAGGTCTGTGCTTTGCTGGGAGGTGGAAGGTAAAGAACAAACATCTTTCACCTGGAACAAACAAATGGGAGTGTGCACAGGAGCCCTGGCAGAATTGTTGAGCAGCTGGTGTTCAGTGGGATAATAAATTCACCTCAAAATCCCTTCATGTTGTGAGGGTGATGTTTTCCTGCACTCACCACCCAGCGTGAGGCAGGAGCGCTGTTGGTGGGGTGGCAGGGGCAGGGCCGTGGCACCCCCAGCCCCGGGGCTCAGGAACTCCTCGGAGCAGTGTCAGGGAGCTGAATCACTCCTTCTGCTCACGCAGAGCAGCGCTGCAGCCCCGCAGCCCCTTTGAAGTCTCCTTGCTGTAATGAGATTTTGTGGGACACCTTTGTGCACGAGCCCAGGCTCTCTCATTCCACAGGATTTTATTGGCTTCGCTTCTTAAAACAGTTCCTCTTCTCCTTCCCTTTTCCATGACTGCCTCTCTTTGTGTCCTGTTCCATTTGGTCATTCAAGGACTGTGGATATCAGCGAGCACTTTTGCCTTGCCTGTCTTGTAGAGATACTGTGTCCTTTGTCTTTCCAGCAGGGAGTGGGTCCTTCATTCCACCTGATTTCTGCTTTCGAGAGGTCCCAGGGAATTTTCTTTACATGCCACAGATTGGACTCGGTGATCTCAGAGGTCTTTTCCAACCGAACTGATCCTGCGATGCTGCGATGCTGCCTGAAGCTCAGCAGGATGCAGCTCTGCTGTTTCCCAGTTTCCATCCCACCACCACTCCTCCTCGCAGGCAGGACAATCCCTTCTCCTGCCACCCCACTAAAGCCGGTCCCTGCTGAGTGCCAGGGCGGGTGCCAGTCCGCAGCGGCGTTTCCGTCTCACAAACAGCACTTAAGATAACTGTCAGGAGAGTCCCACTAATTGCAGGGCACAAAGCCACCCCTGCTCCGGGAGCGGATTCGGGAGCCGGGAGCGGGCTGCCCGCTGCAGCCAGGGAAAGGCATCCGACCAGCGGGACGGAGCTGCGGCCCGGGTTAAATCCCCTGGAAAACGCTTTAAATCATTACAGCTCCTCTAGCACAACCACAGGATTGAATTTTAACTTTTTAATTCTCATTTTCCTTCCCCATTTCCCATTCATAATTCACTTTATTTAAGTGCTGCCTCACAATCTGTGCCACGATTAGACTTCCCTTTTGGAATATCATAGCAGTGCTCATTTTTCATTCCTCCAGGGGATTTAATGTGTTGCTCTAATTTGTACTTTAAGGCAAAAAAAGAAGACACTTTCCACAAGAAAAGCATAATTTCAAAGTAATTACATAAGTGATATTTATCACTGAAAAAAGAAATCTATATTGTTTTCACTCTCAGAATGTGGTAGAGAGAGAAAGAGATATAAGACCTTAACCTGAAGCTGGGAGCTGTGTTTCAGAGTTAATGTTTTGACAACTATTTGGGGTTTAAAGTTCTCCAGAATTCCCTACATTTATTAGTAGCTAGTGTTACTCATTAACTCTCAATTTTTACTTGCATGGCACAAAAAATCGTTAGCAGTGCTAGAAATTTGCTTTTGTACCTGAAACTAGAAATGGTTTGGGGTCAAGTCCCACTGGCTTTAGGGTTTTGCATCGAAAGCACTCAGACCCTCGGAGCACCCCGGTCTCACCGGGTGTTTCTGGCCTTGCCGGGGAAGCCGGGGCTCAGCAGAAGGTGAACGGACAGAGAAACAAAGGAGAGAGAGAAAAATCAAACCCCTCGAGGGTTCAGACCGAGGGAACGGCCGGAGCTGGGTCAGGAGGTTTGGGGTGGATATCAGGGAAAGGTTCCTCATCCAGAGGGTGGCTGAGCACTGGACCAGGCTCTCCAGAGCGCAAGGAGCGCTTGGACAAAGGTGTCAGGCACAGGGTGGGATTTCGGGGTGTCTGCGCAGGGCCGCAGCCGCGCTGGGACGATCCCCGCGCATCCCCTGCGGCTCAGGTCACTCCGTGACTCTCACACCCGACCGCTCCCGCTGTGGCCGCCCTGATCACACACCGGGGCACCTGGCGGGGGCGGGGCCGGGGGTGGGACCGTCCCCGCCCCTCCGGAGCCGCTCGGCCCCGTCCCGCGGTGCCGCGGGGATGCCCGGCCGGGAGCGCGGCGGCAGCGCCCGGCTCGGCCAGGATGAAGAAGCACCATCACCACTCGGTGCAGGGCACCTTCAGCCGCCTCTTCGGGAAGCGCCACTCCAGCCCCACCGCCACGTCCCTGTTCGCCACCAACCCGCCCTGGATCTTCACGCAGGAGGTGACCTCGGACAGCGCGGGTGGCACCGGTCAGTGTCCCCCGCCCGCCGCGAGCCGTGCGGGGTCGGGCCGGGGCGGTCGCGGGGGGAGGAGGGTGGGGTGGGGACGGGGAGCGGCGGGGGCTCCTCCAGCGCCCGGCTCGGAGGCTCCGGGAGCGCCCGGTGGCACCGGGATGCGGCAGCGCAGGTCCCGGGCCCGAGAGGGCGCGGACGGTCCGCAGCTCGGCTGGGGCCGGCTCGCCGCTCCCGGCGAGTTAAACTTGGCTAAAAGAGGCTGATGAGTGGCTGTGAATCTGTTTTATTGCTTCCCGTCGCGCTTTCCCACGCCATGTTTGATCTGCGCCTTCCCAGGTTTTAGTTATTTACTCATGAACCTGTTTATCGCAGGGCTGCGAGCGAGGAGGGAGCTGAGGGTTGCATATTCCTCGGGATTTATTTGTGTTTCTTTGTGGTTTTAATTGCAATACGGTGCCCTGGAGGCTCATGTAGGAGGGAGCCAAATTAATAGTAATGGAGCCAGGTAGATAGAAGATAGCAGTTTGTGGATGAAGTTT
The DNA here is from genome assembly GCF_009650955.1 of Corvus moneduloides. Classification (NCBI taxonomy): domain Eukaryota; kingdom Metazoa; phylum Chordata; class Aves; order Passeriformes; family Corvidae; genus Corvus; species Corvus moneduloides. The sequence goes on from NC_045499.1 coordinate 6,591,920, forward strand.
GGTGGATGTAAGAGCCCAACAAACTCTTCCAAGATTAAAAAAAATGGAAGTGCTGCCTGCTGAGCTGTGCAGGGTGAAGTATTGTCTGTGAAAGCAACTGCGAGGTGGTTACACCCCAAAGGCCAAGCTGCTGAAACCAAGATAAAATGAAAATGTGACAGGCAGTTTCATGCAACTCTGCAACCTAGGAAGAAAATTGCTGATTTCTAACTGTCGTAAATCTGAGGAGGATTCAAGCTTCTCTCTGATGTGGTTTGGATTAAAAAAAAAGAAAAGAAGTTGCTGTGTCTGCTTATTACAAGCCTGATTTCCGTGGCTGCAGTTCTGCAATGGCAGTACAAAAGCGTTCTGCTCAGGTGTGGGTCAGATTGCAAAGGAAAAGCCAGGAGTCCTGAAATCTGAGCCTAACAGCTGTTGGATCACTCCTTAGCATCCTCTTGGCATTTCTGCCCTGAATGTGGCTTGTGGAGGGTGCTGTGACAGTGACACCAGGGCTGAGGGACCGCGCTCACAGTGGTGTGTGTGGGTCGGTGTGAGGAAGGGTCTGCTCCCTGCTCAGCAGCCCAAGGGACAGTCCCAAGGGACAGTTCTGTTGTACCTGGGCCCCCACCCAGCCCCGTCCCTGGCCCTGTTTCTGGGACATTTCCTGCAGAGCTTCACACCAGCGCTGCGGCCAGGAGGAGTCCGCTGCTCCTGCTGATCCCCACCTTAGTTTCTCATACAAAGTAAACACAAGTTAAGCAATGTGGAATGGGTGTAGGTTTGCATGTCCCTGACTCAGAGATTCCTGAATATAGTGACTGATGCCACCTCCTCCTCCTCCTCCTGGGAGCTGTGGATACCCCGGCTCAAACCTGCTGTGCCTCCTCCAGGTGATGCAACCCCCGGGGAGGAAGAAGTTCCATTACATGCATGGCAAATTGTTTATTTAATTTCCCATGGCTGAGCAAACACAAATGTCTCCAGGACAGGCTGAATGTCAAAAAGTGGCCGAAGCAAGGCCAGTCCTCTGAGCCAGCTGCTTTCCGCAGCTTCCAAGGGTGCATTTCCTGATCCCTCCTTCCAGGAAACGAAGCTGGCAGAGCTCAGGTCTTGCTGGTGACAGGCTCCCAGCAGGCAAGTCCTGTTTATCTAGCAAAGAAAACACAACTACAAGCACTTCATTTTACTTTAATTAAAGCATTCAGGGTAGCGATGCTTAGTAATCTAGGATCAAAGTCCTTGTGATCTTTAATCCAGTTTCTCACTGGGTTTACCTAGCGACTTGTTAAATATAAAACTCATCATTTCAAGTCTCAGAACTACTCTGTTGCTGCTCAGGCGGTCTGAGTCCAAACTCTCCTGTTGCCCTTAATTCCTGCTCCTTACTCACTGAATGCGGGGTCACCCACAGAATTAATCATCACAGAATCACAGAGTTTGGGTGGAAAGGGACCTTAAAACTCACCTCATTCCACTCCCTGTCATGGGCAGGGACACCTTCCACTAGGTCAGGTTGCTCCAAGTCCCATCCAACCTGGCCTTGAACACTTCCAGGCAATTTGCTGGCACCTCTGTCCTCCTTGGGATTCCAGAAGCTCCTCCTGTGTGCTCAGGCCCCTCCCAGGCAGGGAAGTGGTAAAATCTTGGTAGGACCAGGCTGACTGAAGCACAGGTTGATTGGTGATTTGAAAGCTGAAGAAAATGTCCTTTGTGTAAAGAACGTCCTGTGGTGGGAGAAGTTTGGTGTCAGGGAGAGGAAGCTGCGATTGCCTGGAAGGGCAGTGATAGCACCCTGGATATTTCTGGGGGTGTCCCAGGGTAACTTGGGGGGTGCTGGGTGGGAGAAGGGAAAAGCTGACATGCTTCTGGACTCAGTGGTGTGTTTCAAGGTTGTGTGGAATTCATCTGCCTCCAACTCTTCAGCAGAGGCTGTGCTGCCTCGTGCCCAGCCCCTGGTGTGGTCACGTTCTTCATTCCAGGTGTTCATGCAAGTGCTTTCCTTCTGTGGGATGCACACACAGGCATTTGCCCTCCTCTTTTTTCACCAGACCTGGTGTAAAGCTGTTTCCTTGGGAGCTTCCTCCTGATTTCTGCCCATCCAAGGAGGGCAGAGATTTGGTGACAACCACAGCCAGTGCCAGGGCAGTGTGTGATGGGGTGGGGACCCTGGCACTGGGTCAGGCAGTGTGGAGAGGACACACCAAGGGCGAGCAGGGACCCGCAGGAGGGAGTAGGACACTGGCTGGGGCTGTGGCAGAGGCCGTGGCTTGCACAGTCTCATCAGGGACTCTGGGGCACGGAGCTCCTCGGCCACAGACCCGCTTTGGAGAGCACTGCCTTTGGGTTTGGGAGGCTTGGAAATGCAGCCCAGAGCTTACACAACCCTCACCCTTCTGCTCCTCAGCTTCCCATACTGGACAGGACCTGTTTCTGTGCCTCACACTTCAGCAGGGGCTCAGCTTTGAGGTCTGTGCTCCCAGACTTTTTAGGGAAGGGGGCAAAAGAAGAAAGCTTTTTACTTGGTGTCTGCATTTTGGGGTGGAGGTTGCTTGGTTCTTCCTCCTTCCTCTCCTCCCTTCCTCACTATTGAAATCTCTTGTTGGGAACTCTCCTGCAGTTTTCCCTTCAATCACAGCCATTTTGTTGCTTCCCCCTCCTTCCCCAAACTCTCAGATTTTCTTTAATGTCGGTCTCCTTGGCTACGAGTTATTTGTGTATCTCCTTCCAGCCAAGGTGGGGTTTACGTGCTTCAGTATTTCTGCTTGTTAATTCATGCTGCTAATCAGACACAAAGAATGTAATTAAATTAGTTTTATGAGCTTTATTCACTGTCAGAAAAAAACCGGCCCAAGAGGTGTGGTTCAAGGTGAAAGCACAAGGCTGGGAACCAGGAATTCCTGATGCCTTCTCCTGCTTGTCACACCAGGACCCTGTGACTTCCTGCCTTGGTGTCTCCCTCCATCCACAGCAGTATTTTGTGGGAAGTCACCTAAAGCAGGCTGGAGTGTGGGAGTGTTGTGAAGCACCTGGAATCACCTCTGGGTTGGATGCCAGTGCTCTGCCCACAGAGTGCTCAGCAGGGGAGGAAGGGCAGGAGCTGTCCCTCCTCCTGGTCAGCTCTGCTGCTGCCTCCCCCCTCAATTCCAGCTGCTCAGATCAGGATTGGATCCTTCTGAGCTGCTTCAGTTCCATCCCCGGAGCTCAGGGAAGGCTCTCTGTGCTCTGCAGGTGTGTGACAGGGTTGTGAGTGCCTGTCCTGCACACACAGGACCTTTCTCTCCCTGTCTTCCACTCACCTCCAAGACACCCAGGTTTTCCTCAGAATCTGGTGGGTTTTGCCCATTCCTGGCAGCTGATGCAGCAAATTCTCCACAGCTCTTTTTAAAATTCCGCAGTGTCCGGTGTTGTTTGCCCACTGCCCAAGCTCAGTGCTGCTGTTAACAGTCTGCTCTCCCCTCAGGTGATGTGATCGAGGTGTATTACGGTGACAATCGCTTTGGGACAGTGACAGACTCTGGCACAGCAACGCTTAAGCCCCGTCCAAGGGTCCGGCCGCTGCTGACGTTCCTGCCCCTGGTGAGTGCCCGAGTCACTGCTGGGGTGGAACTGGTGCCCAGAACCAGCCGGGCTGGCTGCTGCTCTCAGCCCCTACCCGAGGGAGAGAAGAAATGAAAGCAAAACCACTCTGTAATGACGCTGGGTACGAGGGATTAGGAGGTGATCTGAGTTCAGGGCTGGTGTGGGACATGGACGAGGCACTCGGGGGAGAGGCGTGAGCACCGTCAGACTTGCATTTTCAATTAAAGAATAATTGCTGAGCATGGAGATGATAGATCAGGCTTGCACTGCAGTTTATCTCCCCACTGCTGGCAGGATCTGTCCCGGGATCAGGCAGTTGCTGGAGCCAGCAGTGCTGAACCGAGTGCTGCTGCAGCAGAGGAATCAGGAGGTGATGCTGTGGGTGTGCAGGGGATGATTCTTTCCCAGCAGAGCTGCCAGTGCTCCAGCAGCAGCTGGGAGCAGGGCCTGGAGCAGCAAGGGCCAACAGAGCCAGAGCAGAGGGCCTGGAGGTGGCTTTAACTCCAGAAGCCACACTTGCTTGTGGCTGGCTAGGAGGGACCCCATGCTGCACTTTCCAGAGGTCTTATCCCCTAAAGAGCACAGTGAGGCACAGGATTCACAGAATGGTGGTCTGGGTTGGAAGGGACCTTAAAGCTCATCTTGTTCCACCCCCTGCCACTAGAGCAGAGTGCTCAGAGAGGCTCCAGAGATATCAGCAGCTAAATTGAAGTGATACCTGCAGGTCAGGAGGTCAGTGAAGACAGTAAAACGCTGAAATCCTTTGGTCTTGACAAGGAGGTGACCTCTGCTAATGGAAGTGTGTGTGGTAGAGGAATTAACAAGTCCTAAGGGCTGTCACCCAAGGCCTGGTGCTCTGCTGCTGCCTGCAGAGGCACAGCTGGCCCTGGGGCTCCTTTTCCCGTGTGAGGGTCCCTCACAAACCTGGGCTTTAACTGAAGGAATAGTAGGAAAAGGCAGCATTTTGAAGGATCGGTCTGTGTTGGATGTTTGCACTATTTTGGGGAGGTTTGATCATGATTTGATCTGGCACAGACTCTTCTGCTGCCACGTACATACCTGCACCGGGTACACACCTGCACGGGGCTGTTCTGCAGCTCCTGCCTTAACCCTTTCCCCCCACCCACGGGGAGCAGCTCCGAGTGAGTCAGGAGGATGCACACGCCCTTCCCCGCAGCTCCTGTGCCTCTGCACCTGGCAGCTCTTCCCACACGGAGCAGCTTCCCTTCCCCCGTGGCCCTGGGCTGTCCCACACGGAATCGCAGCAGGGATTTCAGGAGAGGGGTCCCCCCACGTCCCCCTGCCCACCTGGCTTCCCCAGCACTGCAGCTGCAGGCAGGGCTTTGGCATCCCAGGGGAATAAATGCCTTCAGCAAACCACCAGACTGCCCTAGCTCAAAAACAAGTTTAGGGACAGCTCTTCATATTCAGAGAGATCCTTGGCCTCTCCGAGCCCCCGGGGTGCTCAGCAGTTGTATTTTGGGGTGGCTTTTGTAACGGGCAGCCTCAAACCTTGGTCATTTAATGGGTGGGAAGAGGGGGCTCCTGAGAGCCCGGGGAGCTGGGGACCCTGTGGACGGGCAGGCTCCCTGAACTGGGGACGTCTGACTGTTCCAGGGATGAAAAGTGATTCCTGGTGGTTACAGTGAAAGCTTCCCCCCACGGGATCCTCAGCAGGCACAAATCTGATTCAGGTACCACAAACTGGAAATGCAGGTTCCTGGCACAGCACCCTGAGCCTGCTCTGAATCAGCTGGAGGTTTTCTGGGCTGGCCACACCCCGAGCAAACCCCGGGAACAATCTTGCCAGTCATGTCCGCAGACTGGCAGCGTGCTGGGGATGCTTTCCATTTTAGAAGCCAGCTCATGACGTGGGGATGGGTGGTTTTTGAGAGATGCTGAGCATTAGCAACTGCCACAGAAGGTTTTGGTGATGAACAGGCTTGCCCAGTTTGAAATGACACGTCCAAAATTACTGCTCCTTTATGAAGTGCAGACTGTGTCCTCCAGCTTTGCATAGCTCTCTTCTGACTGCCAGTCCCTTTCCACCGCTGTCCAGGCAGGTGATGCATATGCTGCTTGTAATGCAGAGCTCAGACGTCTTTGTTTCCCTGTACATGGGCAGGTACCCTCAGGGTGCTCTGGAAACCAGCAGCAATATTCCACAGCGAATGGGAACTGCTGGGGGTTTTTTCTTTGTGGTTTTGGAATCTCATTGCTCTGGACAATTTAACTATCAGCTCTTGAAGTGCCTCTCTTGGCCTTTGTCTTCCCTCTGGCTTTCAGAGGAAGTTAAGGATCTGCGCGCATGCCTTTGCAGACCTTGGCTTCTCCATCAGCACGGGGTTGTCTGATCCTTTGTGCAATCCCAGGAATGTGAATTCCCACTCACTCCTGGCTCACTAGTAACTGGCTCATTTCTTTGTGGTTGTAGAGGATCTTTGGTCATCTGCAGGGTGATGGACGTAGCAAGTGAAATATGTGTATTTTCCTATTATTTTGGCCAAAGCTGGGGCATTCCAGGGCTCTTCTGCAGGAGCTCAGGTGCTGCTGTTGAATCAGCTCTGCCCCAGCAGCTCCTGAGCTCCCCAGACACGGCACTGTGTAACCGTAATGTGCCTGGATGGGGCTGGATGAACAAATCCAACCTGACCTTTGATCAAGGAGACTTTGGAATCTCGTAGCAATCTGATGTAAAAATGGTGATAATGGCAGTGAAAGGCAAAGGGCAGGGGCTCAATCATTATCCAGGCTTTTGTGTGCAGGAAATAGCTTGGGGAGAGGCGCAGGCTGATGGCAGGATAACATTTCCTTTGTCAAGGGCTGTTAACAGCTGCAAACAGCTGCCTGGGGTGAGCAGGAAAGCCGCAGGGTGGATGTGGAGCCTGGGGATGGGGCAGCGCGTCCCCGACCACCGACCACTGCCCGCGCCGTGTCCCTCGCTGGACGCTCCCTCGGAGCTCTGTGTCTTTCCAACACACTCGTGGTGCCCCAGGCTGTCCCCGGGCCCTGGCGAGTGGCAGCCGGGCCGTGCTGGCCACCGCCGTCCGTGCCCGGCTCGGCAGCGCCGTGTGTTCCGTGGGTGCCGGAGCCCCTGCAGCCCCGCAGAGCCAGCCCAGCCCTGAGTCCGGGGCCAGCAGAGGCTTTGTGCTGCTGGCAGCGCCCCATGGGCGCTCCGGGTGAGTCAGCCTGCCCGAATGGCTCACGCTGGGTGGCTCTAATTACCCGCAGTGCCCTCGCTTTAGGCGTCCTCCCAGATGTGTAGGCTGCTAAATTGCTGGTCCTGTCCCAGCTAAAGGCGCTGCTGAGTTCTCAGCTTGAATGTGAAGGGAGTAATTGAGAGCGAAGCCACACAAGGAGCAGTTTTCCCCAGAGTGTTCAGATATGCTGGTGCCAGTTTCCCAAAAGGCTGGAGGTCTGTCTGTGGCCTCAGCGCGGTGTGTACGTGACTGTGGCAGCGCTTGCTGCAGAAAAATACCCTCCAAACCCAGGGGAGCTGCTCAATTTGCTGGTACATGGATGGTGAGGAGCCGGTGCTGTTGCTGGTGGGCTGGGGAGCCCCGAGGGGAGATGTGAAATAGCTGAGCTCCTCTCCTGCCCTCGCACCTGACCACGGGGGAATTGTGTCCATGGCCTGTGCAGCCTTGAACACTTCACTCATCCCCTCAAACCCTGTCAACAGCAGCTTCCACAGGGACCTCCATATCGCAGAAACTGCCCTGGATCCCATCAGGCTCCAGTTTGTGTGGACAAATTACTGGCTGCTTGTCAGCCCTTCGCTCTGATCCCTGGGCGTAAAACTGACAGCTCTGTTTTCTCAACTCTTGCAGAACGCCCAAGAATCCCATGGGGTGGCTGTGCCAACGCCGTCGGTGCCAGAAGACTTTGAGGAAAAGGCAGCTCTTGGTAAGGGATCTTCTCTGTGGAGTCCTGGCCAGCACAAAGTGCTCACCGTGCCCTCGGGGCAGGAAGTGTGTGTGTACCGAGCTCTGGAGCAGACAGTCTGCTCATATATTTTCATGCTAAAATAGAGTCTGCTATTAATTATTTTTTGAAGTAATTGAAAATTAATTAATTCCTGAGGGGTGAGGCAGAGTGGCTGTTTGAGTTCAGGAAGTTTTAGACAAGCCTAGCAAGGGGCTGGCTCCCTGGGAGGGCCACTGGCACAGGTCAGGCTGGCTCAGTGCTGATGGAGAGGTGCTCACACGGCTGTGCTCTCGCTGCTTTCCAGGCTCTGGCTCCCAGGTCAATGGCAATTATCGGATTTACAGCTCGGTGGGGGACCTGCGCCCGCAGGCCCTCGACGGGGATGACGTGGATGAAGACATCCCCCCACCGCCATCGGTGCCCCCACCACCCCCTCCAGCAGCACCGGTGCCTGTGCCACCCCCTCCGGCCTCGCCGGTCCCTCCACCCCCCGAAATGCTGCCACCACCACCGCCACCTGAGATTGTGCCACCACCTCCTGCCGTGGCAGCCCCCCCGCCTCCCACCTCTGCCCTGTCCTCCCCCAGCACTCCGGCTCCTCCAGACTTCATCCCACCAGCCCCGCCGGGTGCCCGGGACCCCGCACCCTTCTCCCCCAGCATCTCCAAGTGGAAGTCGGAGACGGTGCTGAACACGAGGCAGGCGGATGCCGAGGGGCCGCTCTGCCCTGCCGAGGCCGGGGCGCCCGCAGCCCCCAGCCCCAAGGAGAGCCTGCAGCCCAAGCCCGAGCCCCACCTCACCTTCCCCAGGTCGTTCAAGGTGCCGCCGCCGGCCCCGGCGCGCTCCTCGTCCATCCCGGTGCAGGAGGGCCAGCCCGGCCGGCAGGAGCCCATCCCCAGGCAGCCGCACGCCCGGCCTCCCCTCCCACCCTGCTTCACCATCAGACCCGCGGCCAAGGCGCGGCTGGGAGAAGCCGAGCAGAGAAATTCTGGGCTCAGACAGGGCGTTGGGAAGCCAGCTGTACCCCCTCCACTGAGCCCCAAGCCGGGCCCAGGGCTCAGCCAAGGGGCAAATGCCACCGGCCACCGGTCCCTGCTGCCGGGCTCAGAGGGGGAGAAGATTCCCCAGCTGAAAACAGCTGGGAGAGACTCCCCTCCAAAATCTGAACCTCTCACTGCAAACGACCTGGATCTCCCTCCTCCGGACTACCCGACCTGCGAGGATGACTGGAAGGATGCCAACAACCTGAACAGGCTGCGGGATGAGCTCTCGGCCCTGCTGCGCTCCCCGCGCCGGGAGGAGAGGCCTCTGGAGAAGCTGGGTGCTCCCCAGCCCATGGACAGCAGTACCAGCCGTGCTGGCAGCCGTGAGCCAGGGCTCAGCCAGCCCCAGCTCACCAGGAAGGACATGGAGTTATCCAAGGGAGGGGAGAGCGAGAAGAAGGAGGTGCCCAGCAGCCCCCCCAGCACCAACGGGGGCTCTCTCAGCACAGCGATCACCAGCCCAGAGAGCAACCCTGCCCCACAGCCCCGCAGTGTGATGATGATCAGGAACGAGCTGGAGGCTATGCTGTCCCTGAAGAAAGAGGGGAAACCTTCCCCAGGGCTCAGCAGCCAGAAGCAGGGTGTGGAGAATGGCATCAGCACCCCGGAAGTGAGGAAGAGCCCCCCTGGTCTGAGGAAGAGCCCCCCTGGCATGAGTGACTCAGTGGTGCCAAAACCGGTCCCCAGCCCACTCCCAACGCGGGTGGCTGCTGTGGAGAAGGATGAGACAGATCACAAGGACCATCCTGCTCCTGTTGCTGGCAAGGCCACAGAGACCGTGAGCCCTGCTCCTGGGTCCCTCAACAGCAGCGTGAGCCCCCCAGACCCACCTCAGGGACCAGCAGAGGAGCCCCCTGCTCCCACCTCCCCATCACCCCCTGTGTCCCCTGCACAGAGCCCGGCACCACAGCCCAGCTCAGCCGTCTTCCAGTACAAAGTGCACCGGGCTGGGGCCAGCTCGGCTGAGCTGCCCCATGCCCTGGGCTCAGCTGAAACCCCCTGCCCTGGGAGCTCAGCCAGGAGCCCCCCAGACACCTCAGGAGCAGGGCAGGAGGAGGTGCTGATCCACCCCGTGACGGGGGAGCGCGTGGAGCGGGGCTCACCCATGGCCCTGCTGCTGGCAGCCCGGCAGCGCGCCCAGCGGGGCCGCCAGGGCGGGGACGGGGCAGCCGCGCTGAGGGCGAAGCCGCCTCTGAGACTCAGCAGTGCCTCGTCGGACACCACCTCCACCAGCTTCTTCCGCCACGAGTCCAAGCCCTACTCCTTCACCGTGGTGCCTCGGCCCTCTGCGGCCAGTCCAGCGGGCTCCGGTTGGAGCAAACCCCCCTCTTTCTCCAGCTCCTCGGAGCAGGGCCGGGACGTGCGGGCAGTGGGCGAGGCACAGCCCTCCGGGCCCCGGCGAGCCGCTGCCTCCAGCCTGCTCCGGGGCCTGCTGAACTCGGGGCAGCCGAGCCAGCCCAGCCCAGCCTGCCACAGAGTGCCCAAGGAGGAGGAGAATGGGGACACGGCGCTGGACTATGGGATTATCCCCCCACCTCCCGAATTCAGCAACGAGGTGGATGAGGGTCCCCTCCCAAGTCGGGAGGAGAACCGCAAGTGCCCCAGTGTCCCTGACAGCAGCCGGGGCTCAGGTGAGCCACGCTATTTCAGGTGGTCTGGCTACAGCCGCAGCTGCGGGGGCAGCCAGGAGCCAGCAGCTCCACCGCCCTTGGAGAAGAGCTGGAGGAACGGCGACTTCACGCCCCAGTGCCTGGATTACAGCAGCTCCACGAGTTTCCCCAGCCACGGCCCCAACCCACGCCCGCTGATCAAGAAGCGCCTGTACATGTCGGAGCCCGACAGCTCCTACCCCCGGGCAGCCGCAGCCCCCCGGGCCTCAGGCACCCTCTCCTCCGCCCTCTCCTCCTACAGCCCCGGGGGGTTCAGCTCCACAGCCGGGGCTCAGAGCCGCCTGGGCTCTGCCCACAGGAACGGCCCCTCGAGCGCCCAGGGCAGGCGGGCATCCGCGGACGCTGCTGGGAAGCCCACAGCCTACGGCAGCACCGGGGCTGACGCCAAGTACAAGGGGCAGAACGGGGACTTCTCTCCTGCCAGCGTGCTGACAGCCAGCAGGTACGTGTCCCCCTAAGCCCACCCCTTCCTGTCCTCGGTGTCCCTAACCGGCCCCAGAGCAGCACCAGGGCTCCAGTGATGTCGCTGCCCCTTGGCTCGTGCTCACTCCCGGCTCCTCCTGCTGTCCTGGTCCAAGGGCAGTGACTGTTCCGTGGCTCCTCCCTGGTGCCAGCTGTGACCCTGGTGCCCATCTCCCTCCCCTCCCCACCTCACTGAGTGGAGACATGAAGCAGTAAAATACATCATTGCAAGGCTGACTAAACGCCAAGGTCTGCCTGGGCTTTCGGTGACTTCCCCTCTGTTTCCCCTCCAGGCCTGCCCACGGCACCTCGCAGTACGGGGGACCCACCAACACCTTCACGGTCAGGCCGGGCACTCGCCAGCCCATCTCCTACGCCTACCAGAGCCACCGGTAGGCCGGACCTCGGGGCTGCCCTGCTGGCGTCCGGCTGGGAAAGGGCGAGAACGCGCCTGGCTTGGTCTTTTCCTTCTCCACGGGCACCAGGGGACGGTCCCAACCCAGCCTGAAAATGCACTGCTTGAAACTGCTGATGAGGAAGGCGGGGAGCGAGCCCGAGACTTGGACTTTTCTCAAAAAAGACTGTCATGGAGAGTAGTTACTGCGGAGGGCAGGCTGCTGCCTTGTTACATGAGCTAACGTGGTTTCCCTTTTTCCCATTTTCCCTCCTGGATTATTTTCAGAATTGCGGTCTAGGAAAGCCAAAGAGCATCCTTAGCTCTCTTTAAAGAGTATCACCACTGGAAAGATGGATTTCAGTTTGTTTTTTTTTTAATTGGGTTAACTCCAGCATGTTTGGGAGCAGGGAGAAACCAACTCGCAGATGTGCACAATGGAAGCAAAGCAGTGTATAGCTAAATGTCAGGGATTAAAATAGGAATGTGAGGCCAGTGGGATAGGAGGAGAGTTTAGGATGCCTAGATCCTTACCCTTTCTGTCCTTCAGGAGTCTGGAGCAAATGAATTACGCCTTAAACCCAGCTCTGGGCAGTCAGGGCCTGTCCTGCCGAGCTGGGCTCTGACCCCTTCTCCAGGAGCAGTTTCGGGAGCAGGGGCCTTGCTTTGCTGTGCCTTTTGGTCACTGTAAATGTTTCTGTTTCTGTTGGTAATTATTCCTCATGGAAGGAGGCTGTGAGGCCTGGCTGGATGGCTGTAAAGCACTTTGGAGACACAGGACATGGAGCAATCCTTTTCCTTTGGTGGGTGGGTGCCAGCGACTCGCCAAGGTGCTGTGCTGCTGGTGCTCTCCCCGAGGGGTCTCTTGCCACTTCACACCCCTGTAACCTCCCCCCAGTGTCCTTATAAACTCTTCTACTGAGACTTGGCTTCCATCTCTGCTTTGGGGACCGAGAAGCTAAATTCCAGTGTGACTATTTATCCTCGTGGTGTGTGGGGTGTCTGCAGTGACACCCTGAAGGGAGCTGGCTCCCGGTGTTTCCCTCAGTGCTTTTCCAGGGGCTGGGTGTGCAAACCTGTCCCTGCTTCCCGCTGGTGCCTCTGAGAGCTGGTGGTGGCTGTGCAGGGGTGGGAGGTGTGAGTAGCCTTAAAGAGGGTTTTAGCCTTCAGAGTGAGCCATGGGGTCTCACAACAGCTGACCTGAGCTGTGAATAGCCAGCGGCCTGAAACTAGAAATAGAGAATCTTCCTCATAGGTAAACTTGCTGAAAGTCACTGTAAGATAACTGTAAAAACGTGTAGAGAATATTTTCTAATCACTGACAAACTAAAAGCACTTTGAGACATTAGTCTATTTTTATGGAAAGCACTTTCTATTTTCAATGCTATAAATACCACTGGTTCCACTCCAGCTTACCCTGCCTTGCACACACCTGTACGTGGCCTGCAAGCAGATCTTGCTCTACAGTTCAGCTCAAAATCAGGGATAAATTTTCCTTCACGGTGGAATTCTCAAAAGTTATCTTGATACTTGTATCATGTCATCGACATTCTGTTTTATTTCCAGCTTCACCTAATAATTTAACAGCCCGTTCAGATATTGCAGCAGCTTTAAAGTAGTCTGAACTTTACTTTGCTGTGAATAAAATGAAAACGCAAATAAAATAATCAGTCTAATAGCTAATTCAAAGGGCATTTTTATGCCAGTAAGTTGCAGTGACTTGGAAGATTTCCATTGCTCACCCCAGCCAATATTGAAATCATAAACTTTAAATATCCGGGTGTTGGTTTTAAAAAAATATTCATGGAGAAAAGTGACTAAGGAGTAACTATAAGGATATTTAAGTGTGCCAAGTGTCACGTGGAATACCACCCGCCCCAAAATACAGCATCTTGAGGATTCTTATTCATCTGTGGAAGTAAATCCGCGATCCTCTTTGAGGGGTTTCAGGGTCATGTTTTAGTATTGGATGAAGTTTCACCAGTTTAACTTGAAAGAAGAAGTCACTTTGATAACATTGCAACTTAATGTTTTTTTCTTCCTGATACTTTTTTTTTCCAAAATAGTAAGCTATAATTGCAAATGAGCTCTCAAAAACAATTTTAAGGCTGGGTGGGCGATTTCAGCTTTTGGTATTGACTTTGCCCAGGAGTGGGGAGGGCAGGGGGTGTGTGTGTGCAATTTTCCACCTCAAGAATTGGAATCTCCCCAGCACAAGTTTTTTTCTTTTTAGAGAAAAATGTGACACTCCCATGGTGGCACTAGCTTTGAATGTCACATTTGCTACTTCACCCAGACACACAATTCTTGTGTAGTCAAAATATAGTCTTAGACACCATGGAGTGTCTCATTTCTAGCAGATAAATTTGTTTTAATTTAGTATTAGAAGCATGATAATATAAGTCAGCTTTATAAAATAGCCATTCTTCATTCAAGAACACCATTCTGGGACTGCACAGGGGACTGAGCTGTCACTAAATCAGGCTGGACTCTGCTCCCAATTGTAGAACTGGTTAGCACGCAGGTTTTCAGTAGTGGAACACTTCTATTCTTTAAACACTTGGGACTATCCCTGCTTCTCCTGAATGCATTCAGCAAATTCTGGTATTTCAGTAACAACTCGACATTGATTCTGGGGCCATTGTGACAAAGGAACCACTGTCAAATTGTTGGCAGCCAAAGCACTTGGGGACAGAGTTAAATCTCTCATGAAATGAGGACTGCAGGGATGGGGAAGAGCTCCCTCTTCCTGGGGCAGACATACTCTGTCAGGTATGTGGATAAACTGTCCTTGGATTCCTGTTTCTGTTCCTCCCAGCTTTCACTATAGACATTTAGCAACAGAGTTAAGAAGAAACAAAACTAAGGGGTATTAATGGTGCAAAGCAACCTGCCTCAGCCCAGTGCTGACAGCAATCCTGAAGCCTGAGCGTGGAATTATTCACTTCACCCTCTGTGCTGCAGTGTGGTCATTCAAGTCGTGATACAACTTAGCTGCCTCTTCCTCACACGTTCCTGCTAGGGCAGTGTAACAGAGCATGAGCTGTAAAGTATTGAACAAAGTCTCTTATTTATGAGTGCCATTGAACACCAACCTTCTTGCATTAAACATTTCTGGATGTATTGTTTTATTACATGTGTGGTCTGACTTCTTTTCTAGTGTTGCTTATGTGGTCTGTCTGCTGGAAGATTGAGAAGTTTGCATGTCCTTGGAAGGATGGGAAAATGTAGCTCAGCGAGGGTTTGAATTTCAGCTCACCCAGGGCTCGGTCCAATTTCTCTGAGCAGTTGATCCAAAGCCCGTGGCCGTTTCAGTGTCTTTAGAAGCCCAGTCAAGGCATGAAGGGGCAGCTGAGCCCCAAGAGCTCTGTCACTCACCCCCAGCTGGTTGGGCAGGCTGGCAGAGGAGCTGGTGCAGCTTCTATAAATAGTTCTTGGGTTGGAGCCGTTCATTAGGGACGAAACTCTCATCCTTGCTGCAAGTCCCAACTCGAATGTTGTGCCCAAAACTGCAAGCGCAGTGTGAGCAACACAAGCAGCAACATAAAAGGCTTGTCTGCAGTGGCTTCTCTCCACTCAAAATTAAACTGATTTGCATTCTCACCTCCTTCATCCAGCTCTGGCTACAGAAGCAGGCTCTGAGGGAGGGAAAGGGTGCAATGTATGCCTTGAAGCTTTTGCTGAAGCTGCAGTGGATGTCCCCAAACCTGAAAGGCATGTGGTGCAGGGACAGCTGGGCAAGCCACAAACCCCACAGAATTCCCTCCGTTCCTTGGCAGAGAGCTGCAAAGGCAGCAAGGATTGATGTGGGATTGGTGGCGTTTGTGCCACGCTGCCCATGCGTCCGTGTGACTACTGCAGCATTGCCAGCACTGGTACAACAACTCTGAGCCAAGCTGAACCCAGGAGTGACTCCTGAACTGCTGCTCTTCTGTGCTTCCCTTACGAGAGTGAAAGAACCCCAAGTGCAAGCGCCAGAAACCCCAAAAGCAGATACTCTTTAAGGCAAGGTGCAGAGCTGGGGCGGTGCTGCCTTGCCCTTGTCAAGGGCAGCTGCTGCCATCCTGTGGCACAACAAACAGCTGCCAGATGCTGAAGCGTTGAGGGGTTTTTAGTCTTTGATTGTAAAAGCAGAGTTAATATACCACCAGTGACCTGCTGTCCCTAAGGGCTTCACCATCCACCACGAGTCTTTTGCCATGTGCTGTTGTGTTTTGCTCAGGTGTGGCAATATGAGAACTTAACGTGGTTTAATGTCTGACATTTGAACTTTTCTTTTTAGCTGTGCATGATGGAAACCCATGTTCAGACCTTTGGAAAGAAAAACTTCCTGAAAAGCAGCAGGACCCAGAGCCTGCCTTGCACTAGTGCTGAAGAACTGTAGCACCCTGGCATTGAACAGGAACACGGTGAACATTTATTTAAGAACAGTTTTAATATCAGGGACTGAAATCACAACTTTAACTGTGTGGATGATCTCAGCTGGCTCTTCAGTGCTAC
This sequence comes from Corvus moneduloides, assembly GCF_009650955.1. Taxonomy (NCBI): domain Eukaryota; kingdom Metazoa; phylum Chordata; class Aves; order Passeriformes; family Corvidae; genus Corvus; species Corvus moneduloides. The sequence continues at coordinate 6,607,477 of NC_045499.1, forward strand.
AGAAGTGGCCCAGTGAAACTTAAACCCAGTTACAAATGAAAACCATCTTCCAAGACAACTTTTTCAGAACCAGCACGAGACCCGTTTCAGTACAGCATCAGAGGTCCCTAACAGGGAACTTTGTGGTTCAAGGGGTATTTCTGAAGAAATGTGTCAGTTTTTATAATCATTTACTGTTTCTGGCCATACACTGCTCTAGAACAGGAAGTTGCTCTGTCAACACCTGTATGACACGGGAATTTAAAAAGCAGCAAGTGAGGTTTATAAAGAGTAAATGAGAAAAGTACAGAGCCTGGGAAAGCTTAGTCTGCCTAAAAATTAATTGTGGGCTTTGCACAACTAAACCTATGTGTATGCAGAGGTAAGAACTGGAAGCAGTGTACATTTAAGTGCTGCTATCATGCTAAAGAATCAGAGTAACATTCATTTCAACATCATTTTTGTTTCATCAGTCAGGACTTGCTTAATTCTGTCTAGGAAATACTAGGCCAGACCAAGCCCTATCTAGAGCAGCAGCAATGCATGCAGAGCAATGACTTTTTCCAGGTAAATATGTTCCAGGGAAACAGCTGAGTTAGAAATGTATGTGGTATTTGACAAACACACCTCTCAGGGTTCTGTGGAGTCTGTTTTGGGGAGTAGGGGAATGTCCTGTCCCCTCAGTCGCCAGCACAAGAGGTCACTCGTCACAAGTGCATGGATCTGGTTTATCACTAAGCAGTCTGGTACAGGAGCAAGCACATGACAACTGAAGTCCTTAGTCCAGTTTTTCCCTCAAATAAACCTTTCGTTCACAGGTCTTATCCTTGATAAGTTGCCTTCAGCACAGAGGAGATGAAACGTGGTGTCAAAGAGCACAGCACCCGCTCCCTCCTGGCTCCCAGCCTCTGACAGTCCCCTCAACTGGCCCTGGGGCCAAGCACGTGCTGGCCATCCCAGGACTCCAGCACCACCCCAAAGATGTTTACTCACAGGGCTCCAGCTGGGATCCTCATTTTACATCCTGACACCAAACACTGGTGTTTTAGACCAGTGCACAACCAGTGCTCACAAGAGGCTCCACACTGGTACTGAGGCCCAACACTCTCAACCATGTGCTGCATCAAAGACAGCACTGGAACCCTTCCAGTCCTTGAATCCCAAGAGGTCTTTTCATTCCACCTGATTTACAGAGCAAAGAACTTTGCTCATGGGTGAGGCTCTCACTTTTACCCAACAAGAGGTGTGTTGCTAACCTCCCCCAAAAGGTTCTATTAATTCCATGGGTAGTCTGGAGAACTGAGGAAGGAATCAAGTCTTTTTGACTTTATTTCTATTTTCATTACACCTAATTCCCTGTCTCTCCAAGTCTCCTCTGTGCCTGAAGTCAATTTTTTTCTGAGTAAAACCAAAGTCTTTTATTACAGGAGAAGCCACTCCTGAGGAAAGGGTAAAGCTTGGTTTGTAACTAACTTATGCCTAAATCAAAATTACTACAGGAACCTTCTTAGCCACAAGCTTCAAGGCAGACAACAGACCATCCCCACTCCAGTTCACACACCTGCGACTTCAGCAGAATCAAAGTGATGCCAGGAAGGAACTTGGACCATGAGTTTATAAAACTATTCTTTTACACAGTTGATTCCAGAAGCTTCACCAGCTGGTATGGGGACAGTGTGATGTAAAACCTGATGATCCCATCCAACTGTAGTGAGCAAGGCATCATCTGAAGGAGACCAGGACAAGCCTTTTACAAAGTCTCGATGAGAACGGTTTCTGAACCTGGAAAACACCAACACTCCATTAGCCATCAAGCACTGGGAGTATGTGGGCTTGTGCAATCCCTAACTGCTGGTTTGTTAGGATGATGCTTCTCTGCTTAGGAATATTTTCAACTCCAGGTTGCCCAGAGCAGCTGTGGCTGCCCCACCCTTGGAAGTGTCCAAGGCCAGGCTGGACGGGGCTTGGAGCAGCCTGGGATAGTGGAAGGTGCCCCTGCCCATGGCAGGGGGTGGAATGAATGATCTTTAAGGTCCCTTCCACCCCAAACCCGGGTTTCTGTGTATTAGTAATTAACTCAAGAAGAAAACAGCAGTGAGTACATTCTGTCTGTACTTACACCTCTGAGAGGTCTGAGTCAAGAACAGCAACTGAACAGTCTTCACTGATTGAAGCCAGTAAGGGCGAACTAGAGAGAGATGAGAGCACAGTTAGAACAATCAAATACAAGAAATTTTAGGGATAAATTTGTGAAAAGCAGGAGTCTTAGTGATCCTGACCCAGGTACAGCGAATTAACTCACAGAAAATCTTACAAAAATGTTTTCATCAGCATTTGGCAGGGTGCCAGCACACTGAGCGGGAATATTCTATTAGAGTCTGAAAGCAAGTGATCCTTCTTTAACCAGAGGTGATTGTAATTAGAAAAATCCCCACAGCGTGCGGGTCAGTAATTCTGGAACTGCAGAATTCTTGTCATGGACATTCACGGAGTCAGAAGTGAGACAACGTTTGGTTTACTCTGTTCTTTGCTACAATCTCCTTGATAAGATGACCAAAACTGGCACTCTCATAGGTTTTACTCAAAAATAACTCAGGCTGTTAAGGGGATGCAGTCCCACGTTCTGTGCCAGTATCACTCGGTACCTGTGTGCAGAGAAAGCAAAGCCCGTGATGCCTCGGGCGTGCACAGCGGCGCTGAGGGCAGAGTCGGGGTTCTTTGTGTCCACCAGTGCAACTGTTCCGCTTTCATCACCTGCGACAGAGGGGGAGGGAAGTTAGCAGCAAAATCTGTTCTGTGAAAATAATGACCTTGCTTTGCCTGGTGAGAGTCAAGATTCTTACCCAAGACAAAGATGTCACTTTTCTGTGGATGCCACATGACTGAGGTAGGGAGGTAATTACAGGCACTGCAAACTGCGAGGGAAGAAACGGGTGAGTGTGGAAGGAGGCAGCACAAAGATATTCTTGCTCTAACTCATTTAGCACTGCTACTGCATCACGACAAGGGTTTTAAGCTTATTGTCTGTGACAGTGTTAGACCTCCTTAGGTTTTAACAGGCACATCACTGGATTTAACAGGCACATCACTGGATTTAACAGGCACATCACTGGATTTAGAGTTAAGACTTAGAAATCAGACATAAAATAATTTATTTCTTCCAACACAAACTCATGAAGAAGCAGTGACTGCACACAGAGACATACCAATTCGGGTAGCTGGTTTGGGGCATCTGGTGTCCCAGAGTAAAGTTCTGTTGTCCTATAAATACAAAAGGAATGAGAAGAATTTTACAATTTCTTTGTGGCATAAATTCAGATTCACTGCTGACTCACAGGCAAAATGACCCTGCCTCTTCCTCTGGGTTAAAATCGTGCTGTCAGTAAGTGCAGCCTTCAGTCATCCCCAGGACAGAACTAGGAGCTCCCAAAATTTGATACAAACCTGTAGGAATCAGCTTGGTAAACTGATTATAAATTTATCAGACTGCAACACTGCAATAATACAGGGAGGCAGGTTGCAACACAAGAGGTGGTTTCTAAGTGCATTAAACTGTCAATACCTAAAGTTAAATCTCATTTCTATGGGGTAGGTTTAGACAATAGAGTGAGCTTTACCTCAGCACAGGACAGGAACACAGTGTCCTTACCAGGACAGGAAGCCACACATGTCACTGCAGCGGAGTGAGCTACCAAAAGCACAAAAGGATAAAGAGCCTCAAAGATTGGATCCAACTTTCCCGCATACTCCCAAGGACCTCCAGAGGCACAGCAGTTGGACAAAGAATAGTTTATGCCCAGACACAGGATAACTTCTGCTCAGCAGCCGCCAACTGCTTCCTACCAAAGTGATGAGCTGCCCAATCCAACCATGGCCACAAGTCCTTGTGACACCCCTGAGCTTGAGGGAGCCAGACAAGGGGTTGGGGGGAAAGGACCAAAGTGGGATATAAAGGGGGCCTATAAAAAGGAGAGAGGGAGGTGGGTCGGAACTCACCTCTGTAGGAGTGCAGCACCGTTTGCTCCGGGATGTCCCAGACCTTCACGCTGTGGACAAGAGCGAGCAGTGAGCTCCCAGCACAGCCCGGGCACACGGCTGCCAGGCTGGGGACACTCACCAGAAATCCCTGCCCCCGCTGACAGCCTGGGTGCTGCCGGCCAGGACGGACACCGATGTCACGATGTCATCGTGCTCGTATTTACAGAACTTGTTCACGATGAGGCTCTCGTTCTCCTCCAGCTCCCACAGCTCCACAGCACCTGGGGGATGCAGGGGGAAACCCACCTCAGTGAAAGGGACCCCCACCTCAGTGAAAGGGACGCCCACCTATGAGATGGGGAGGGGGTCACGCACCTCAGAGGAGGGGAACGGGGGGACACCCAGCTCAGCAGAGGGGACGCCACCGCCACTCACCTCGGCGGAGGATTGCTTACCGGAGTCGGAGGCCACCAGGATGCCCCTGTCAGCCACCCAGCACAGGTCGGCGACCCCCGCCTCGGTCTGCACGCCGGCGGTGCAGAAGCCCTCGCTGGGGGCGCGCCGGGGCTCCGCGAACACCCACAGCGAGCCGGTCCAGCAGCGCCCGTTCAGCCCCGAGGCGCCCAGCAGCAGGGCCCCGTCTGCGGGAGAGACACGAGGGGAGGCGCGGGGAGCGGCGCGGGGAGCGCCCGGGGAGCGCCCGAGGGTCCCGGGCACCGCGGGCACCCCGCGCCCCCCGCCCGCTACCTGCGCGGTAGTGCGCGCGCTCCAGGTGCCGCTCCATGCACGCGGGCGCGTTGGGCGGGATGTTCCACTCGGGGGCGGCCTCGGCCGCGGGCTCCCCATCCACCGAGGCCGCGGGAGCCGCGGTGTCGGGCGGGGCGGGCGGCGGGGCCGCCTGGGGCAGCGGCGGCGGCGGCGGCGGCGGCAGCGGCTCCTCCATGGCGGCAGCGGCGGCAGCGGGGCCGGCGGCGCCCCCACGTGTCTCCCGCCGCCGCCTCCTCTCGCGAGAGCGCCCGCCCCCCGCCCGCCTCCCCGCGCGCTCTCGCGAGAGCCGCGCCGCCATCTCAGCGCCCGGCGGCGGCGGTCAGCGGTCACCGGCAGCAGCGCTCCGGCCGCCGCTCCTCACGGCGCTCCCCGGCCCTTCCCCGGCCCGCCATGCTCTCCCGCCTCGTCCTGCGCGCCGGTGAGCCGCGGGGAGCAGCGCTTCTCGGGGGGGGAGCGGGGTGGCTGGCGGGGGGTGTTGGCCGAGCTCTGCCCTGACGCGCTCTCCGCTCTCTTGTCCTCTCAGCCCCCGCCGCGCTGAGGGCGCTGCCGCCGCCCGTCGCCGTGGGGTGAGTACTGCGGGAACCCCTCGGAAACCGGCCGGGATTCGTGCTTAAACAGCGTTATTCTAGGGTTTTGTCTCTTACTTTCCTCATTCGTGTTGTAGGAGTATAAAATAGGGACGGTGGGGAGGAACTTCTGGAGGTCATTTAGTCCCACCCACTTCCGAAAGGAGGTGTGTCTAATAAATGCCACCTTTTTCGAATCAGGGGATGGTTTGGGTCGGAAGGGACCTTAAAGCTCATCCAGTTCCACCGCCCGCCGTGGCCAGGGACACCTTGCACTAGAGCAGGTCCAACCTGGCCTGCCACAGCTTCTCTGGGCACCTGTTACCTGCTTATTTAATTGGAAATGTGCTTGAGCCTCGTCTAAGGGTGGTTTGGGTTTATTTTTTTTAATAAGAATCATAATTGAAGCATTCTCCTTGTTCACAGGGTGTTGCACACCACAAGACCACTGCACACAACTCAGCAGAGTTTGGCTCCTGTGCCACCTCTGCCTGAGAAGGGAGGAGAAGTTCGTCATGGTTTGATCCCTGAGGAGTTTTTCCAGTTTCTCTATCCTAAAACAGGAGTTACAGGTTAATACAGACTCTTACCATTTTTAGGTATGCTTAGGTGGTTTTGTCCACCAGTTGGCTGCTTAAAAGGTAAAATATTAGGGAAAATTAGTATTTTGCATGTGCAGGTTGTGAAGAACAAGCCAATCCAGGACTCCTGGCTCTAAAGTTAGACACCTAATGGTTGAAAGAATTCCATTAATTTATTTAATTGATTTTATAGGAAGATTTAGTTGCCTCTTGGTCCTTAAAATATTCAAACAGGGAATTCTGCATGTTTCTGAATGAGCAGAAGCAGCAAGTCCTATGTCAGGTACAAGCTGCTTCCATTTCTGGTGAGATTCCTTGTGGCACCTTTCCCAGGTGGAGTTGTGACTCTGCTTTTTGTCCTGGTGAAACAGAACACTTCTTCCCGATCTTGTGAGCCTTTAGAGTAGCTCCCTCTTAGGTATTCGAGTTTATTGAGCCTCTTTATGCTTTATACAAATAATGCCACTTTATTCTTTCTGTAGGGCCCTACATGTTGGGCACTGGTCTCCTGCTTTACCTTCTTTCCAAGGAGATCTACGTCATTAACCATGAGACAGTAGCAGCTATCTGCATATTGACAGTCATCGTTTATGGCATCAAGAAGTTTGGGCCTGATGTCGCTGCTTTTGCTGACAAACTTAACGAGGTAACGAAGAAACTGTAATTTGACTGTGTAGTTGTTAGTAAGGGATGGTTTTGTTAAAGTACAAATGGCTTGAAAGTGGCAGAGAGCAGGGTTAGATGGGATGTTGGGAAGGAATTGTTCCCTGGGAGGGTGGGCAGGCCCTGGCACAGGGTGCCCAGAGAAGCTGTGGCTGCCCCTGGATCCCTGGCAGTGCCCAAGGCCAGGCTGGACATTGGGGCTGGGAGCAGCCTGGGACAGTGGGAGGTGTCCCTGCCCGTGGCAGGGGTGGCACTGGATGAGCTTTAAGGTCCCTTCCAACCCAAACCAGTCTGGGATTCCATGATTGATTGTGAACCCTCATTCTCCTCTCTTGCCACAGCTTAGCCCTGGCACAGGGCAGTTCACAGACATTGCTCACAGCTTAATGCGACATTCCAGGATTAATTGTGGATCGCTTGTTTTCCTTGCACCTGACTGTGATTCTGAAGCGTGGAGTTCTTTGTGTCTTTCAGGAGAAAGTGGCCACAGCTTTAGCCGTGAAGAACGAGGCCATCCAGACCCTGCAGACGGCCATCGAGGAGGAGAAGAAGGAGCAGTGGAGGGTCGAAGGCCGCAGTTACCTCTTTGATGCCAAGCGGGTGAGTGGGGCAGCACTGCTGCTCAGCCCCAGGGTAGCCTGCCCTGCTGGGGTCCTGGGACTCCTGACATGTTCTGCTGCTGCTTGGTGTTCCTGCCAGACATGAAGCTCTAGTTTCCTGCTCTGTGTGCAGAACAACATTGCAATGCTGCTGGAAGCCAACTACCGGGAGCGGTTACTGATGGTGTACAACGAGGTGAAGAAGAGGCTGGACTACCAGGTGGCCATGCAGACCCTGAAGCAGCAGAAAGAGCAGGACCACATGATCCAGTGGGTGGAGAAGAACGTTGTTCAGAGCATCACACCTCAGCAGGTACTTGCTGGGTTTCACCTGCTTCGCATTTTAGCCTGCACAAAGATTTGCTGTTTGGGGCTCCTGGCTCAGGAGGTGCTGGGTAACCTGGGATAGTGGGAGGTGTCCGTGCCCATGGCTGGGGGTCGGACTGGGTGAGCTTTGAGATCCCTTCCAACCCAAACCTTCTGGGATTCCACGCATCTGTGCTTTACTGGATGTGAATCTCTGACTTCATGAGCTATAATTGCATCCCTCTTAATCAGTAACTTACAGGTCTAAAAAGGTTTATCTAAAATGCACTTAAATGTCTCTTTTGCTTGTTGAAATGTCCTCTGAAGGCTGTTTCTTGTCTCTTGCAGCAGAAGGAGAGCATTGCCAAGTGCATCCTGGACCTGAAGGCACTGTCCAAGAGCACCCACGCAGCCGTGTGAGCAGTCTGAGCCCACTGACATGTTCCAATACCTACTGTTGGAAACTGTATGACTCTAAATATCATTAAACAGACAAAAAAACTCCTTTGCTGTCTTTCACTAGTGGCAGTCCCTGCCTGTTTGTGTTTGAAGTCGCTGGATGGTCACACCAACCACTACAGCTGGTTTGTGGTGGGGGATGAGTTGAAACCACAGTGTGTGAGATCGTGTTGGATTCCTTGTTTGGTCTTGAACACTTTCAGAGACACAGAACTTCACAGGGAAAAAATCTGGTGCTAAAACTGATCTGTGTGCTAGAATTCTGTGTGGTAACAACCGCAGATACCTGCGGCCCTTGTACGCGTGTTCTAAAGTCAGGATGATTTGTGTTCCCATTCACCTGGCCCCGTGCTTGGAGGGGCTCTGAGTGAATGTCCTTGTTTCGTAGAGGAGCTGGAAACCCCCCTTCACCATAAAGCCTTGTGTAGTGTTGAGTGTTTGGGTTCTGGGAGAAGAGTGATCTGGCAGAAAATGTGTCAAAAGCTCCTGAAAAACTTGGCCTCAGCTGACTTTGTCAGTAGTCAGGTTAAAACAGGGAAATAAATGGGTAAGTTTATTGAGGGGGTTTTTCATCTCTTCATTTCCTTTTTGTAGGGAGCTTTTCCCTGAAGGAATTCGTTAAAACTCAAAAATCCCAGCGAAGCATACACACGAATAAACTCGTCCCATGTGCTGGGATGTGATTTACCCAGTCCATAAACCCAGGTGGGCAGACTGGGGGGTGCCTGCAATCCCGCTTCTCAGTGGGGTTATAAGAAACACAGTTTTCTACACTTTTCAGTGCATCAGTTCACCAAAGTGGTGTTCTTTAGAGGCAAGAACCTTACTTCAAGCCAACCTAAGCTGAAGCTGCCTTACTTTATTTAGATTAACAGTTCCAGAGAATGCAGGTGTCTTTCATGGTTTCCTGTTTTTTGTCAATTTAAATAAAAAGTGAAGTTACTCAACTTCCACAATTGTGTAAGCTCACATCTGATTGACATTTGAGCTGTTAACTGGTGTGACAGATTCTTCTCACAAAGCAAGTGGTTGAACTGGTGTGCTGACGCTTGGGGAGTTTTCCAGCAGCGCTTCATGGTGGGAGGTAAGAAAGAGCTGTATCATTTCTTGTTTTTTTTATTATTGCAAACACAGCACCCCATGAGGTTTGGTGTGGGAAACTGGGAGGTTTCATGATGGTTTGACTCCTCTGGAATGTGGGCAACAATGGGATACAGTAGGAAAAGTGGCAGCAGCAGAGAACAGGGTGTTTATTTTCATGTTATTGTAATATTTTCATATTATTCACTACATGAAGTTTGCAGAGCACATGGTGAGAAATGCCAGTGTAGGGATTTTGTAGTAGAATATCTTTAAGAATCCCTATCTTTAAGGTTCCACCCCCCAATTTGAGAAGAAAGTTACTGTTCCTGGTTTGGTGGGAAAGTCAATTTAACTTAAACAAAAACATCAAGGGAGGAACTTTTCAAAGCTGCTGCTGATTATGAAAATGTTCATATGGTTTTAGCTGCTGCAAAAATAATCCTGTAGGTCCTTTTAGTTATTAAATATCCTCCATTCTTTGGGTGGAGAAGGCACCATGCCCACCAAGGAGCAGTGAACTCGTGTGGGCAGGAACAAGACACTGGGAAGGGGTTGATGCTGAGGAACTGCCAGGTTTGAGTGGCTTTGTGCCACTTTCATAAAATTTCCAAGAAATGGATAAAAACTAAATCAAGTCTCTTGAGTTCAAAGAGGGTGAGAGGTTTGTTTTGCTCATGTGCATTTGTATATAAATATAAAACTCTTCTCCCTTTCTTTCAGTTTCTCTTCCTGTCAGTTAATGCTCTGGGAGAATGGGAGGCTCTTTCTCCAAACCGGCTCCAGGTATTTTATTTTGTAAGGAATTTCCTTAGCTGCAACATTCCTGACTGAGGTGATGTCCTGACGCAGGGGCTGCTGTGGGGGAGGCTCAGCAGCCGGGGGTGTTTGGGGAAGAACTGCATGGCTGCCAGAGGCTGCTGCCCAGCACAGTCATTGTCTGAACAGCTGAATTTTCCTGTCTGGTGGTTCTGCTTTCAGACAGACCTCTACAGACACACGTCTCCATGTGGGTCTAGTTGCTTGGAGTACTACTGGAGAATGTTGCATATTTTAAAACAAGTCTGTGATTTTTTTTTTTCTATTGCAGTTGCACCAGAACCCATTTCCACTACTACCACTGTCCCTACCACCATCCACACCACTGCCCACACCCCTGCAGATGATCTCAGAGCTGCGGAAGTCAGATGCTGGATTAACACGTAAATGTTCCGCCTTTATTTTCTGACTTCAAACCCAGAGTTTCCTGAGACTGCAGCCTCTTCCTGCAAGGGAAGGGTCATATAGCACATATTTAACATCTTGGGGGTTTCAAATTCGGTTAGAATTTCCTAGTCTGTGAACTGGGTGGGTGATTCCTAGAGATGCTCAATGCAGATACACACCTGTTGATCTCATGGGGCTTGGGATAAACGTGTTACACTCCATAAAGTTTGGTGAATTTGAGCACTACTGATGCTTCAACCCCTCTGTCATAACTAGGAATTCTGACAGGATTTTCTGTGTATCAGCAGCCATGAAATACTGTTCATGTCACTGGCCTTCCTCTCTGGCATCCTCCTGACTGTCCTGGTTTTTGCAATCATCTCCCTCTTCAGGAAAAGTAAGTGGCACAGTTGAGGGCATAACAGCAGAGTGGTGGTGACTGCAGAAGGTACTTAGAAAGTGGCACAAATAACGTCTGCCTTGAATAACTCTATTGATGAACAGCTCGTCCCTGGCAGTAACTCGTCGTGAATCACCCCAGGGGTTGTTTTCAGGAATTTACTTTGCCACTGATGAGCTGTGGAGGCTTTTGTTGGTTGTGGGCTTTTCTCATCCTAATCCTGGCCGCACTGAATTCCTCAGTGCCTTTCACCCTGGCCACTTCCAAGAGGTGTGCAGGGACTGGGCAGCCCAGCCGCCACTTCGCTGTGCAGGTCCGTGACAGCGTTTGCACATCACCTCTCTGTCACCCCCTCTCCAGCCTCCCTTGCATTGCTGTCTCCAAGCACAGTGCAAACAGCTGAGACTGGGATCCCTTTCCTTCCCAGCTTGTAAAAGACCCCACCAAAATTTACAAGAGGAAGTTTTCTCCCAAATGGCAGCCGAGGACTGTGCCAGGAGCCCCCAGGTAAACGTCACAACTGTTATTTCTAACACTTTATGCAGATATTTCACATTATGGACAGTGGGGTAAATATTCATTGGGGTGGGAGGGAGAAGAGTTGCCTTTCAGACTCAACTGTTACTCAGCAGTTCTTTTGACAAGGAACTTCAGGGTTTCTGGGGCTTAACTAAACCACAGACTAGGCGGGGTAGGAGAAATATTTTTAAAGAGGAAGCATTTCTGCCATTTTCCTCTGTGATATTAATTCTTTGGAAGCTCCTAAAGGAGACTTGACCCAGAACTCCGAGCCAGACTGGCCAGTGGGATGAACCAGCATTTACCAATTTCCTGTATGCAGGGACAGGCTGTTTATGGTGTGTGGTGTTGAGGACAAGTTAAAAGTGGGAAATTCCTGCTGAGCTGCAGTGCTTGTGCACTGTCTAATGTCTGTGGCTTCTCTCACATCCCCAGAATGAGGTGACCTACAGCACTCTGGTCTTCCAGCGGGGCCGGACACCACTGGCTGTGTGATGAAGAAGTTCTGAGTGAAATAAAAATGCTCCCACTTTCTGGACATCAGAAGCCACCAGGATGTTACACCAAGGCCTGCTCTGGGAGTGCCCCCATGCCCTCCGTAACACAGCTCTTTTTGTAATTATGACAGGAAATTGTCTCCTGTTCCAAACTGGCTGCCAATGGCTGTGGGCAATTTGAGGTTTTCTATACAGGATTTCCTCATTTGTAGAGATCTCCATGCCCTTGTAAAGTTTCCGTTTGTGAGAACTACCAGAGAGAATTGAGAAATGAAAATGTTTTTCTGCATCTATCCACGTCTGTTTCCCTTTTCTGTCACCAACTCTAGCATTTTCTGGTTTGTTTTTTTTTATTGCCAAGTGCTCTGCTTAGTTATTTTCTGTTATTGACGTAATGATAATGAAATGTTTGTATGCGAATCTCTGCTTTCAGGTTGGGTCCCGTAAAAGAAATGCACAATCACAGTGTGACAGTCAAAACCTCTGGAAATGCTCATTCACGCGTTATTACCCAGAGTGTTCTAAATACACTGTAAAAAAAACTCGTTCCCTTTTCATGAACTGGGGTTAAGTTTCCACGAGCGCCTGTGTCGGAGCAGCCCCGCAGGAGCCGGGCTGGAGGTGCCGCCTGATGGCAGCACCGAGCCGGGCACGGGCGCACCGAGCCGGGCACGGGCGCACCGAGCCGGGCATGGCCGCACCGAGCCGGGCACGGGCGCACCGAGCCGGGCACGGGCGCACCGAGCCGGGCATGGCCGCACCGAGCCGGGCATGGCCGCACCGAGCCGGGCACGGGCGCACCGAGCCGGGCACGGGCGCACCGAGCCGGGCATGGCCGCACCGAGCCGGGCACGGGCGCACCGAGCCGGGCACGGGCGCACCGAGCCGGGCATGGCCGCACCGAGCCGGGCACGGGCGCACCGAGCCGGGCACGGGCGCACCGAGCCGGGCACGGGCGCACCGAGCCGGGCATGGCCGCACCGAGCCGGGCACGGGCGCACCGAGCCGGGGCTGCTGCGCTGCCTTCCCAGCCCCGCTACTAGCGCAGGGGCTCCAGCTCCGGCAGCTCCACTGCACTCTCCTGCCTCCTCCTCACAGCAGCTCCTGGAACCTCGGCGAACAACTGAAAAGTGTGGCCAGGCGCTCTGATGCTCTGAAATGTGGGGTGTGGTGGTGTGGGCTTGGCCACAGATTGCTGCAGGTGCCACAGACTTCCACAGGGTCAGTAGAACAACTCGTGGTCTTTGTTTTGCTGTTATCTGCTCTCACCTCAGTTTCTTCAAACTCTATTTAATAAAGAAAACGTGAGGAGCGTCTCCCTCCCTCACTCGAAGGTGAGCTGTGGGCTGGGGTCCCTCGGGTGAGCAGTCAGCTGGCTGGGACTGCTCTGTTTGCAGCTTGCTCTTGGTCCTCTCTGTTCTTCCTCCATATCCTTGTGCCTCATTCCCTTGGAGTTTGCCAGGCAGCCTGCCAGGAATTCGGTGCAGAGTCGCTCCCTCTTCCCTCAATTTGCCCAAAACACATCAGCAAAGGTCCCCGTGCATCATTCTAACAAATAACTTTCTGCTGTTTAGGCGGGACCTGCTTTTCTGCTGAAATCAATCAGGTCCATCAATGATCGTAAGAGATCCTGCAGTAAGTTCCGATGTTCTTGTGCAGTGGCTTCCTTTGCCTTGTTTATTTATAGAGCTGAGCTGTGTCACTGTGCTGGGCTTTGGCCTGTGACAAGGGTTACATCAGATAAGAGATGAGATGCCTTTTCTCAGCTAGGGAACAGATGCCAACACTCTGTGATAAGAAACAGAATGATGTGCTCCCTTTTGTGCTTTTTCTAGACCTCTTTTATTATTCAAAGATGGAGAAAAAAAGAGCCTGGCCTTTAACAACCTCTTTTCAGTTTGACCCATGTTCCCTAAAAATGGGCTGTGTCAGCTGTGGTGTAACAATTACTGCAACTTCTGTGCCATCCCAGACACTGACTGAAACTGGGCAGGGTTTTTTGATTGTCATGGGAAGACTCAGCAGGCTGAATTAATGTAAAATCCATCTAATATTTATTATTACTCATGAAAATGTGACAACACTGGCTGAAGCACAAGCTGACCAGACTCGAGTTTAGTCTAAATGGACAGACAAGACAAATGGTGTGAGAACAGTCAGTGAGCTTGTGAGCTGCTGGACTGTGAACAGCAAAGAACACATCCTATTTTTCAATCAACTCAACCAATCCTCACGTTAAAAAACCCCAAAACCCTCAACACGAGACAAAATTTCCATCTTGTGTGTTTAGAGATTATATTCCATAAAGACACACAGCTTCAGAGCAGCTTCAGAGCTACAGGTTGCTGCAGTTTCCCGAGAGTTCCTTAGCAAAGCCAGGTGGTTTATCAGTGGTCTGGTACCCACTGGAGGGTTCTACCTTTGTTTATGACTCTGGGTCTGTTGTTTGCTCTTTAAGAGCTGGGTCTGGTTTTTCGCACAGGATATAGGTCTTTAAAATTACAAGGTACGTGGTTTTGAACTTCTTTATCTTGCAGGCATAGACAATGGGGTTCATGGCAGAATTGGCATGGGATAAGAGGATTCCCAAGTACATCAAATACGGGGGGATCTGAGACTCGGGGTAGAAATAGGAAACGCAGTTTATAATGCACAGAGGCAACCAGGATATTGCAAACAGGAAAAGAACAAGTGCAAGAGACTTGGCTGTCTTGAACTCCTGGCCATAGAAAGCCCCAGCCCCTCTCACACTGGTCCCTTGGCTGAGCTTTGTGCGGATGATGTAGAAGATCTCGGCATACAGGGCACACATGATGAGCAGGGGCACGAGGGTCCATGTGAAGAAGCAGAAATACACCATGTAATCCATCCTCATCACGGAGATGAACCGGCACCTCAGGAAGCTGGAGCTCCTTGGGTCTGCCTTGTTCCAGCCAAACATGGGGACAAGCCCTCCCAGCAGGGACAGAGACCAGCACAGCCCCAGGGCCCACCAAACTCTCCTCTCTGTTGTGATTATTTTATATCTGTAGGGGAAGAAATCCCAGGTCATGTTAAAGAGAAGTGTTTTAAAGTAGTTAAGGGTGAACTCGCCTGTTCAGGTACTGCAGGATCATTGTTAGAAAATGAAGCATTAACTTTTTTTGTGGGGAAACCAAATTTTATCTTGAGAGAAGCCCCAACTGTTCATTTGTAACAGTTACTTTGCAGCATCAGTAAGAACTGGGCTTAAGTTCCCTTGTTTAAAATTGGATGTTTTCACCTATTTTATTTCTTCTTTCATTATGATCTTAGTTCTCCTCTTGCCAGGATATTGCTTTGCTGCAGTCCTATCTTATTTCTTGGTTCCTTGGGTGTACCTTCCTCTTTATATTTGGTTTATGCCATTTGCAGGATTAAAATTCATTCTTCAGCTTCACAGGTCCTTTCCCATTATAAAATATGACTTCTTGGATGCTTGAGGTTATGCTTTGCTTTTCTAGCTTGTGTACTTTTCATTTAAATGTAAACTTTAGTTAACTGTTAATAAGTTTGTTAGTACTTTTGTATTTTCAGCAAATACTAAAAGGAACTTTATTTAGAAGACAAGCCTCAGAAACCCAAAGAAACTTGTAATACGCTCAGCATCCTGTGCAGTTAACCAAAGTGGTGAAAATTCAAGTGTGCCCACAGACACATCCTGTGACTAAATTCTGATCGATGATAACACCTGGTTAACACCGAGCTGTTCGTGAGCACCCCCGGGTGCTCAGGTGGGCTTTGAGGCACAAGCATCCACTTCAAGTAATTATTTGTTAGAAAGGGGCCAGGTTAAGGAGGACAGAGGAGGTGGGGCAGAAGCTGGGCAGAGGAGCCCGAGGCAGCCTCACCTGGTGGGCAGCTTCACTCGCAGGTACCTGTCGATGGCGATGGCCAGCAGGGACAGGATGGAGGCGTTGGTGAACACCACCATGAGGCAGCACATGAAGAGGCAGCTGTAGGAGGGCACGGTGACGCCCAGGCTCACCACAATGGCCAGGGGCATGACCAGGAGCCCCACGGCAATGTCGGCCAGCGCCAGGGACGCGATGAAATAGAGCGTCGTGTTCTGGAACGCCGCGTTCAGCCTCACCACCCAGATCACCAGGATGTTGCCCAGAGTGGCAAACAAAGCCACCAGGCACTCGCTGCCGATGTAAATCGCATCCAGGCTGCTCAGGGCCAGGCTGTTGTTTGGCATTGTGAGCTCCTGCAGTTGCTCCCTCGCTGGCTGAAGCTGCGGAAGGAAATGCAGGCATCGATGGCCACGTGTGGGATCTTCAGCGTCTGCTGCTCGCTTGTTCTAGAGACGCTCCAACATCCAAACCTCTGCTCTATTTCATGTCCTCAGCACCCAGGCAGCAAATCAGCTGTTGCCTCCCCCAGCTGCAGATATCTCAGCATCCAGGAACTGTTCCCCTCTCTGGAGACCCCTCCTGAAGCTCACTGCATCCCTTCAGCAGCCTCGAGTCAGCAAAGTGCCTTGGGAAGGAAGCTGTCTTCAAGGGAAAGGACGGACAGTCCTTCTTACCAGCAACTTATAAAGAAACAGTTTTACAGGTTCCTCTTACAAGCCGTTTTGGAAGTCAAAAATGTCAACAGCAGTTGGCTGCAAAGCTGCCACTTATCATTCCAGTTAATCTGTCCACAGTCACTATCACAACTGAGGCAGCTCAGGGGTGTTGAAGGCAGCTGCATTAAAAAACGAAAGGCTCATGGGTGAAGGTAAGGACAGGGAGAGGTCACTCTGTCGTTACCAACGTGGCAAAGCAGACTTGAGTTGGGGAAAAAATAACTCCCAATCAAATCAGAGTAGGACTACGAGAAAGAAAACCAAGTTGTAAAGGCAGAGGGAGGGTGCTGGAGCAGAGGCTCCACCCTGTGAGAACGCCCTGACCCGGCCGGACGGGGCGGCCGGAGCTGCGGCCGGAGGATGGAGCAGCCGCTGTGCAAGCGGGGTTTGCAGCAGCGCTCAGGTTTAACAGCTCTGGCCCTGCCCATCCCTTTTCCTCCGAAGGCAGGTGCTTTCCGTGGGACACTGTGTCCGAGGGCGATGCCACCGAGCCCAGCTGGGGCCAAATCGGGGGGGGTTCCACCCAGTACCCCCTGTTCCCACCAGGTTCCTGCCGGGGCAGGCACAAGGTGCTCTGATACTCCTCAGGTGCTTCCTCACCAGGCAGCATCTGTTTCCTGTCCTAAATATGACAGAGCCACGGTGCTGGACTGCTGTGACTCCTCCGTCACCAAAGGAGGATGAGCCTGTGCCCTTCTGCTGCCCCTGCCCCACATGAGCGCGGCTTTCCCTCAGCCCTGGGGTGCTGTGGGTGCTGCATCCCTTCCTCGGGCCCTGCATCCTCCTTCGGGGGCACTCGGCCCTTCTCCCACTGCTCTCCTTCAGCCCCAGGCTCAGGAAACACAGGGCTGGAGGTTTTTACAGCTTGCAAAGTGATTAAACACTCCGTGCAGAGGAGCCAAATGGGGCCGAGCGTGGGCTCAGGGAGCAGCTTGGTGTGACCCAGCCCGAGGTGCTGCTCAGGAGAAGCCCAGCCCTGGCTCTGCTGGCAGCCAGACCTGCGAGCGAGCTGCAGCAGGGCTGTGAGGCAGCACCTGAAGGCTTTGGTGCAGATTAGGATTCCAAGGCGTATTTTTAGATGCCGTTATTGAGCTGAGGCGGCGGAGCCTGTGGAGAGGAGGCTCCAGGAGCAGCCCGGGCCGGGCAGGTTGGGATCAGGGCCGGGCGAGTCCCGTGCGGCAGAACCCGGGGATGTCACACTGAGATGGGGTAAAGGGCTTTCGGATCCCGCTCCCCGAGCACTTGATGGTTTTGCCATTTCAAGGCTGTACTCGGCTTGCTCGTTTCTTGGATGGCTCCAGCGAAAGGCTTCCAGCCATTCCCCAGGGATCCTCCTACATCCTGGTGAGATAAGGATCAGGGAAGGGAAGGTCTCTGCAATCTCAGCTGCGGCTTTGAGCACAGACTCCCTTTTCACTTCGGGGGTGGAGGGGAGGAGAACAAATTTGCTAGAAGAAAATTATTTCTAAGTGACACACAGAGAAAAGAAATATCCCACAACGATGAACTTATCGTGGGCGTCAACAGCAGCCACGGCCGCCTTTGTCCTGGGGGGCTGCAGAACACTTGCAGGGAGGACAGAGCGGTCTCCTCGAAGGCAAACTCCCCGTAATGCCCTGCCTGGAGCCCCAGTGGAGGCTCGGGGTCTGGCTGTCCCTGAGCCTGCGCTCACACAGTGCCAGCGTGTCCCAGCCACAGCCGCCCTCTTTGCTTTGGGACATCAGTGTCCCCTCTTTCCTTACATCCCAGCAGCTTCTGCTCCTGTGCCAGGAGGTGTGGAGGAGTCTTTTCCTGGATTTCAAAATTTAATGTTTACTTTATAGGAAGAAACCCCAAGTAACTGATAAACCAAGAGGTGGCGAGTGGCGAGCTCTGTCCTGGCTCTTTCCTGCCTGGGAAGGAAGTGAAAGCATGGCAGAGAGAGGATGTGAATGTGGAGCAGAATCACATGTGGTGTGACAGAGAGTGATTGTGGTCTGGGGAGCAACGAGCCAGAATGAGAGGCTGGAGCCTGGCGTGGGGGACCATGTCCTGTCACTGTGCCTCAGTTTCCCCATCCGTGGTAAAAGGAGGGTTAATCTGGTCTACACAGAGCTGGGAAGGGCTGGACAGGAGCAGGACGCTTTTGGTTTCCCTCTGAAACTCCCGATTCAGGATTTTTTCACCCACCCCTCCATATGGGGGCACAGTGATGTTGGAAAACCGCTGCTGAGATTTCTTACAGACGCAAAAACCTGAAGAAACCCCTGGCACACACAGAGCTGTGCTGAAAGGCAAAGTTCACTGTCCTTAGAATGCAGGGTTGGTTCCAAAGATGATTTCAACTGCTGTCAAGAGCAAATTGTCAGAGGAGAATCAGATCTGGAAAGCTGCTCTTCCCTTCCACATCCCTTTCCCTGAGCTTGAACTGTGCTGGGGCTCGGATTCTCCTGGTGACTCACCAGAGTGTTTGGAGCAGCCAGGAAAGGTGCCAGGGCCTCTTGGCTCCTGTCTGCCCTCCAGGGCAATACCGGGCAGAGCCTCAGCCTTGGCTGGCCCTGGGTGCCACTGAAAGCAGGGCAGGAAAGCAGGGAGAGTGTGGAACCCCAGGCTGGGTCACCCTGGAGGCCGGAGCTGCAGATGGTGCTGGGACATGTACTGGTGTCCGGCTGTGGACGGAGCCCTCGGACCCCTGACCCTCAGCACCTCTGCTCCCACCCTGCAGCACCAGCACGTGCAGTCCATGGCACTGGGACCCATGGCATGTGTGACCCATGGCACTGGGATCCATGGCATGTGTGACCCATGGCACTGGGACCCATGGCACTGGGACCCATGGCATGTGTGACCCCATGGCACTGGGACCCATGGCACTGTGACCCATGGCATGTGTGACCCCATGGCACTGGGACCCCATGGCACTGGGACCCCATGGCACTGGGACCCATGGCACTGTGACCCATGGCATGTGTGACCCCATGGCACTGGGACCCATGGCATGTGTGACCCCATGGCATGTGTGACCCCATGGCATGTGTGCCCCATGGCACTGGGACCCCATGGCACTGTGACCCACGGCACTGGGACCCCATGGCATGTGTGACCCACGGCACTGTGACCCACGGCACTGGGACCCCATGGCATGTGTGACCCACGGCACTGGGACCCCATGGCATGTGTGACCCCATGGCACTGGGACCCCATGGCACTGGGACCCACAGCACTGGGACCCCATGGCACTGGGACCCATGGCACTGGGACCCACGGCACTGGGACCCATGGCACTGGGACCCACGGCACTGGGACCCCATGGCACTGGGACCCATGGCACTGGGACCCACGGCACTGGGACCCCATGGCACTGGGACCCATGGCACTGGGACCCATGGCACTGGGACCCACGGCACTGTGACCCATGGCACTGGGACCCCATGGCACTGGGACCCATGGCACTGGGACCCACGGCACTGGGACCCCATGGCACTGGGACCCATGGCACTGGGACCCACGGCACTGGGACCCCAGCCCTCCAGGACAGCCTCAGCCAGGGTCTCACACTGGAGAGATCAGGGCTGGTTAAACGCTGTTAAGGTGTTAACCACGGATAACCTGCACCGCTGGCGCTCCCTCGGTGCCATCCCTGCCCGCCATCCCTGCGGGCACAGCCAGACACACTCACGCTGCCCGAGATGCTGCTGCAGGACTGGCACCTGCACTCAGGACACAGCAGGAGCCTGTGCAGTCCTCACGCTCCCGGTGTGGCTCTGCCCCGCTGGATTCTGTGGCTTTGGATTTCAAACCTGCCGAAAGCCGGGAGGGAGCTGCGTGCTCGCTGCTCCTGCTGAGCTCGTCGGGGAGCGCAGGGCCCGTGTGGGAGAAGCCGGGGCTGTCAAACCAGTACGGCCCAGGGGCTTTGCCGGGCAGACGGGTGGGATGCAGCAGCCGGAGCTTTGAAACTGCTCCCGCCTGCCACCCCTGGAATTCCAGGTACAAACAGGGAAGGACAGCAGGGACAGGGGCTTGGACAAGTTATATTTCTGTGTGTTTTTAAAATTAATTGCATTATAACTGGAGTTTTTTTGAGCTTTCCTTGGGTGTGGCTGTGGAATGGGTGCAGCTGCAGCCCGGGCAGAGCAGCCGGCACAGGACCCGTTCGATGCCAGCTCCACTCCTGCACATGGGAATGATCCCTGCCAGCCCGTGGGAGCAGCCATTCCCTGGTTATCCAGTTCTTCCTGCCCCAGACTGTTCCTGTCTCACAGCACCCGGGGCTGGGAATGAACTGTGCCATACCGGGTGTTCCCTGCTGACTTGGGAAATGCAGCTTTTTGGAATATTTTATTCCCAGAGCTGCTTTCCCAGCTTGTTGCAGAGCGATGCAGAGACATCACCCAGCAGTCTGGAGAGACACCTCCTGCGTGTGAGGAGAGGAAATCACCTCAGCCTGTGTTTAACAGCCTCTCTGCCTGGCCCTGCAAGGTGACAGCAGATCTGGGGTCCCACTGGAAACTCCTCTGCACAGCACAGAACTTTCCATCCTCGCTCTTCATTAGAGACTGTTCTAAAATTCCGTGAAAATGGCACACAATAAATCCTGGGGAGATGAAAGGGAGGTTGGAGCTGGCAGGAGGTTCTTTAGAGAGGCTCTATTTACACAGATTGTCTGGCTGACAGGAGAGAAACTGTTCTGACATTTTATAAACTCTTCCACTGATAATTTTGCATCTCAGTACAGCAAGGTTGGGGGAGGCAGGACGGGGTGAAACAACAAAGCCAAGGCCCTGAGCTCCCTTCCCAGCTCTTATTTTTGAACACTAGCAAATTATTTAACTGCAAAGCACTGCAAAGTAGCCTTTCTCTGAAAAGAAAGGGAGGAAGGTGCCATTATCTCACAGATGAGCATGCACAGGAGGGGACAAGGCACCTGGCACAGGCAGCACCCACTGCCACTGCCCTGCCCATCCCCAGGACTTGAGGACATGGGATGTAAAACCCATTTAGCAGCTTCTCCAAATCAGTTTGTCTCCAACAAGGGTTGAGTGAACACTGCCAGAAATGTGTGGCTCTATCAGCTGCAATAAGTTTATGTGCTTGATACGGGGTCATTGAATTACTCTGAATTTTGAATGTTCAGTGTCATCTCAGGCTACAAATGTCCCAGATTAAATGAATATTACCAAGGCATTTCCTAAGATTCCTAAGAACATTTCCTAAGATTTTGGGTTATCCTGTGCAGGGCCAGGAGTTGGACTGATGACCCTTGTGGGTCCCTCCCAGCTCAGGATATTCTGTGATTCTATGAATATCTTGCTGTAATTTATTTATGAAACATGACTCACTCTCTGACTGGCATTCGTGGACTAATTCATCATTGTCAGCATGACTGGAGGGGGGGATCTTATATTTCCTCTGGATATCTTTTAAGTGCTTTTTTCCTGCCTTTATTTCCATAATCAAACCAAAATCTTATTTATAGTACTGCCATTTCTGTCTGGGTAAGCCCAGAGTGGCCCCAATGGCTTAACAGGATTTATTTACTCCAGCTTTACACGGGTGTAATGAACAGAGGGATTTGGTCCTGTGGCTGCACTAATCCTCTCGGAGGTGGAAGCAGAGGCTTTCCCCTGAGGAACAGTAATTCCAAATGAACAAATGAAACCCCACAGGTCCTTTTGGATGGGGAAGGAGCTGATGGCTCAAACCAGAGAGGTGAGAGGTCCCAATCCCCACGCTGATTCCACACAGGCTTCCACAGCTGGTTGGTCCCTCTGGCTTGGGCTCTGCAGGGAAGTTCAGTGATACCAGATGTTGATGGGCCTTGGGGCAGAGAAGGAATGAGGGAGGCTCAGTTCCCACCTCACACCAGGACCCAGAACCAAGGGCAGTCACACACAAAGGTGCTGGTGAGGAAGGAAAGCCCTTGGGGCTTTCTTTGATCAAAGATGGACTGGAAACAAACCATTTTCCAGGGAAGTGGTCCTGAGAGGTGCCTGGAGTGTCCCCAGGAGCTCGGCTCCACCAACAGGAAGATGAGCTGGAGGCAGCCGGGCTCTGGGGGCCAGCACAGCCCAGGTTTGCCAGGGAAGATCTTTAGGAAGGAAGCATTGTTTATACCTTTTTATTTTTAATGTATGTATATTTGGATCCAACCTTTTCCATGATGGATGGCAGAAATCAAGGCCTCTTTTGTTCTACAATTAACTCAGAGATGTTTTCTGGTTCCTTAGCAAAAAAAGGAATTTATTTATCCTTACAACAAAGCACACACAGAGCTCTCATTGCTGTAGAAAACTGTTGTTAATGACACTTATTGCCAGGATTGCTGCCCTGATCTGGGGGGAAATAAAGTGCTCTTAAATACTTGCTCTAAGTTTTGGAGCCTCACAATGATGTATATGGAGCTTGCCCCTAAGATCTGTCTGGAGGAATCACAACACACTCTGCAGTGGAAGGGATTTTAAACCGAGCGTGTTCCCAGGTAAATAATAACACCACAACCTGTTCCTGGTGTGAGGGGGAGATTTAGCAGCTCCCCTGGGACGGCTGCACCTCCAGAAGCAGCATGGGAAACGCAGGTCTGGAAGGACGGGGAGATAAAGTGTTATTGTTTCCATCTCCTCAGCTCCTCGTCACTTCCACTCCCATCCAAACACGTGGGGGATGAAACTGCTGAGTTGGGCTTTGCTCATTTGGCAGATGGGAAATGAAAACTGTGCTCGCTCAAGGTTTCCATGAGGGGCTGGAGCAGGGAGAGCCCGGCACCAGGGCAGCCGGAGCGGGATCTGTGTGAGCAGGGCAGGCAAGGGCAGCCTTGCCTGGCTCCTGGTGAAGGAGCGAGAGTGAGCAATCCCCAGGAGAGCCCACGAGCCCCTCTGGGGTCAGAGCAGAGGCAGCAGCGTGCCTGGCAGGTCCCAGTCGGAGCCACAGGAGAAGGGAGAGCGGCTCCGTGGCTCTCGGCCGGCCCGGCCGGGCGGCTCCGGACACAGGGTCAGCGCGGAGGGGCTGCAGCCCGAGCTGAGCTGCCCTCAGCCCCCGCCCAGGGCTGCAGGGCACGGAGCAGGGTGCGAGAGCACAGAGCTGCTGCCGGGGCTGGGGACGTGCCCCAGCAGCAGCGCACGGCGGGGACAGGAGCCATCAGGGAGATCCTGTCAGACTGGAATGCAGCTCCTCACCACAACACACAGCCCAGGCAGTGAAACAAGTGATCAAATGCTCTGATACCTCTGCGGTTTCTGTAACTCTGGAGAGACAAGTGGAGATTTCTGTCATTAAGGCAACCTTAAGAACCGGCCCCCATCCCCCCAGGAGCTCAGCTCCCATCCTGGTTTATCGAACGGGACAGCAGCTCCTGGGACACTTTTTGTCTGTTTAGAGTAAAAGTGAGCTCTGGCAGATAAATACCCTCATCCCTGCCATGTTTGTTCCCTGAGAAAACAGCCCTGGGAGCTCCATCCCAGCCCTCCCACCAAGCAGATGCAACGCTGGGGACTTGCTCCTTGTGCTCTGCCTGATGGAGCACGGCTCAGTCCGACATCCACCCATGTTTTAGAGGGAAGCCACAGCTGTGGGTGACTCCAAACCTGGCAGTTTGTCCCCACCCTGCTCAGGTCACTGCTGGGCTGAGTGCTGTGGCGTCAGTTCAGCTTTTTTCCCAATCCCTCCCATAAATGCTGAGACAACTTCAGTCCATGAGCCGTAATCTTCCCTGTCCGGGCCGGCTGCTCCCGGCAAACCCATCTGGTGGATTTCTCACATCAGATGCAACTGTTTTATCTTTGCTCCCTTCCATTGCTAAACACGGGCTGGGAGACAAGCTATTTTCAACTGCATCTGCTGTTATTTATGCAAACACTTTCTTTTCAAAGGGCAACAGAGGGAAGCGTTGGAAGCCAAAGCACACCCAAACGTTTCGAGGGTGTCACTGGGATTTTCCGCTGGGCTGCAGCCGCGCACGCTGCTGGTGAGGTTCAGACAGCACGGCTCAGCTTGCAGGAGGCTTCTGCCTCCCACAGTCTTCAGGCACAGAAAGGAGATCCATGTGTGATCCGTGTGTGATCTGTGTGTGATCCGTGTGTGATCCGTGTGTGATCTGTGTGTGATCTGTGTGTGATCCGTGTGTGAAAGGAGATCCATGTGTGATCCATGTGTGATCCGTGTGTGATCCGTGTGTGATCCGTGTGTGATCCGTGTGTGAAAGGAGATCCATGTGTGATCCGTGTGTGATCCGTGTGTGATCTGTGTGTGATCCGTGTGTGATCTGTGTGTGATCCGTGTGTGATCCGTGTGTGATCCGTGTGTGATCTGTGTGTGATCCGTGTGTGATCCGTGTGTGATCTGTGTGTGATCCGTGTGTGATCCGTGTGTGATCCGTGTGTGATCCATGTGTGATCTGTGTGTGATCCGTGTGTGATCCGTGTGTGAAAGGAGATCCATGTGTGATCCGTGTGTGATCTGTGTGTGATCTGTGTGTGATCCGTGTGTGAAAGGAGATCCATGTGTGATCCATGTGTGATCCGTGTGTGATCTGTGTGTGATCCGTGTGTGATCCGTGTGTGATCTGTGTGTGATCTGTGTGTGATCCGTGTGTGATCCGTGTGTGATCCATGTGTGATCCGTGTGTGATCTGTGTGTGATCCGTGTGTGATCTGTGTGTGATCTGTGTGTGATCCGTGTGTGATCCGTGTGTGATCTGTGTGTGATCCGTGTGTGATCCGTGTGTGATCCGTGTGTGATCCGTGTGTGATCCATGTGTGATCCGTGTGTGATCCGTGTGTGATCCGTGTGTGATCCGTGTGTGATCTGTGTGTGATCCGTGTGTGATCCGTGTGTGATCTGTGTGTGATCTGTGTGTGATCCGTGTGTGATCTGTGTGTGATCCGTGTGTGAAAGGAGATCCATATGTGATCCGTGTGTGATCCGTGTGTGATCCGTGTGTGATCCATGTGTGATCCGTGTGTGATCCGTGTGTGATCCGTGTGTGATCTGTGTGTGATCCGTGTGTGATCCGTGTGTGATCCGTGTGTGATCTGTGTGTGATCCGTGTGTGATCTGTGTGTGATCCGTGTGTGAAAGGAGATCCATGTGTGATCCGTGTGTGATCCGTGTGTGAAAGGAGATCCGTGTGTGATCTGTGTGTGAAAGGAGATCCGTGTGTGATCTGTGTGTGATCCGTGTGTGATCCGTGTGTGATCTGTGTGTGATCTGTGTGTGATCCGTGTGTGATCCGTGTGTGATCCGTGTGTGATCTGTGTGTGATCTGTGTGTGATCCGTGTGTGATCCGTGTGTGATCCGTGTGTGAAAGGAGATCCGTGTGTGATCCGTGTGTGAAAGGAGATCCGTGTGTGATCCATGTGTGATCCGTGTGTGATCTGTGTGTGATCCGTGTGTGAAAGGAGATCCATGTGTGATCCGTGTGTGATCTGTGTGTGATCTGTGTGTGATCTGTGTGTGATCCATGTGTGAAAGGAGATCCGTGTGTGATCCGTGTGTGATCCGTGTGTGAAAGGAGATCCATGTGTGATCCGTGTGTGATCTGTGTGTGATCCGTGTGTGAAAGGAGATCCGTGTGTGATCCGTGTGTGAAAGGAGATCCATGTGTGATCTGTGTGTGATCCGTGTGTGATCCGTGTGTGAAAGGAGATCCGTGTGTGATCCGTGTGTGAAAGGAGATCCATGTGTGATCTGTGTGTGATCTGTGTGTGATCTGTGTGTGATCCGTGTGTGATCCGTGTGTGATCTGTGTGTGATCCGTGTGTGATCCGTGTGTGATCCGTGTGTGATCTGTGTGTGATCTGTGTGTGATCTGTGTGTGATCCGTGTGTGATCCGTGTGTGATCTGTGTGTGATCCGTGTGTGATCCGTGTGTGATCCGTGTGTGATCTGTGTGTGATCCGTGTGTGATCTGTGTGATCTGTGTGTGATCCGTGTGTGATCCGTGTGTGATCCGTGTGTGAAAGGAGATCCATGTGTGATCCGTGTGTGATCCATGTGTGATCTGTGTGTGATCCGTGTGTGATCTGTGTGTGATCCGTGTGTGAAAGGAGATCCATATGTGATCCGTGTGTGATCCGTGTGTGATCTGTGTGTGATCCGTGTGTGAAAGGAGATCCGTGTGTGATCCGTGTGTGATCCGTGTGTGACCCGTGTGCGCTGCCGAGGGGTCCCGGGCTGACCTGCCCGGCCCTGGCGAGGCACCACTGACCCCTGCCCCGGGGGAAACCTTGGCAGGGTGGGAGAGACCCAGGACATTCAGGCGTTTCTCAGGCAGTTTCCAGTCAAAGTTTCTGAGTCATAGCAGGAATGGAAGTGACTCATGATCCGCTAAGGAGGCAACAGCTGACTGCAGAGCTGGATTCAGGGGTGGTTGGATGGCGGCTGTGACACTCAGCTGTGGCCCAAAAGGACCAAGAGTGACTGACTGTACTGGGAGGGGAAGCTCAGCACCGTCTGTGAGGAGACACAGGTGCCTCGTGCTCCCTCCTATCCAGCATTTGCTTTACTGTTAACAGCCTTCCCAAAGGAAAATACCTGCTCTTCCCGGGAAAGAGGCCCAAAGCCAGGATTATTCGCTTGTGTTCAGGAAGCAATCAGAACACAAAGAGTGCTGTCAAGAGTCTAAGTGTTACTGTAATCATAATTATAGTGCAGCAGCTATTAAAGGGAGCTCAGGAACAGCCTCTCCTGACATGGCTGGTTTAAGACAAGCTCCCGCTAACCCCTGAAACCAGGAGGAATGAAGGTGCTGGAGGGTCTCCAAGGTTGTGGGATGATTAAGTCCAGTTAGGACAGCAGAGCAGCACTAACTGGAAACACACAGCTCTTCTCCAGGTACAGGTTCATTATTTCCTCACTGATGTCTTTACAAACCCTGTCCTGCAGCCCTGTGCCTGGGCGTGCTGCTGGCCTGGGGCTGAGCTGAGGCACAAGGAGTGTCTGATCCCTGGATACTGGCACTGACCCTGAATGGAACCACTTATCAACTGGGAGAGGGCAGGAACAGGTAATGAAGAAATTCCACAGATCTTACAGGGCTTCCAGAAGCTGACAGACAAATACCTGGATTGTTACTTTTACCTGCTAACCAAAAATTACCCCTTGCTACAACGCAGTCATTGTGTGACTATGTTTAAAGAAAACAAGTGTTTAAACCCCATGAAAGGAAACACGGGAGTGAGTACTTATTGAATCAGACATTCTCTCATTTCAATATATATGACATTTAATTCCAAGGCAATATTTGTCTCATTGTGTGGCTACCACCAGACCTCCAGAGTCAAAGGATGTCTCTGACTTCCTCTGGTAGTTACTTTTATTTTATATTTGTTTTTTCTTTCCTTTTCCCCCACTTCCCCATACTGTGCTGCCTGGATTTTACAAAATAGAAGGAGGAAAATGGCAGCTGCGTGTGCCCTAGAAGTGGGTGAGAGCAGCTGGCAGCGGAGGATGAGGTTTGGTACCCAGAGACACTTGGAGGCACCGCCCAGCCACGGGGCGAGCGGGTGCCGGGCTCCACAGGGCTGTGCAGGAAGAAGTTGGGTAATAGCAGAAATTGTGTGCTTGCAGCTGCCTTTGAGCAGTGAGCACAGTTTGACAGCTGAAAGGATAACACTTGTTATTGCTCCTGTTGAGCTGTGCTGTCCCAGTTTTTCCTGCTTGAGACTGGGCCTCTCCTGGCTGTGGCTGTGCGGGGCTCAGGGAGCTCAGTCCCCTCTCTTTTGGCTTTTTCTTGTGCAAATCCAGCAGCTTTGCCCAAACCACGTTGCAAACTGTGGATGGGGTTAGCGAGGGCAGAATCAGGCCCTGGGCTGTGTTATGGGGGTCTCTGTGGAGGTGCCACCCATCCCTACCAGGGGATTTGTGAAGTATCTGACAAATGATCAGTATGAGGAGCTGCTGGGTCAGCTCCCACCCTAAGATGGGACCATCTCCCATCGTGTGTCCCAGCTTCTGAAAGACAAATTCACCTCTCCCATCCAGAAACAGCCCCAGCAAACTGCTGGCAGCAGCTCTGTGCCACAGCCCGGCTGGCTGTGCAGGGGGGAGATGCACAGATAACAGATTGCCAGGGAGACTCGTTCACACAGAGCTCCAGCACCTGTGATTAAAGCCAGGAGAGGTGCCCAGGCTCTGCTCCTGTTTAGCTTTCTAAGGGTCCTTTCCTTCACAGGCTCCTCTGGTAGGAAATTCCAGGCTGCTACAGCTTTGGACAAGGAAATTCTTGCTTGTAGAAAGCAAAGAGTAAAAGCAGCCCAGTGTGCTGCTATTAGCCTGAAACATGGGAATCCCTGTGTATGGTAATTGGCAGTTCCCTGCCGTAGCTGAGCACGGGAAGTGGGATTTGTGCTTCCTTCCCCAGTGAGTTTCACAGCCTCTGATGGTATTTATAAAACCCTTGAACCAGAAACCCCTATCAGTCTCTGCCTTTCCCCTGACTCTGCAGAACTGCAGACACCAGACTGACTCCGGGCTTTTCTGGCACGCTTGCAAGGTAGGGAAATGTTTGGGAAGCTGCATAAGAAGCCTCCATCCCATGTCCCTTTCCGAGTGACAGTCACAAAGGAGGAAAGGCCAGGCTTGCTGGTGTTTTTGGTAGAGGAAGCCTTGTTCTTGCCTCCTCACCCTTTCTGCAGTCCTGTGCTCACAAGTGGGACATCCTTAGGGCTCAAACTTGGAAAATATCTCCATGTTTGCATTGGGATCCAGCCTTTCCTGTGATTTCAAGCAACTTTAAGGACACTGGATGAGCTGGGGGAGGAGTATGGCCCCAGCACTGCTGCCCCAGGGCTGTAGTGCATGGAAAAGCCAGTCCAGGCTTTCCCTCTGGAAATCTGCTGGAGCTTCTGCAGAGCATTGCCTTGGGATCAGCCATCCCTCCCCAGATTCCACAGCTCCCAGCTCATCTGCCTAATTACCTGGTGGCTTCACCCAGCCAGACAGTGGGCATGGAACAAACCAGGTCTGCAGTGGGAACAGGGATGGGGTTTTCAGGGAATCTGGTCCTGTCTGCTCTGGGAACAGGCTCAGGCCTTTGGCGCTCACCCGCCCCTACAGAACCTGGGATGTTGGGCTGTGTTAAATGATCCCTTATGGTCGGATCCTTGGCAAGGGCAGCGTGGGAGGTGAGGTGTGAACTCGGTGACCCTCAGCCAGGGCAGCTGCTGGCAGCCATGCGGGTGCTCACTATTAATTACATCATTAAGTCATTATTCATAATGATACACTGCAATCTCATCTGTAAAGAAAATAATTACGCTTGCACTTCAAAGGCTTGTGTTGAGGTCCTTGGAATGGGCATTTTTTCTTGATTCTTCCATGATTAGAATTTAAAGAATGATTATTGTAAGTTTAGAGAGCACCAGTTCCTTTCTTGTGCAGTTTAAGTTCAGACACTCAGGACTGGACCGTGATGCAGTCAGCACCTTTACTTCTGACAGCCAGAGCAATAATGTGTTATTAGCCTGCACGGTGTCAAACCCACTTTCATTTACTCTCCAGCCCTCTGATTCAATCAGCCAGGAACCCACGGTCATTATGCAATCACAAATTGTTTCTGAATTTCATTAAATCAGCATATGGGCCTCAGCTATGTATTTACATCAGCTGAACTTGTGATAATTTATCCAATTGGCCAATTATTATTTTGGAATAAAAGAAGTCATGAGGGATTCTGCTTCATATTAATTTGCCTGCAGAAGACTCAATACAGCCTCTGCAACTCAGCTGCAAAACCAGGTGAAAAATTGCAATCCTGTTGCAGGTTCTGGGATAAATAAGTGCTTTCCTTTCAGTCTTTTACTGCTGCCATATAGTAGGAAAGGGGGAGTGAAATCTTGGTATGATTTAATATGAACGGGTTTAGATTTCAGAGTTTGGGAAAAAAGTTATTGTGGTAACCCCTGTTTTGTGTAAATAGATGGGCTGTGATAAATTACACTATTTTTAAAATAAAACTGCAGTGTGAAGGGTCACTGGATTTCTGGGCTGTATCCAGGACATTACAGGCTGTGTCCTGTATGTGACAGGATGCAGAGAATCGATTCTCTTTGCCTCATAACCTTGTGTTGTTGCTGAGTTGGTGTGGAGTAGAAATCCCTGTTTTGGGGATGTCAGCAGGTCCCAGCCCTCCGGGCAGGTGTCAGTGCTGTCAGTCACCCTGGAGATGTCCCTGAAATAATGGGATTTGTTAGAAATGGGGAAATGGACCTAGGGAGAGACAAGGTGTGGACACGGGATTTAACACCCTGTTGACAGACTGGATTTGCTGACGAGCAATCCCCTGCTGTACCAGAGATAAGGAGCAGCAGCACAGGAGTGAAACAGCTCTGTCTGAGGAGCTGCATCTGTCTGCCTGAAGGAGGGCAGAATCTGGGACTGGGAGAAACGGAGATCCAGATTTACCCCCTGTTGGAGTCATTAGGAAAAGTGCCTCTGATTTCAGCTGAACTTGGACCTGCTTCTCCCCTTCTAATCTTTTCATAACCAGGTTCACATTCATCCAGATCTAATTTCATGTACTTGCAAAGTCTGACTCAGCTATAAATGTTATCAGCTTCCACTCAAACCTGCAGAAAATGGGGAAAAAAGTCAACCTTCCCAGAACAGACACCAAACAGGAGCTCTGCCTTGCTGAGTCAGGCCCTCAGTGTGCCTGGACCCTTATTGTTCTGAAACTTGGAAGATGGTCCGCAAGCCATGAAATAGATAAGTGTGTGTGATTCCTTGGATACAATAAAACTCTTCAGTCAGTGCTGAGTGGGAAAAGCTGCAAATGTGTTGATATTTGGGGCAAAGTTTGTTACAGATTTAATTTTAAAGGAAATTTGGGGTAAAACCTTGCAGAATTCTCAAACATCTCCATGCACACTGAGCCTCTTATAGGAATTCATCCAGTTTCTGCCCATAGGAATGATGTTTTTGCACAGCTTTTAAAACAGAAATTACTGGTGATATTTTGTCCCTGCTTGTTTTCCAGACACAGCCTCATGTTTTTAAACATCGAGCTAGTAACTTCCTAAGTTCACAGATTTCACGATAATTTTTGTACTCTGAAGAAACAAGTGGCTGAGCATCCTTCAAGGCAGATGCTTTTGCCACACCGACTGTCCCAGTGTGACTGAGCCTCTCACTGCTGAGGCTGCCAAGTCCTGCAGAGACAGAAAGTGTGGAAATCCTTTGCTGACATCGCCCTGCCTCCAGCGATTCAAATCAAACAGTGATTCACCTGCTCACTCCCAGCACGGTGGTCCCCAGGGAAGGAGACACCTCTTAAGCCATAAAAACAGGGATTTACAGATCAGTATCAGCAGCCACAAGTTGTACCTGGAAGCAAAATTCTGCGCTGTGTATTTATTTCTGCTGCACACACAAAGCTGTG
Organism: Corvus moneduloides; assembly: GCF_009650955.1. Classification (NCBI taxonomy): domain Eukaryota; kingdom Metazoa; phylum Chordata; class Aves; order Passeriformes; family Corvidae; genus Corvus; species Corvus moneduloides. Next base: position 6,639,022 of record NC_045499.1, read on the forward strand.
AGAGGGAGAACTGGAGCAGTTTCAATGAGAGAGGGTGAGTGGGGACTCTGAGCTCTGTGTGTCTCCTGGCCGCTCGCTTGCTGGGGATTTTGGATAAGTAATGTAATCTTTGTTTTCTCATCTGTACAGCCAGACAAGTAATATTTAGCATTTTTGTTGGAGTTCTGGATGAAAGGCAGTATGACTGCTAAAATATTGTTGCTGTAGCCTCAGACTTCAACAAATCTGCTTGTGCCCCCGAAGTTTTGCAAGTGGTGATAGAGGAGTGTGGGGAGGGTGTGCTGCTGCTGCCTCTGGCACCGTCTTCTGCAGCCTCACCAGGAGCGTCCCCAGAGGTGGTAGCTGCAGTCCTCGTCCTGTCCCTGGTTATGTAAGGAGGTGACACTGCCTGGAAACACGAGAGATCCCTCTGCATTTCATGGAGAGACGGCCATTGAAATCACGGAAGCAACTACAGCTCCTCCTGGGGTATTTATACATTCTTAACAAGGACAAAAAGCCCCTGAAATTTATTGACTGTTGACATTAGCTTTTCTGGAGTATGTAGTTTAGAGCTGAACTATAGCTTAAGTCGGGGCTAACGAAGCGATCTCCCAGATCATGAGACCCTGCGCAGTGACTGTGCTGGACTTCTGACCCGATCCTCTCTGTGTGGCTGCTGTCATTCACAAACCCTCAGTGACAAAAACACCATCAGGACATTTATGTGCCGTTTCCTCTTCCTGCATTTTGTGTTTATTGTTGATCACAGGCGTATTTCACTTCAATGTTACAGTTCTTTATTTTTATGCTTTTCTGAAAAAATAAATAAAACCCCCCACACTTCTAAGTGCTGTGTTTCAAGAAAAACTTTTTAAGGGGCGGAAGTGACGTGGTGCTGGTCCTGAGCCCTGTGGTGTCAGTGCTTGGTGACCTCGGAGCTGCTTTTGTCCTGTCCCATGCGTGACTGCTGCAGCATCTCCTCCATATGGAAACACCCTCAGCCCAGTTACCCGCTTGGTCCCTGCTGTTTGCTGACCACACTTTCCTGGAGAAATTCCTCCCGATGTCCACCCTGCCTCTCCCCTGGCCCAGCCTGAGGCCGTTCCCTCTCCTCCTGTCCCTGTTCCCTGCCAGCAGACCCCGACCCCCCCGGCTGCCCCCTCCTGTCAGGGACTTGTGCAGAGCCACAAGGTCCCCCCGAGCCTCCTTTGCTCCAGGCTGAGCCCCCCCGGCCGCTCCTGGTGCTCCAGCCCCTTCCCCAGCTCCGCTCCCTTCCCTGGACACGCTCCAGCCCCCGCACGAGGGGCCCAGTCCTGGACACAGCGCCCGCAGAGCCCCGGCCCGTGCCCGCCCCGCGGGACAGCCCTGCTCGGTCCCGCTGGACGCACATTCCCGACACAGAACCAACACCGCCCAGAGCCCCGCACCTGCCCCGGCCCTCCCGGAACTTTTGCCGGGGCCCAGCGGCCCCGTCCGTCCCCGCCCGCCCCGCTGGCTCCTCCCCGGGCCGCGGCCGCGGAGGGCGGAGCGGACGCGGCGCCGCCGCCGCGCAGAGCAGCAGCCGAGCTCCGAGCCCCGAGCCCGCACCGGGGGAGCCGAGCGGCGGCGGGAGCCGGCCCGGGGGCAGCGGTGAGCGGGGAACGCGGCGGGGCGCGGGCCGGAGCGGGGGAGGCAGCGGGGGAAGCGGCGGGTCCGGCCGTCCCGGCGGGGCCTGGCGAGGCCGCGGGGCCGCGCGGGGCGGGGCAGGGGCCGGCCCGGAGTCCGGCGGGGCCGGGCGGTGTCAGCGGGGCCGCGCCGAGCGCTCCCTCCCCGCAGCCCGGCCGGCAGCGAGGGGGAGGCGGCTGAGCCCCGGCCCCGGCCCCGGCCCCGTCCTGCCCCGGCCGGTCCCGTCCCAGCCCCGCCGGACATCCATCTTGCGCGGCAGCGGGCGGGCTGCGCGCCGCCGAGCGTGTCGCCGAGCTCGGGAGATAACCGGAATTCTTGTGGTGTTCGCGGGGCCAGGTGTGTGCGGGGCGTCCCGTGCTCGCTGCTCCGCGCCATGGGAAGGGGCGCAAGGGCTTGTGCGGGGCCCGAGGAGCACCGGAGGTAAAGGCTGGAGGCACGGAGGGCGGGCTGGGACAGAGGGATGCAGGACGAGGGCAAGGGCACGGCAGGACTTGGGACAGGCTTCACCGGCCGCTCCGCTTCGCCGGCCCGGATGGGCGGCAGGAGGTTTGGGCAGGTGGGACAAGCCAAGGGGGAGCCCCTCGTGAGCCGCATGGAACAACGGGTTGGCCCGTCCTCATCCCCCGGCCCGTCCTCATCCCCCGGCCCGTCCTCATCCCCCGGTCCATCCTCACCCTCCACTTTCACGGACTGGTTGTCTCGGACCACCTCAGCTCTGAAAAGGTTTCTTGCACTTCTTCAGTCGCTTCAAAGAGCAACTGTTCTCTGCATAGGGAAACTTTGGTATTTAGATACTTCTTTTTAATTGGTGTCTTTGCTTGTGATATTTTGAGGTACAGAATGTTTGGGTTTGGTGCAGGGGTTCCTGCGAAGCTTCCTCAGCGGGAGGGTTGGGGTTTGGACACAGCGAATCAATTCCGACTGACACAGAGCTGGAATTGGGTTTTGCTTTGCTCACAGCTTGGAAAGAGCTGCAAACAGGAAGGGCAAACCACGAACGTTCTGGTTTTTTTCCTTTCAGTAGCTTAACAGGGGAGATAATATTTCTTAAAATAGTTGTTTGACTTGAAAACACCTGTCTGCCTTCGGAGTATTGTATTGGCACTCTGTAATTTTTGTTGCTGTTGTAATTCTCTCTGAGTAGTTGTATTGCTTCACGTAAAGAGACATCAGACTATCTGAAGAGTTGAGGAAAGCGGCTGTTCAGTTGACGGTGCCTGTGTGCTGTGAAATGTTTCATTGTTGTGATTTGTGTCATTGCTTTTTTTCATGCTGAAATGGTGTGTCAGTGATTCTCCCTGGTGTAGCAGATCCTCGAATCTGAAAGGATTTTAATGTGGGAATTTGTGAGACTTTCAGGAAGTAATGGATGAAGCTTGGAGAAACAGAAAATGGTGCATTAGCAAAGCTCTGTGCCTTTAATGAGAAGTTATCCAAAACCAGGCAAGTTAAAGGGAAGTTCCAGATGGAGCTCTCTTGCTTTTGTGGTCTCTGCAACTTTCTGAATTCACAGAAGTGATGTATTTCACGAGTATGAAATGCTGTCTGATTATTCTGACATCATTATCACGTTGCTATAGTGACTTCATTGCGCTGGGAATGCCGTGTTCACATCCGGTTGCTATGGAAAAAATCAGTGTCATAAATAAAAACATTTAATGTTCTGTTCATCCCTGTGGCAGGAAAAAAGGCATCGATTTATCGACGGGAGTGAGGACTGACAGCATATACCAACAGAAGTTCTTAGTGCCAAGTTATAAACTGGGAAATTGTTACTTGCCGTTCTCAGCAGATTGTCCCTTGCCTCTCTCTGTTGTGGCAGGTAGCAGAAGTTGTGAAATCCTGCTTTTGGAATGGAGGGTGACAGAGCGTCTGTCGTTCTTCAAGGTGGAGTCGTCAGGAAGCGCTGTGCTCGCACCGCTTCTAAAAATAATCTGTTTTCGTGCGCAGTGCTTGCGACTCAGTGTTTGTGTTCCTCAGATCCTCCTCAGGGAGCTGAGCTGTCCCCCTTAAAAGCAGATCCTGCTCACAGCCCGTGTGTGGGGGTGCCCAGGAGGCTGTAGGGCTCTGACGAGGGGACCACGGCGGTGCGAAGGAAGCCTCGGTGCCGTCCGGGCCCGGCGGTGCCACAGCCGGGCTGTCACCCCTAGGGCTGCCAGGGAGCTGAGCGCTGGCTGCCATCACGTGTCCTGGCTCTGGCGTGGCTGCTTTTAGGGTAAGTAGCTTTGCTGAAGGTTTTGAGAGGATCTCCCTGCCAAACGGGCTGAATTACTCGCACAGCCTAAGTCCAGTGACAGGTTAATGCTTTTATTTGGAGACTCATGTTTACACAGAGCATCGAAACAGTTTATATTTGAAACCATAAGGTGCAAATATACAGACATAGGTTATTAGTGATACATTTCGTGGCTGCTCAGCCAGTCTGAGGACTGTTCTTAAAAAAACTGAAAGTAATTAAATAGCAGGAGTGTAACATGTGGATGTACTTGAACATAGAAGTTTTAATTGTATATTGAATCATCGTCCTGGGCATAAACAACTCCAAGCATTTGTTTGTACTTTATATTGCAGGGCTTTTTCTTGTACCCTGCACGTGCACAGTGCACTTGGTGGCACTTGGAACTTGTGCTCAGTGTTTAGAGAACAGATTGCTTCTGTGCAACTCTGCAGACTTAAAAAAAGACATCTTCAAGAGGAATCCTAATACTCTGACAACAGGAACATGTTATCTGTTTTCCTAGAGAAAACAAAGTGAATCTTTTGAACATATGTAAGCTCAAATCTTTAGGCTTTATATTCAGAATGTTTTTTATGTGTAGCTGTTTGAAGTTCAGGATTATCCTTGATCCAGTGTTAGTTTCAACCTTGCTGAAATCAGCTCAGCTGGCTCTGGCTGTGGATCCTGATCAAAACTTTCGGGTTTTAGGGTAATATGGGAGACTTCCTATTTTATCACTTTCTTTTAATTTCTGATGGGCCACATTAATGTTGAACATCAATCACTTCTTATAACTTTGTGTATTTAATTCTGCAGAAGCAGATGCAAGAGAGACACTGCTTTTAAAACTTGGTGAAGTCCTAGGGTTGTATTTGGATTTTCTGGCCTTGATTTGGGGCATGTTGGGTTATTTTTTGAAGATGAGGTAGTGAGGATGGCGGTTAAAGTAAAGCCTCAATTCATTTTATGTTGAGCTCTGAAGTAGTTACTGATTTGCTTTTACTCTTTTATTTAATAGTGGATGGGAAATTAAACAGAATTTTAATGGAAATGTCTTCTGAAAGGGGTGCTCCTAAATTCCAGGGTCAGATTTTCCTGTAGGCATTTGTGTTGGCACTTTAGGAAAGTTGCTGCTGCTGGAAACATGACACCTAATGGCAGAGATAAGTAAGAATGTCCCAAAGTTTTCTGAAAGAACTGTTCATCTTGCTGAGCTCTCTTACTTGGTCCAGCCTATCTTGTTCAGATGTTAAAACTTGTGTGAGATGTAAACAGTCCCTCTCCATCCTTCCCGTCAGCTCCCTGCAGGTGCTGGGAGGTAGAATCAAGTTCAGTACATTTCAGTTAATAAAAATGGTGAAATAGAGCATGAAGTTGTGAAGATGAGTTTATGCCAATCCTCCCAATACAGGTGATGGATGGCAGTGGTCAGGCCAGGAGGAGAGGCCCGGTTTTTGTGGGTAAGACATTTCCCAGAGTGGTTGGTTTCTGCAGTACTGGGATACTCAGCCCCTGCAGCTGCGCTGTGAGGTGAGTAAGGCAAGTCAGAGATTGAACTCCTTTGCTTTCCCATTGTTGAGCTTTTACTGTTGAGCCTTCAGGAACTCTTGGAAGCAAGAACCCAGTAGAGTCCGACTGATACAGTTTTAGTGTCTCCAGCACGAATATTAGAGTGAAAAAGCCATCTGTGTTGGTTAAGTGAAGAACTGTTGAACTGTTGAACCTGAAGAGAAAGGATTAAAGTAGGCGTGAGGAAGATACACTTTTATTGTGCCAGTACCACTGCTGATGGAGGGAGGGAGTTGAGAAGAGAACAAGAAACTGCAGTTCCTGACACATCTGAGCTAGGGCAGCATCCTTCAGCCTTGTGCTTGCCTGTGACAACTGGGAAGAACGTGACCTGTGGCTTATTCTGGCTGCCAGAATAATACCAAAGAGGTGACATTTGGTCTCTGTCCTCAGAGGTAGCAGGTTGTTATTTGCAAGAACCAGCCTGCATTTATGGGAGCTCCATTGAGCTGCCTTTCTGTTACAACAAATTGAGGGTCTCCCCTGGTTGTTTTTCAGCTGGCTGTGCTTGTTGCTGGTGACTGTTGACATCCTCTGTGAGCTGGTTTGACATGTCTGACTGAAACCCTTCAGAGCTAAATGGCTCATTATTAGAAGCTTCCTGTTATTTCCTGTGATAGCATAATTTTGTTAATTAATGCCTGTTTTATGAGCTCCCTTCTGAAGAAAAAGGGACCCAGTGACAGCAGAGCATCAGTCAGGACACACCTGGGCCAGGTTTTTACACTGAAGCACTTTGTGCTGCACCTCTGCTGCCATTTCACTCCCAGGTTTGCTATGAAACAAGTTTTGATCTGCAAAGGGACAGGAACTGGTTACTGAGAGATCACTTCTTCCCTTGCAAATACTGCAATAATTAAGGTTGTCTAAAGTAATCCATTTAACGAAATTAAAATGAGGAGGCTGTGGGAAGAAGGGTGGTGCTCAAGGAGGAGCCACTGAGTGTTACATTCCTAATCAGAAATGCTGTGCTTAAACTTAAATTGCATTCCAGTGCTGTGGGAAGATCCTTTGGGGCATGTGTGGGAAGAAATGGGACACCAGAACCCATCCGTAATGTGGATCTCCAGTCATTTTGGGGTCTGTAACTTTTCTGTTGGCAGGCTGCACTCAAAGCCCTGTAGCAGGCAGCACACCTGGGTGAAGGTGAGCTCAGAACTGCCTGATTCTGTTCCTCCTGTGGCAGCAGTACCCAGGGCAGGGCTGGGGCTCTTTCTCACCGTGTCAGCTTCTGGAGCAGGTCGGGTGGCTCTGCTGAACCCCGACGTGGTCACATAAAGACGGTGTTTTGATGTTTTGATGTGTGTTCTGCTCCCTGCTGCGAGTGCTCCAGCAGGTATGGGGTGCTGGGAGTTGGGAAATACCTGCTCTACCTGAACAGGCACTTCCTCACTGCAGCTGCAGTGGCTTGACCTGAACCCAGGTAAAGGCACGGATTGGATTTTTTTTGGTTGAGAAATCCAGATGCTGACAAAAGCAGACTTGGTATGTTTTGAAAACTGCTGGTTGCTTTCTTTTGATAACAAAATCATCTGTCTGAGGGGGAAGTCTTACCCTGCACAGGGCTTTTATACCAGGGAAGAAGCAGGTAACAGGACAAACAGCCAAAGAGGAATCTCCAGGGCTGCTCACAGCCCATGGCTGCAGGTGGTTGTCTTGGCTTTTTCACCTGTTTGACTTTGTTTAACTTAAAATGTGGGGAGCCAGGCAATGGCAGTCCTGTTGAGCAGGTGGCCCGAGGCATTGTGGTTTGTTATTTATTTTGAATATTGATAAGATGGAAAATACTTAAATCCATCTGGGGCACTGAAGCGAGAGGTCTGGATGTGCCCACAGCAGTGGCTGTGTTAGGGCTGAAACAAATCTTTATTCATCACTTCAGTGAGGCAAAATACGCTGAGAAATATGCTCGATGTAACGAGCAGGATGAGCATTTCTGTAATGGGTGATTGTTGCTTTGTCAAAACCCCTGCTTTTTGGGAATGTACTGCAACTAGTAGTGTGTTTGTCAAGGGGCTGTGTTGCATAACTGCCGCTTGCTGGAGCATTGCAGGAAAACAGACACTTGCATTTCACTTGTCAGTGGCTACAACTGCAGACTCAAGGCTGGCTGGAATGTTTTTAGTTGAAATATTTGTTGGATTCAATGATGTTGTGTTCTGCAGTGTTCTAATACTGAAAAAATGCGAACTTGTCATGTTTAAATCAGGGTATTGCGTGTGAACTCAGGGCAGTGCAATCTGCTCGTGATGTATCTGAGCATCTCTGGCTGCAGCTGGGGCTGTGACTGCTCCCTGCCGCTGGAAGGAAGGCTGCTGTAGGTTTTTGTCCAAGTGAAGAATCTGTTTGGAATCAGGCATTTCTCACATTTTTAGTTGGAAATAGACCCTTAATCTGGAAAGCACGGAGGAGGTGGGAGGAGCAGTTCAGCTGGATGTATTGGTTGCAGTGCCTTTTATGTTGTATTTTTATGTAATATTCTTTTCTCTCATGCAAATAAACTTGAAGTTGTAGGGAGGGGCAGCTGAGAAGAGGAAAACTTTCATTACGGACAGCTGACATGCAGAATAATATCTTTTTATATGCCACTCACCACGTGATAGTTAAAAGTAACTCATAGTTCACTGGGCAAAGCTATTTCTGGCGCAATTCTCCTTTTTTTGTGTAACAGTCTCATTCCAGCACATCTTGTTTTGCCCTGAGATTTGATGTGTTTGTTAGTCCTGTGCTGAGTAACAGTTACTGGGTATCAGGCCTGAAGAACAAAAATCTTGATGGATTTATGAAGTAAATAAGGGTGAAGATAAATTTAGGCAATTGTTGCTTTCTGCTGTAGATTGTAACAGTAATTGTAGCTGAAAATAACATTAAAGATACCGACTGAAGTGGTTCCAGACAGCCTTTCTCATGAAATATTTATGCATTTAGGGCTTTTAACTCATCAGATCACTTATGAAGTTGTGGAGATTACAATATTATTATGGCTTTGCCTTGTTTTGTGAATACACTGCATTGGCATATTGATCACTAGAATGCAGTCAAAGCTTTTTCAGGAATCCCATTTGAAATGATCAAACACATATTGTAATGCTCCAGGGCACCTTCCTCGGTGGTGTGATTCTGAGAAAGTGGGTCTTGTCCTTTATTCTGTAATTTTCAGTATTTGCAGCCTCTGTTAAATGAACTGTTTGCCCAAATCCTGGTCATAGACACAGTATCGAGTCCAAATCCATTTAGCACAAAAGCAAACTTGAGCTGGGTGCTGGGGTGGCTTAGCAGGTGTCAGAAGAATGAAGTTGTGTCTGCAGAGCTGGGATGCTGTAAGTTCTTTCATTGTCCTTTTCATGCCAAGGTCACGTCCACTGCATCTCTATGGGCAGAAGTTGAAATATATTCAGGAACTTTCTTTGAACCAGTGATGGTAGAACTGTGCTGAAGGCACAGGTTTGGCTGATGCTGTATTTGCAGATTTACTCTAGAAAAAACAGATGACTGGGAGTTTTAACTTTGGTGGGAAGGTGTCCTCACCACGGGGAAAGCACAGAAATTGTGGGAGATGGCAATTAACACCCCAGTGAAGTGTGGTGTGTTCTCAGGTCCTGCTCAGAGTGCAGAACCGGCTGTCCCCAGGCCATGTGTTTGACAAATTTACATACTAATATGGGAGAGATGATTTTTTTCCTTTTGCCCTATGCCTTATCATTTCAAAGACACATTCTAAAAATAAGACTTTTTTTGTTCCTGTTTGAATAGTGTTGATGAGGTGGAGGGGAAGGACTGGCTGATGCCAGTGCTGCTCATGGGTAGGATGTGTCCTCCCTTCCGTGTGAGTCAAACACAGCCCCTCTTCTGGGAGCAGGACTCCAGCTGCCCCTGGGCTTGGGGGTTGTTGCTGTTTAAAGGCAGCTGTATAATTGTCTATTTTGGTTGTAATCAAGCTTGACCTATAAATACTGAAATGGCTCATATAAAAATGATTAAACTATCAGAGCTGTTTCCTTTAATGTCACCTTTTATTCACTCTAAAGGAAATTCCAGGATGAATTGTCAAAGGAGTTTTGCCCTTTTAAGCAGGTTCAGGAGGATTAAAAAACTTCAGAGAAGCCCCAGCGCAGAGTCCAGGTCTGGCAGTGGTTTGGTTAAAACCCCCCTGGCCTCAAAGCTCTCACTCCAGCACTGAAGTGTTAATAACTATTTGAATATTCCTTCAGTCAAAACCTTCACACAGAAGAAAGTTTCATTTTCGCTGTAGAAAAAAATTCAGTTTCCACCCCCACTCTGCCCCAAGGTTCCAGGAAGCAGCATTAAGGGGCTGAGCTAAATACTGAAGGATTAAGCACCACATTAAATAACTTCATTTCTTTACAAAACATAATGAAACTGTTACTTTCCCCTCTATTTGAAGTTAATTCTGTGCACTTACTGCTATTCAGGTACATATCAAGCCTTAAAATCTGCCGTGAAAAGCATTCAGGAGGTGCAGTCCTACTTGGCAGTGCTAAAACACATCCGTTGTTAGCTGTGTTTAAGTCCTCATTACATGGATACTCATTGCTGTAGGGGGTTTATTTAAACTGATAAACAAATGTAGTATTAATAAGTGGCCATATGGTCAGTGGGGCTTTTCATTCTGAAAATCGTTGTTAAAAGAGGCGTTTAATGAGCGGCAGTTGCGTGGGAACGGGGTGGGGGGGTTTGGTTGCTTGTGGCTGCCACACACCAGGCAAGTGAAAATCTCTGGGCTGCACATGCAAAGCTGACCTTTAGAACGGGCTGCACGGGCAGATCCAGTGTATAAACACACACACACTGATTATTGCAGCTGTGCCAGGGAGATTTAAAGAATCTCAATATTTTCTGGAATTTGTGAGTTAGCCCGGTCTCCTGTAGGGCTGGGAAGTGCCCCATGTTTAGGGGCTTGGTATTAGTCTTAGGATTTATCGCTGGTGGGTGTAAATCATAGAATCATGGAATGGTTTGGGTTGGAAGGGACCTTAAAGCTCATCCAGTGCCACCCCACGCCATGGGCAGGGACATCTGCCACTGTCCCAGGGTGCTCCAGCCTGGCCTTGAACACTTCCAGGGATGGCGCAGCCACAGCTTCTCTGTGCCAGGGACTCACTACCCTTTAAGTAAAGACTTTCCTCCCAATATCTAATCTTAACCTACCCAATGTCAGTTTGAAATACATGGGAAGAGCAGTTTAAACCTCTCCAATTTTAATGAGAAGTTTCAAAGAACCCCTAGTGGGCTGGAAGCTTCTCCTCTCCATTAAATTTTTTATGCTGGAGACCAAATAGGGTCAAACTGGGCTTTATGACCAATGTCTGGTCACTGCTGCTGCAGAAATGAAATAATTAACGTGCAAGCTGAAATTGCAGTGACAATCCATCTACCTCATGTCACTTATTTACTCTTAATTATATAAACCAGGAAGAATAGTGGTGAATGTTGCCAAGCTACTATCAGCACAACAAATTATTCCTACCAAGTAGAATGGAGTTGGTCTTTTGCTATGATTGAGCCTCCTCGGGTCTGTCTGGAATTTATTCTGTTTTATAAAAGGTCAGGATATTTCTTTCCACTAAAGGAAATGGAGAGGAATAAAAAACTTTATAGGGCTTAAAAATCAGTGGCAAGTTGGGGATGTGGTAGACAGCAGATGGAGGAGGTCCCCTAAGTGGCTGCTGCGTCTAATGGTGATGCCCGTAAACGTTTACATGTTTGGCTGATGAGGAAGGGGGAAAGGAAGTATTTTTTTCATTTTTTCTTCCAAAAAAAGCTGTGGAGAACTCCTGTGAATGGTGTAAACCCCTCTGCTGAACTACTCCAGTAGGGCTAGATGGGAAAAGGAGAAATGGCAAATGCGGCCGTGGTGTTGCTTGGGAGGACCTGTGACCTCACAATCCTTCCTATCAAGCTGCTTCAGATATTTGTAACTGAGAAAAGTGTGTTTTGCCCTGGATGTGCTGAGCTGAGGTGGCTGTGTCCTGTTTGCAGCTCGGTGCTCGTCAGTATTAATTTGCAGAGTGCCGCAGTCCGTCCGGAGGGGAGGCTGCCAACTCCAGCCACTGACGTAGCGCTTTGTTCTAATTTGGGGATGCAGTTTGTGTTGGTCTTTGAGTTGTGCTGCTGGCTTCCTTTCCCCTGCCTTTGTCTGGCTGGCACATGTCCCTAGCAACTTTCTGCAAGTGCAGACCAATAGAACAAAAAATAAATTAGCCGTTTCAGCATGGCAGGCTTTAGCTGCCCAGAGCCCTTGTTCCTTGCCTGGAGAGCTTCTACAGCAAAGCAATTTCCAATGAATAATTAGGCAGTCACTTCCATAGAAGTTAAGATTATGTTATTTGATTCCAGGTTCAGAGTGAAGCTGATTGCACAAAAGATTATAGGCTGAGGAGGATCAATCCCAGAGTGTTTGTGCACAAAATGACTATTTCCAATGACAGAATTATTGCTGTTTTCCAAGAAGTTTGTTTCTCTGCCTTGTTTGTGTGGGCTGCAGTTAATTTGCTCAAAGCTCCAGCTCAGCACAACACTGGAGTCGGAAGGGCTCTGTTGCTGGAGGACTTTACTCTTCGCCCAGGCTTTTATGGCCTTGGCCCTTGCTCAGGAACCTCCCAACGCACCGTGGAGGATGCGGAGTGATTGAGAAGGTGGTCATTGGGATGTGAATGCTGGGCCTTGAGTTTTTGGGAATAGATGCAAGATTTGATGGCTGCTCTCTTGCCTTTCCTGATAGAACTCTTCAGATAACACCTCTGGCCGGTGTCGTTGTTCTCCTGTGTTCTCAAATACCTGGTTGCTTATTTGGCTTGTCACCAGCTCTATTTTCTGTGTGTGCTTCTTGCTGTGTCTTTTTGGGGTTATTTGTTATGCAAAAAACAAAAGGAAAATATATTTAGACTTAAGTTGCTGATGACTTGGACAAGGGTCAGTGTGCATGTTCCAGCATCAGGAATGCACCATAGTGGGGTCATGACTCACCCTACAACACGCTTGTGCATAGCTAATTACACATTTGTTGCCTTGACGGGTATTTGATTTGATGCTGAAAGCAGTCAGTGGAAATGGTAATGATTTTACTGTTAAAATCACAAAACTGAGGCTGAGATTCCTGGCACAAATTATGAAATGTTACCTCTTACGTAATGTTAATATGTAAAACACACTTTGGTGTCAGGTACCGCAGTGATAACGAGTAAGAAAGTAAATGCAGAGTCTGTGAACGGAAGCTTGTCAAACTAATTTTGAAGTCACATTGAAGTCTTGCTTTCTGCTTAGTTTGGTCTTTTAGTCTTTTGTTTTTCTCTTCCCTCTCATTTTTCTGGTGTTGTTGGCCTCAGGAAAGGTGGAGGAGGTTTTCCCTGCACCCTAGAGCCAAGGAGTTTGACAGCCTTGGGGAAGGGGCTTGGCAAGTGAATCCATGGCAGTGATTTTTATTAATTAAATAAACTCCTTGTTAACTAACAGGGTGATCTATGACAGTGTTTGTCTTGCTGCTGTTTAGGGGTGGTATCTGCTAATGAACTGTGGGATTCCCAGACAAACCCCCTTTCATTTGGGATGCACATCCCTGTTCCCGGCACGGCTCGTGTGTAACCATTGCGTAGTTGATGACAGTTTTGATGAGCATTAGGGGAGTATTTCATGTGCTTTCGACTTCATTGAATAATTTAATATCTCAGAACATGGTGTAGAACAAATTAGGGAGCAGGTGCTGAGTGGAGCTGTCGTTGGGCAGTGCCGGGAACGGCGGCTGGGCTGGTTCAAGCCAAGGAGAGATCCTTGGTCTGGTGTTTCCAGCCTTCACTGCTGTATCATTCTCTCTGTTTGTTTGGATTTTTTTTTTATTGTGGAGGGAATCTGTCAGTTTAAGTGTGGTTTTGATCACTGTAAATCTTCCCCTTGCAGAAGTGCTGGGTTTGGGTTTGTTTTGCCAACATGGCTCTGAGTAATGGAGGGATTTTGGTAGAGTGTTGAGCAATGTTTAGTTGACACTTTTAAAAAAAGAAAATCCACCCCTTTCCATGGCCTAGTTTATAGTAACTGAAAAAAGCTGGCACGGAGAACATTTACAAGTTGAAAATTAAACAGGTTTGTTTATAGTAGCCACGATTCAGTATTTAACTGCCAGGATAAAAATAACCAGGACGTGTGGCTGCAACATCCCAAGAATCTGCCTCTCATTTGGGAAATGGGAAGGGCATGGCCACAGGAGTGGCACAGCCAGCCTGGAGTGGAGGTGCTGGAGTTCACAGAGACATCTGTGCTTCTCTCCCAAATGTGCACAGTGCTGACGGCACTTTTCCCTTGGAAACGTTCAATATTCCGGTTTCCTCTGGTGAAAATCAGAAAAAGGGAGGTGTGAGTGATGAGCAAGCAAGGAGTTATTCCCTTTTTTCTTCCCTGAAGCCAGGTGAGTGGTCCTTGCTCCCCGCCTCTCTCTCCTCTCTGCCGGGGACATCTTTCTCTATCCCAGTGCACCTTTCTGGGGAAGAGCAGAGAGAAAATTCCCCTCAGGCTCACAGTGCACGTGGGTGTAGAAGCTGCACCTTGAGAGGCCGTCTCACATTGTCTCTAGGAACTGATGCTGTGGTTTCTGTGCTGCTCCTTTCCGTGCCTCACTTCTTTCTGTTCCTTTTCTCTCACCCTCATTTAAACTCGGGCTGTGCTTTTTGAGTGCAAGTGCAGCCAGCGCTGCCATCTGCGGTGCTGGAGCTGGGACTGGCAGCACCTTCACAAAAAATCATGGAATCATGGAATGGTTTGAATGGGAAGGGGCCTTAAAGCCCATCCAGTGCCACCCCTGCCATGGGCAGGGACACCTTCCACTGTCCCAGGCTGCTCCAAGCCCAGTCCAGCCTGGCCTTGGGCACTGCCAGGGATCCAGGGGCAGCCCCAGCTGCTCTGGGCACCCTGTGCCAGGGCCTGCCCACCCTCATGGGGAAGGATTCCTTCCCAATATCCCATCTAACCCTGCCCTCTAGTCTTGCTTTCTCTTATACTTGGAAAAATAATTGACAAGGATTATGAGAGTTTCATTATCTGTTTCTAAACAATTTTGATTTCTGTGACTGCAGAGCTGCTAAAAAGAATTATTTTCAAAAAACCAGCATACTAAGTTTTCATTTAAACTTCCTATGATTCCAGAGGAACAGTTGATTCTTTTTTTATCCCTTGAAAAGAAAGGATAAAGTGCTGAACCTATAAATGAGAGGACCCTTTGCCTGTCATAGCAGCAGGGTGTAGCCAATGCTGTGATAACTGTCTGAAGTATCAGTACTGCTGCTGTTCAGTGTTACTGAACAAAGGATTGGGATACTGGAAGTGTTACCACCTTCTAAAACTCTTGCACAAGGAGCCAGCAGGTTCCTGGGGCGGGGGGATGGTGCTGCTGGAATTGTTCTGCTCTTGAGGACTGTCACGGAATCCCAGAATGGTTTGGGTTGGATGGGACCTTAAAGCTCATCTCATTCCACCCCCTGCCACAAACGTGACGGATTCCGTAAAATAATTGTGCTTTGGAGGTGATGCATTGGATTTTACCATGGCAGTGCTGATTGGGAGCAGATAAGCGATGGTTTTCCCCCTGTAACATCATCGAGACATTGGGCTGTTGTAAATCTTTCTCCTGTCTTTCTGGTAGTACTTCCTGTACTAAGTTTTCATCTTCTAAAATTAGTTGTGAACTTGATGCAACTTCAGACATGGTTAGTTTGACTTGAGTTTGTCTTTTGTAAGTGAAGTCTTCCTTGGAGTATTCTAGGGAGGAGAAGTCCACAGGAGGAGGGTGGTTTGGCTTAAGCACTGCAGAGATGCTTTGCAAATGCTGACACTTGAAAAATGATTAACTTTTTTTAATTCTTCTTTTTTCAGTTCCTTGTGGGGAGCCTGGAAGAACCTTCAGTAGAGCTGCTAACACTGATGAGAGATCTTTTATGCCAAGGTAAGAGTTTTTTAGTGTTCTCATTATATTTTAAATGAAATTTCTGTGAACACTGGAGTGGATAATTGATAAGTGAGGTTCTTGCACTCACTGTATTTCAGTGCTGTGTTTGCTTATTTTGGTTTATGCTTCCCTCTCCCCACCGCCCAAATTATAAACTTCTTGATGAGCTGCTGAAACTTTTGTAACAGAAGCAGCTCGTTTTTGCATCAGGTTTCTGTCCTGCAGGGCCTCAGCCCTGGTCCCCACCACCTCCCCCAGCCTCTGCCCCGCTTCTTCCGCTGCTTGGGAAATACCCTGAAAGTTTTGCTTCTTCCTGCTGTGATTCAGCCCCTGGGTTGCAGGAGGGTGAAGGATGATTTGTGCAGTTTGGGGAGTGCAAGAGGGCTTGGCTGAACAAAGGTGCAGGTGAGTGGGAGCCACGTTTCAGGTCCGAGCTTCAGCTGTGTTTGCACTCACCCCCTGGTCCTTCGCAGGGATCCTCTGCCTGCCCTGCCTTTCTCTTGGATATTGACACAAAAATCCTGCAGCTTTTCTCACCTCTCCATCTGTTCCCAGGGTAGAGCCCTTCACTTTTCTGTCAGAAAGGAGCTGAGCAGCTTGGGGCTGATGCTGTGAATACATGAATGTTCATTTCTGTCTCTTCCTGGGCAGTGTTGGTGACAGCAGCAACAGAGAAGAGATGCTCCTGTTAAAGATACAGAACAGAGATGAATTCTGATGTATCAGGTGTTTGATGGTGTAGAAGCAAAGTTTTTCATGATTACAGAAGAAAGAACCCTCTGCCTGATTACTCTGTAGGTGATGGAGGTGGTTTGGAGAGTGATGAAATGGGCAGAGGGAGCTGCAGCTCAGGGCAGTGCTGGGGGTGTGACACGTGCTCTGTGCCCCGGGCTTGTCCTGCTCTAGCTCGGTGGCTGTGCCTGGGAAAAGGGAGCCAGGAGCAAGGAGACACACTCAGCTTTTGCTTTGTTTTTGCACCACAGCATTCAGAACTAATGCGGCCAGTTTCACAGCATTTACAGTTAATTTTTTTTTTTTACTTCTTAGCAATCATACTCTTCTCTTGACTCTAAAGGAACACTTAACACTCACAATTTAATTCCATTTTGAAATGGAGCTGTTGCTTCACAGCATGTGACTCTACTACAGAGAGCTCTGGATGGAAATGAATGCTGCTGTGTCTGACTGTATTTAGGTGGGCTTCAACAGTTGCCAAATGAAAAGTTGGCTGGGATGCAGCATAGTAATTTCTTGAGCACTCTATTCATGTTGTATAAACAGATAACATTAACATACTTGTGAAAGAGCTACAAGATAATTAAGGCATGTGGGGTTTACAGTAATAAGGCTCGTGCCTTTCAGGATCTTGGTTTCCTGTTGCACCTGAAAAAAAAATTAGCAAATACTGTAGAGAAGAAATGAGAAGTTAGTCTTGTACTGCTCCCAGCCTAAACTTTCCCACAAGTATTTTCTACTATAAATAAGAAGTGAAATAGTTCACAGCTAAATTTAACCCTTAGCTTGATTGCTTTCTGGGTTTTCTTCGGTGGGACTGACTGTGGGGCTGTAGGAAAATGAAGACAAACTGGATCAATAAGTTGCATTTATGCTTTATAAAAAATGCATCACCTTTTAATTCCTAGGGATTATCAAGGGGAAAATAATTGTTAATTGGAATTCCCCTCTGCTTCCCATTAAAAATCATGATTTTTGAAAGAAAGGAAGTGAATGTTACTTCTCAGGGAAATGTTCAAGCAGAAGAGCTTACAGTTCCCAGAATTTAGCCAAAACTGTTGTCAATGTCCTGGTGTGCACAGACATTGCCTGCTCTGCTTTGAGACAGTTTCTGGAAAACCCCTTTCAGTTTGACTTGATTTCACAATTTGCAGTTAGGCAACTGCAGCTCACATGGGCTTCAAGAGTTGAAGAAAAACCTCCTCCAGGTGCTTAAAACGATGGGCTGCACTGACAGCTTGAGCCTTACTCCCTCTCCAGGGCTTGGATGAGGGAAGGGCAGCTTGGCCATGTGACTGCAGAGAGCCTCAGCACAGGCAAGTCCTTTATTTCTGTTATTCTGCCTTCAGAATGAGCTTAAAGTCCTGCTGAACTGAACACAGAAATTCATGTCTCTCTCCAGCTGCACGTGGGATTTTAAAATTTTTGTTTAAACCCGTACTTGTGTGACATTCAGCCCATGAAACAGGCTGTGGCTGAGGGTGAGGGCTAAGGGAGGATATTTGGGGAGGGTCTCCAGCTCCCTGTTGAGCAGCAGGTCCCAGTTCAGCTCTGACTGGTGATGGGTGAGCAGCAGCACAGGGGATTCCTCCTCTTGATTCTGTTTTACATCTTCCCCTTGGGAGCTGAAATGACAGAAGAGAACCTGTCCCGATTTAATGATTACATAAACTTGAGACATGGATTGTCAGGGAGTTGACCACGTTGCAAAGCTAAAAATACAACCCCTGTTCTTCACAGGCTTGTTCACGGCAGTCGACAAGGTGATACATGTCTCTATCAAACTCCTTGGAAGACGTTTTTCTTTTTAAAGGCTGTAGCCAGTGAACCCATAAATATCCTGTGCAACGTTAGTTTGAGATGCCTTAGAGGAGGGGAGCCTGCCCAGGCTCCCAGCACTCGAGTGTGTGCAGCCTTACTTGGGAAGGAAGCGCTGTCCGTGGGGAAGGGGGGATTCGTGCTGAGCTCATTGTTTGCTGCAGCTCCGCCAGCGGGACAGCCCAGCCTGGCTTCTAATGTAAACAGAGAGTAAAGTGTTTATCACCAGCTTTGTCATTTGCCTTATTTGTCAGGGAATCTCGAGGAGAATGAGAAGTTTTCTGGTGCTGCGTAGTGACCTGCGGGAGTTGCAAGATTTCCATAAAAAGGCAGAGTCTGTGCTGGGCGAGCAGAGAGCTCTGCCTTGGCAGCCGTGTGCTGGGCCTGACCTTTTCCAGGGAGAGAACACTGACCTAAATCCCTCCCTGCTGGGGGTGGAGGGGAGAAGGAAAGCTCTCCACTTGCATCTTTCTGATCTAATTTTCTTGTCCCATACTCTGGTTTGTGCCATGAAATGCTGAGGAAGCAGGGGGCAGGCGGTGACAGCTCGTGGTGCCCGGCACAGCTGGGACAGGCTCCGTGTTTGTCCCATGGTGTGTCCATCCTCTTCCTGTCCGAGCACTGCCAGGCGGAGGGATCCAGCTTTGGCAAACTCCTGTAACCTGGGGCTGTCGGAGTGGCCTTCCCCACTTGAGTGTCCAGGTGGAAAAACGAAACCCAGAGCTGTTAATAAAGACATTCTCGTTCTCAAGAGGATTGGGTGAGGGGGGAGTGTTGCTGCTTTCAGGATGCATTGTCACAGTTCTGTGTTTTAACTGCTGCCTTTTCTCCTGCCTTGCAGGTCGCTCTCTGAACAGACCACACCATGCGTGAGTACAAGCTGGTGGTCCTTGGTTCAGGAGGTGTGGGCAAGTCCGCTCTGGTGAGTTTGGGGAAGCAGCTCTGAAGCCCATACACAGCCCTGTCTCACTGCAGAGCAGGTTACTGAGGCTTTGGGGTATTTGTGTGACTTTTAATACGTGCCAGGACTTCCACGTAGCCACTGTGACACTGCTGAGAGAGCTGTGGAGGGATGTCATGGTTTTGGAGAGGTGATTAGTTGCTGATAATTAGCATTTCATGTTTGCTTCCTGCATGGGTGTTGTATTGTACATGGCTGGAGTGAGTATCAAAAGCCCAACCAGCCTGCTACAGCAAGAGAAGTCTGGCTGGAATCAATCACAGGATTAAGGGGGTTCAGCCTTGCACACCTCGAAGGCTGCGTGTTTTCCATCCCGAGTGAGCACCTGGGCTCAAAACACCAGGACTGAGAATCCTTCTGCAGCCTGTGCAGAGCAGAGGGAGGAGCAGATTGATGACACTTTGCACTCCTTAAGTGCCTGTCTTGTTCCCAAGGAGAGGTTTGCATAGCAGGGTTGATAGCAAAGCATTGTGAGAGGGACTTGTGTCACCCATTTATCACTCACCAGTCAAGCAGCTCTCTCCAACAGAAAGGCAAAGAACTGGTCAAGTGTGAAGTTATCTATAACAAGGAACTGCAGTGTTCCTTGTCACAGACATGATAATGGCTGAGCAGCCTTTCATGTCCTGCCCCGTTGTTCATTCTGCTGGTACAACCAGGTAAGAGTCTTGGTAAATCACCTGCGGGATCCAGGTGAACAGGAGGAGAGATTATTCAATTATGTATCAAATTTGATGCACTCTTTCAGCAATCCCATACTAATCTTTACAAGATGTTTACAAGGTGTACTTTTTTACAAGCTCTGTTCTTCCACAGCAGTTTAAGCAGTCTGTATTACTTTTTCCTCCAGCACTTCCTCGATTATCTTAATTTTCTTGTGTAACACTGAAAGACTCACTAGGTGAAACAGGACACTTAGTAGTATGCTGTAAATAAAAATTACTCAGCGTCTGACATAGTTGAATTTCCTTCTTTGTGATGTGAAGTCTGAGTCAGCACCACCACTGACCTTTTTAACAGCTGAAATGCAAATACTCAAATAGTCTAGTAAACAAAAGTTAAATTCTTTCTGACAGGCTGGGTGCTAAGTCAGCATATTTGGTAATTCATATGCAGCATAGATCCATTATGTTTGTAAGAGCACACAGTAAGTGCCAATTAGCAGCTAAGAGTGGATAATATTTAGCTTTCAAAGAGTCTGTGTACTTATTTACAAGCATTAGCAAGGAGAGGCTACAAGGTGGGATTTAAAATAATATGGGGGTCACTTTAAATTTCATTCTTCCAACTGTATAAACTGACCTGTGCAACAAAGAGCCTGGTGTTCATCTGCAGCTCTGTTTCCATTCGAGTGCAGATGACAATCTGGGGTTGTTTCACTGCAGATCCTCCTGTTGTTTTAACTCTTCTGTGCCAATACAGTGCTGATGGTGCTTCTGGTAACAGTGAGGGAGTAGCAGAAAACCTTCACAGTTAGAAAGCCACCGTTGTTTAGCAACTTTTGTTTCCTGTACAGCAGTTTTATCCCTTTTCTGAGGCTAAAAATCTTCTGGAGTGGCAGGGGGGGACACTGTTTACAAGGGTGTCCAGTGGTGCAGAGTCTTACATAGAACTGGAAACTAAAGTTGGGCTGCACAACCAAAACAAAGAGAAACTTCTAAAAGTCTTGGATCTGCTTAACCCAAAACCACCCCCAGATTTGTAGCTTCTCCCTTGGCCTGTATTTTTATTTATGATAGGTGAAAAGAAAGCCCATCAGAGATTGAGTATGACGTGTCAGGAGTGGTTTGTCAGATTCTCACACTCAGGGCCGGCTCACAGAGTTCCCCAAACAGAGCGGGACAGATGTGACAGTGCTCATGTGTGAGCCTCTGGCAAAGAGCTGCCTCCTCCTCTGCCTTCTCTGGACCTCTTTGGGGAGCAGCTGTGCTAGCCTGGCCATGCCGAAATACACAGAAACAATCCTAAAACACAATCTGTAACCTACAGCTCTGGCTGCTGGGTTTGTTGTTGATTATCCACGTTCATAGGGGTGTCTTACTGTAAGGATTTTGCTGAGATCTGTTACCTCAGGCAGACTGGGACAACTGTTTAGTGTGAGAAGAAAATGTTGGAGAAGCAGAGACTTCGTTCATTAGAGTGTAAAATACATTTATTTAGGGATAGATAATGATTTTGAAATGAGGTAGTTGTGGCTTCTCAGACTTCCCTCACAAATTTGCAGTATTTATGTATAAAACTTGTGAAAGGTTCAGTTGGCAAAAGGTATCTGGTGTGTTTGTTGATTTTTCAAGAGACAAAATTCTGTGCTGGGATCTCAGCTTCACAAACAAACACCACCGTGTTTTACAGATATCACCCAAATCTTCAGACGCTCCTGTGCTGTTTTACTGCAAGTTATTGTGGGTGAAAAGGAAAAAGGAGCTTTGCCTCCCAGAGGAGAAGGAAAACTCTGTCCTGGCAGAAGCCAGGGCACGGAGCTGGGCTGTCCAGGGACGGTCACATCCATGTGACAGCTCGGTGGGAAATGCTGAGTAGATTTGTTCTGCATAATTACAGGGAAGAAAGAGTTTCCCTGTGAATGGAGTGAGGGCTCCTCCTTCAGTGGTTTGTGCACAGGGAGTGTCTGGAGGCTCTCCAGGCTGCACTTGCTGCTCTGCCTGTCCCTGGGTGTGCAGTCCAGGGCAGCTCCGCGGTGATTCTGGGCTGATTTGGACTGAAATGTGCATTTTCCACAGTGCACAGGTTGCCAGTGGTTCTGCTGAAATTTCAAGGCTTCCATATTTGGCGATTTTTATCCTAAAGTCACAGGCAGTGGAGTAAAGGCATTTTTGAGGATATCCTCTTTTCTGAGAAAAGCAAGCAAACAGTTGACGTGCAAAACAGTTTTGAAAACATGCTTGAATAAAGGGATTTTAACAGAAAATACACGATTTTTTTTTTTCAAAATTGTAATTTTTATGTCTTTTTCTCTGGTCATCACTATTGACTTTTAGCAGCAGAGCAGTTTTACTGTTGTTACTTTTTCCTAAAGAGCTTCTTGGTGAATGTTTCTGGTTGTGTTCAGCTCACTTAGGTTTTTTCTTCTTTCCTTCCTCCCCAGACTGTACAGTTCGTTCAGGGAATTTTTGTTGAAAAATATGATCCAACAATAGAAGATTCATACAGAAAGGTAAAACACCATTGTTTTTATTTCTTTCAAGTGCCACAGAGAATATGAAATTCTTGGGAGCTGTTTTGGATGCAGGGCTGGAATTGCTGAGCAGAAGTCTGTGTAGGATCCCTGAGCTGTTACATAATTCCAGCCACAGAGCTGCTTTCTTCCCTGGATGGATGTCAAGTGACCCATTGTTTCACGGATTAGCATAAATGTCACCAGCATTAAAGGCACCCAAACATACACTAAAAACTTGTGACATTTGTGCCTGTGATAAGTAAATGTAAATTGTGGTGTGAGTTCTGCTGTTAAATTTACTTGAATTTCCTGGAATTACCCTCATTAGATCTGAGACATTTCTCAGTGAGTGGAAGATTTGCAACGTCTTACTGTGAGGATCCTGAAATATTTTGCATTTTCTTCTCTTCCTTATTCCCTTCTCCCCCAGCAGCAAAGAAAAATTAAAGTTTTAAGGTGCTTTGATTTGTAAGAGTGGATTAAGTCGAGATATTTACAATCTCACTTAAGTTGAGAGTTTACAGTGAGCTACTCATTTAAGGCTTGCTAATGAAGGGAGTCCTGGAGCATGTGAGCTGACCCAAATGCCTGGCTTGGGGCATAATTAATCCTCTAACAGCAGTGCTGCTCAGCCCTGGGGAAGTGCAGGTGCCTGCTCTGCTAAGAGCCCTTTGTGGCAGAAGTACAAACTGAGCTGAGATCCCTCTTGCCTGTCCCATTTCAGACAATTTTTGAACAGTTTGTTCCCTTTTTTCCCCAGCAAGTGGAAGTAGACTGTCAACAGTGTATGCTGGAGATCCTCGACACAGCAGGGACAGTAAGTGGCATTTCTTTGTCTCATTGCTGTGGAGTTTCTTTGTTAAGAATGATAATCCTGCCCAAGCGAAAGCAATAAATCAGCTGCAGTAAGGTAAATGGAAGGATTTTGTTAAATAACCCAAACCCAGTGTGGTGAGTGCCAGTGGCCTGGTGAGCTCTGTCCCCAGCTGGTGCCCCAGTGCTGGGACACACAGGTTGGTGCCTCCTGTGCCACTGCCCTTCCCTCTGCCATCCCCCATATCAACATTCTGGTCCGGGAGCATTTTAAACATTAATTTTGCAAGTGGCCAGAATACAAGGACACAGCTTGCAGCCAGTGCCAGGCACAGGGGGTGCTTCCCAGCGAGTCACATCAGCCTGTGGTGGGGAGATTTCCTCAGCAGACCTTGCACCTGCCAAGGAACCCTCCCTCGCATGGTGGCACCTCCCTGGCACTGCCCCGTGCTGCTGGGGAGGCTCTTGTTGTCCCTCACAGCTGGGGTGACTCCCCTGGCCGTGCCAGTGTCACCTGCAGCTGGCAGAGCCCTGTCCCCGAGCAGACAAACCCTGTGGGGGCTGGCAGCCCATCCCAGGGCAGGTGGTGCTCCCTGGAAGTTGATTTGAGACAGTGTTGACAATTCTCAACAGCAGAAGCAGAAGTGGTTGTGTGGGCATGGTAAAAGTCCTTTCCCTGCTGGGACAGAGGCAGCTCCAAGCTGGCATTGTCCAGCCTGCTCTGGCATTTCAGTCTGTCTGCAGAAATGTTTTTATTGCTGCTCTTCATCTTTTCCCTGTTTTTTCAAGAAGCCCTTTTCTCTATTAAGGAAAAAAAAAAAACCCCAAAGGGAAAGAGCGTGTTAATGCTTTTATTCAATTTCCATGCTTCAGTGGGTTTCTGTGAGGGGTAAATATGTAAATCCATGCTGTGTGGCACTGTATTCTTGTCTCCAGTAGAATAAAAGTATTCCTTTGTAACTATTCATTAGCTGCATTCACTAGCTAATTACTTTAAAAAATATTTGATTGCAGGAGCAATTCACAGCCATGAGGGATCTCTACATGAAGAATGGGCAGGGGTTTGCACTAGTATATTCTATAACAGCACAGTCCACGTTTAACGACCTACAGGACCTGCGGGAACAGATTTTACGGGTTAAGGACACTGAAGATGTGAGTAGAATGTGTTGGTTTTATTTCTGCAAATGATTAGAAAGTGTTTGCTCTCAAATTCCTGTGTGTTTACATACAAAATTTCTTTCAAAGAATATTCTTGGTTAGTGTTGAGTAAGTTTCCAGAGCCTTGTAGTTTCCAGTGTTGTTGTTTGAGGCCCAGCACCTGCTAAGGGGCATCACAAAACCAGATTTTCCCAAGTCCTGGAAGCCACAGTCTTTTGAAGTGGTGGGAGTTGATTGAAAACAACATCATTTATTTTTTGTGCCTTAAACTCCTTTCCAGGATTTGCATTTTCTTCTTCCTCTGTGCTATAGCTGTGCTTTATTTCCTTCAGATTTAGGGAAAAATAATAGCTGAACTCAACAGTAATGATGTTCTCGGTAGCTCTGCAGCTGTCTTGCACTGACAGGGGCTATTCCAAATGTGAGAAGGGAAAGTTGAGGTTCCAAGCTGTCACGTTTCCCAGGGGTCAGCTGGGAATTCTCTGGAGCCCTGGAGCAGCTTCTCAACTCTCGGTCACTTGGCAAAATCTGTCACCCAAGGAGGTCACACAGTTGCGTGAACTAAACCATTAAGGGTCTGATAGAGCCTTGGGTTGTTGTTTTGGTTGTTTAAAACTCTTTAAAATCAGGAAAAGTCATCTGTGGGGAGTGTGCTGTTTGACAGAAGGTGGGACAGGCTGGGGCCGAGGGTGGCTGCTTCCCTTGGAGCATCATCTGTGTGCTGCTTACCTGCTTGGAATGGCTCTGGGCCCCTCCTTGGTTTAACAAGCTGAGCTTCTATTTATGCAAAACTGCTTTTCCTTGAGGCAGGGATTATGCTGGGGTAAATCCCTGCTGACAGGATCCTGTGCTGGCTGCACTGGGAGCTGGGCTGCGCTCACAGGGGGAATTTGCACCCTAAGCTGGGCAGGTTCATCCCACAACAGACACTGCTGCTTCCCTTTGGACTGCAGGGATCTGATTGCATTGTTAAAATGCATTTATTTGCTTTGTGTGCTACTTGTTGAATCCAAGCTTGAGAACCTTTTGAATGTTTAAGCTGCATTTTGCTGACTTAGGAAATGTCTCCCCCCTGTTTGTCATATCAGAATGTGTCTTAAAGTCCCAAGACATAAATCATTAAATTATATATGTCTGGAAGAGTTTAAATTCCAATCTTCTACACCTAACAGGAAATTATCAGAGGCGCACCAAACTCCATTTTTGGATAAACCATTAACACCTTTTGAAATAACCTTACACAGAGTTTCATGTCTTTTCAAACCTGTACTGCTTACTCATCTCAGTATCACTTTTTGCCCTATTATTTCACGTCTTTAGTTTTTTGCTGAACACGTTCAAAACACATTTTCATGTTTCAGTATGAGAAAATTAACTATCTAGAAAACTGTAAAGAACAGGATTAAGCTGATAGAGTTGTAAATGTCCTGTAGATCTCTGATTTCAAATGAACTTTTTTTGCATTTGCTTCATCTGTACTGACTTAAGGTTTCTGATGAAATAAGTAAAATTTATGTCTCAAAAATAAGAATATGATCACTTTCTAATAGGTATGGCTGGGAGTTTTAAAGACACAAATTAATCTTGACTGTAGTTGTGTCAGGAAGAGACTACAAATATTAACACTGAAGTAGATTGAAAACACACAGTGTGTTGTAAATTACCAAAGGAAGCGGATAGTGATTTATTTTCCAGCTGGAAAGGACTCGTTTTCTGCACAAAGAATGAAATGTTTGAGGAAATGGAGCGGGTGCACACCCTTATCAGCAGCTCTTTAGGGTTTTTTTTTCTGCTGCTCAGTGTGAGGGAAACAGGAAATGGTGCTGGGCTGCGGCACCGTCCTGCTCTGCTCTCAGCCTGTGTCGTCCCCGGAGCCGAGGGTGCAGCTGGCCCAGCGAACTCAGCGTGAGCAGAGCCCCCAGGTCAGGGTGTGCACAGCCCTGAGCTCTGCAGCTGCCTCACACTGGGGGCAATGGGGGAGATGGAGCTGGGGCAGCGCCTGGGGCCGCTCCTGTCACCGTGCAGGTGTGCAAATGGCACCTGGCAGCGCGAGCTGCGGTTGTTGGGGAGACATTCCTGCATGGTTTTTGTTCCCTTGTTTGAGGTGTTACAGAAGCCCAGAGTGGCTTGGGTTGGAAGGGTCCTTAAAGCTCTTCTGTGGGCAGGGACACCTTCCACTACCCCAGGGTGCTCCAAGCCCCACCCAGCCTGGCCTTGGACACTTTTGTACCTATTTGTGACATCTTGGAGGGCCACAGCCACGACAGAGACTGGAGAGGGGCAGATGCCACCTCACCCTTGTTCTGAACAAATGATTTGCCTGCATGTGCATCATGAGTGTAGAATGGGTCTTTTGGACACAAATCAAGTGTTTGTGTTGATGTTGCATGGGATGATTTTGGGGAAGTGTTGTGCTTTCAGGAGCTGAGCTGCTGGGTGGGCACTCGTTGGACATGTGCATTACTCTGAGCTAATAAGTACTGGGCAGTGTTTGTGCCTGTTGTGGTGAGCATCCCCTTTTCTGTGCGTGCAGGACATGTCCTGTGTGAGGTTGTGCTGGGGTGGGACAGGGCTCGGGGCTTGGGGAACACTTGGCTGCACGGGACTGTTCCTTTTCACTCTGCGTCAGGGCAGTGCTTTTCAAAGGTGCTTCCATTCATTGTTTTGTGGCTTGGCAGGTTGACAGGGCGGGTCAGAGGGGCTGAAACGTGCAATACATGTCTGAAAACGTGTGTGTGTGTGTGTGTGTGTGTGTGTTGGACAGACAGAAGAGCTCTGAACTGGGCTCTTGGCAGCAGCTCAGCCTCTGTCACAGGAAAGGCACTTCAAATGCATTTCAGGAGTAAACTAGGTTTTGGACTAGAAAGGTGTAGAGACCAGAAAATACA
This sequence comes from Corvus moneduloides, assembly GCF_009650955.1. NCBI lineage: Eukaryota > Metazoa > Chordata > Aves > Passeriformes > Corvidae > Corvus > Corvus moneduloides. The sequence continues at coordinate 6,665,959 of NC_045499.1, forward strand.
ACTTTACTGACTTAAAATTCTGCTGAAACACTATAATTTGGTTTTGTATATGTTTAATCTAGTGCACCAGGGGGTGTGTGGTGTGAACTTTGCTCAACCCTTTCCCAGCAGGCATCTAAATTCCAGCCTGGTCTGTCAGCTCCGCTGAACTCCTGATTTTTATTGGTTTTCATACTTCATACTGTATTTTTCATACTGTATTTTTCATTTCAGTGCATTTCCCCCTCCTCAGTCTGAGAGCCACAGCAGCACAGAGCTCGCTGTACATGAACTTGCTGATGGATCTCTGCTCCTGCTTGCTCCTCTGCAGGTTCCCATGATTCTGGTTGGCAATAAATGTGACCTGGAGGAAGAACGAGTCGTGGGCAAAGAGCAGGGGCAGAACTTAGCACGACAGTGGTGTAACTGTGCCTTTCTAGAATCGTCTGCAAAGTCGAAAATCAACGTAAATGAGGTAAGTACCACCTGCTCCCCTGTCTTCCCAGCATGAACATGACATTAAACCAGCATGTGTGTCTGAACTGGGGAGATTCAGGATGGTTCTGGATTCTCAGCCTAGGAGGGGTTGCCTTGCAGTGTATTTAGGTACTTTCTGTCTGTTTTAAGATTTGCTCCCTTTTCTTTGCAAGGGAGGGTGACTTCCCAGGTGAGTGTGTCTGTAGCCTCTGTCAGGGGCCATGAATAGCAGAGGGTCCTGAGCAAGCCCAGTTGGCTGCATGACTCTGAGCTTAGATAAACTTTATCTGGAAAGAATATTTTGTCAAGATAACTGCTGCTATTCTGAACGTGGATTTATGCCCTGTTGTACTCCTTGTCTTGTGTGGTGTTGGCTGTCGGTTTTGAAGTATTTGCATTTCTGGCTGCACACACCTCGTCACAGCCCTCTGTAAGCCCCAACTTGCCAAAACAGTGCCCAAAACCCAGATCTGAGCAGTTCCCTGAGTTTCACTGAGACCCCCTTTGCTCTGGGGTGCCTTTTCCTGCTGCCTGGGGCTGTGGGGTTGTGCTGAGGGAGCTCTGCTCCACGTCAGGCACCACGTTTTTATTCTGTGCTGGGAATTATCGGCCTGTGACAGAGGCCAAGTTTCCAGGCACAAAGCTAAGGTGACCCCGTGCAGCACAGCTGGGCTGGTGCCAGCAGATAAGTGGGACCGTTCAGGGGGTGGGTGATAAGCAGGAGCAGCAGGATCTTGGACTGGGCCCAGGGCTGATCTGGCAGCCAGCAGGATGTGCTGTGTGGGGCTGGTGGACAGGGAAGGGAGCTGCAGGCTCCATGAATTGCAGCTCCTGTGGCTGGGATTAGCCTGGCTGCGGTGCTCAGGGATCCAGCAGAGCTGAGCCACGCTGCCAGCAGGGATTTATTTGTGTGGCTGAGCTGGAGTAAAACTGGGACTGGTAATGAAGCAACGAGCAGCTCAGTCATCAAACTCATCCCCAGGGGATGTGACAAATCCTGGGCTGTTTGCATTTCCACAGTTTGGGGGTGCAGACTGACCCTCATCAGGCAGAGGTGCCTCACCCCGTGGGAAGGGGGTTCTGTGGGGGGCAGAGCCCAGGGCTGCCCCGGGGTGGGTGCACAGCCTGGTTTGACACCCCCTCATCCCTAACGTGGGAATCCTGGGTCTCCCTCTTTCCCTGCCGGCTCTGCAGCCTCCAGTGAGGTCACATCAGAGAAGAATGTGAGAAAATGAGTTTCTGGTTTCATTGTGATCTTCATTTTCTGGTTTCCTGCCAATTGATATTTTCTAGTTAGGAAAAGTACAAAAGCTGAGGAAATCAAAGAGAAACTGTGAATGAAGCAGCTCAGTGCACTGGGAGTTTGTCCTGCTGGCTCCTGAGCCGGGAAGCATTTGCATTATTTTGGGGTTTGTTCTTGCTTTCTCGCTACTTTTGGAGTTTCTAAAATTGTTAAAATCTAGGGAAAGAGTGATAAATTCCTGCATGCATTTGCTGAATGTGAATCGAACCTTTCAGATAATAAGCTTTTAATCCAGAGTGAATCAAGTGTCCTTCTGGTGACCTCTGAGATGCTCTTGCAGCACACTGACTTTTTTTAGGGATGGTGGCATTCCTGAAACCTTGTTGCAGACTTCTGTACTCACAGTCAGTACTGGCACCTAAATAATCTAATTTATGAGAAAGGAAAATCTTAAATTTCAGTTGTTACAGTATGTTATAAACTGTTTCTTTGTCTTCTGAATTTCTCTGGAATCAACAAGAATTTGTGAGCTGTCAGCCACTCCAGGAAGGGGAAAAAAAATAAACAAGGACAAGGGTGGAGCCCTCTGAAGGTTGAAATATTTCTCCTCAGTGCTGTGACCCAGCTCCAAGCATTTTTGCAAAGCTCATTTTGCTATAAATGGGTTGAGTCTTGCTGGGAAAACAACTGACAGCAGCAGCGTTCACAAAACCTCTGCAGCTGAAAGAGGTCCCTGTAATGTCCCCTGGTGGAAATGTCGGAGTTCAGGGCAGATGTTGGGAAAGGGCTGCCTGTCCCCTCCCTGCAGGGGGAACGCTCTGGGCTGCTGGGGCAGGGTCTGCAGACACCTCCAGCCCGAGGGCACCACTGAGAAGATGATCCTTGAGGATATTATGCCTGTCTTTAAAAAACCCTTTGTTATTCCCGAGTTTTCTCCCACTTTTCCAAAGCAAGGAAATTGTTGCCATTTCATTGCTGTGCTCTTCTGAAGGCTTTGGTGATGATAAGCTGAGTTTTCAACTCCTTTATGTTCTGCACACTGATGGGAGCTCTGTGTTTCTTCTTCCATAAGCAGCTGCTTGAGAAACATTTAATAAATTCAAACAGTTTAATTCAATTTACACAGCTACAGCCACCAGGAAAGAGTTGTCAGCTCCCCAGCCTGCCTCAGTTTGGACAGCTTGTGTTTTATTATTTGAATTTTTCAGCTTGTGTTTTTCATTTGCAGATCTTTTATGACCTGGTCAGACAGATAAATAGAAAAACACCAGTGGAAAAGAAGAAGCCTAAAAAGAAATCATGTCTGCTGCTTTAGACTCCCATCACGCAGCAGCTCTGAGCCAGGTAAGAGGTGTCTGAGCCCTACGTGGGGCAGGTGAGCAGAGCAGGAGCTGCTCCTCTCAGAGCTCCCCTTCCCTCTGCTGCTCTTCCTGGAGTGTGGCTGAGCAGGAGTTTCCTTTTGACTCCTCTGGGTTCTCCCTCTGGCCTGTGACACCGAGCTCTGAGCCACCAGGGCTCGCTTTGCTTCCTTTTTATCCTCTGAGAAATTCTGGTGTTAGTGCTGCCACTGCTGTCCCCGTGCTGGGAGCTTTGGGGACAGTTACAAATTGCTTTGTGTGGGACGTGGGATTCAATGGCACAGAAATAAAAAGCTGCCCACCAAAAAAAAAAAAAAAAAAACAAACCCAAAACAAACATAAAAAACCCAAAGCCAACCAAAAAAACATGCCAAGGCTGGACACAGCTATAAATAATCTTCCTGTGTATCTTGGCAGGGAACTCTGTGTGCTCACAGCTGTTGTGTCGTGCTCCTGGAAGGAAACAGCAGCTCTGTAGCTCCAGGTTTGGGACAGAAATGTCCCCGTTCAGAGGCAGAGGAGGGCACTGGGTGATGGCCCAGCTCTGCCACCTGCCTTTGTCACGGTGGGCTGCACAGGCTGTCACCCTCAGAGGGTTTCTGGGACCCACCAGAGCCTCTGGTCTGTCCTGTATTGATCAAGCCTGTCCTGCAGCACTAGAGACGAACTCAGAAGGCTTTCAGGGATGAATTCCTGAGGGCAGGGGACTCTGCCAGGCCTGAATTCCCTGCTGTCCATGGCCCTTTGGGCAGCCCAGGTGTGGCTGAGGAGGATCAGTGGAGCTCTGCAGTTAGCGGCTGCTAATGGGCTGCCCTGATGGATGAGGCTCTTAGCCCGAGCTTTGGGTGCCAGAAAATAACAGCTCAGGGCTGTGGGGAAACAATGGCTTTAGAAAAAGAAACTGAAGAGCCTTAAGTGGCTTTTCCTATTGCTCAGGTGATCCCTCCTGCTCAGCCAGGATGGAATTGGGCTTCCCCAGGCGGAGGAAGCGATCTCTGCCCTTTCCCTCCCTCCCAGGATCCCGTGTGCAGCAGCACTGAAATACTGGGAACTGCTGCAGGAGTTCCTGTGTTCAGTCACCTGGAATCACAGAATCATGGAATGGTTTGGGTTGGCAGGGTTCTTAAAGCCCTTCTCCTTCCACCGTCCACCACTCTCCCTAAATCTCCTCCTGATTCACTGCCTGGATCCAGGCTCAGGAGATCTCTGACTCATCAGGCTTTGAGAGCATCTCAAAATACAAAAGATGAAATCCCTCTCGCCCGTGTTGCTCATCCAGGGGTGAACTCCAGAGCCCTTGGAGGCCTCCTGGCTCGGAGCTGCTGAGCCGGGCACTGGCGGTATCGGGCAGTGACAGACGGGTGGCAGTTGTCTGTCACTGCTCTGTGGCCGTGATAAAACAACATCTTGGAGAGTTACACTTCCCACAATCTCCTCCTTTCTGTACCTAGAAACAGAGCTGAATTCTGGGAGAAATGAGTTCTGCTGCCTATGGGCACGGGCCGTTGGCTTTCGGGCCTTTGGGATCGTTGATCTCATCAGCAGAGTAAGAAATGTCCCTCCATCACCTTCTGTTTTTATTTCGTTTTACTCTCGCCAGATTGCAGGAATGAAGAACTGTTGCCTAAGTGGAAAGTGCCAGCATTCCCAACTTCAAAACCTGATGGAAATGAACAACATATCGGAAGAAGCTTCTCCTGTTTTTTATATACTACGAGAAGAATTTAGATCTTAAAAATGGTTTGCACACAGTCCCTGGAAAAAGCAGTTGCTCTGTGTATATCTCTTGGAAATTTAAGCCAATATTCCTCCTCCTTTGCAACAGCAATTAACAGATGTGAAAATAAATATAATTGACTCTAGCATATGATTATCCCAAGGAGCATGGATGCATTTCAAATGTTAGAGATTGCTACTATAATTAAAATTCATATTGACCATTTTATCATCATTTCTCCCCATCAAGCACTAAAAATGTTCCACTGTTATATTTTATATCTATAACTATAGATATATATTATCCAAAATTTCCCTTTGAACTCACTGCAACAAATAACTTTTTGAGTCATTGACTTCATTTTATATTTAAAAGTTACGGAATATCATTATTTTCATTCTGCCATTATATTCTAATTAAAAATGTTTGTGCATAATGCTTTGGAAAAATGGGTCTTTTATAGGAAAAAAACTGGGATAACTGATTTCTATGGCTTTAAAAGCAAAAATATATAATATACTAAACCAACTCTAATATTGCTTCTTGTGTTACTGTCACAGATTAAATTACAGCTTTTATGAATGATTAAATTTTAGTACATTTTCATTTTTGTTTCTGTGTTTTTGTTACTGTTTCCAGACTTTGGGTTTGCTCCATGTTTTGTGAGTTCCTCTCCTGTCCTGGTGGATCAGGGATGTTTGTGAGGTGCCCCCATCCCCTTCTGCCGAGGCAGCATCTCCACTCCCCCCGTGTTGTATTTAATGTACCCCTCCCAGAGGACAGCAGGCAACTCTTGTGTTTTCTTTTGGCTGTTAAAAGATTGTATTGCTGCAAATATTTCCTCTGTACCATGGCTTTGATATGCACAAGTTTGGTTTCATTCCAAGGTCTGACTTGGAGGATGATCCTCGGTTTCAAAGCCTGTTTTGGCTGGTGGTCCCTGATCAGCTGAAGGGGGTTTTGGTTTCATTTTGGGTTTGTTCCTTGTGTTTTTTTAATACCTGTTGCTTTCATAAAGTTTCAAAGAGCAGGATATGAAGAGACCCGTGGGTGCTCCATCCTCCTGTCTGTGTGCAGTCAGAGCCACCTGTGGGATCTCAGTCCCGTCCTCGGGGGATGCTGCTGGAATCCCCGCAGGGCTGGAGGACTTGCTCCTGCTTCGCTTCCCAGTAAGTGAGAAGAGAAATGTATCTTCACAGTGGAGAAAACTCAGCACAGGCCTTGTCCTGCTGGTTAAAATGGGAAATTAAAGTGTGACAGATGTTCTGGACCCGCTGTAGAGTTTATTGGAAACCAGGGGGAAAAAAGTTTTTTGTAAATAGGTTTTTCTAAAACTGTGTTCCTGATGCAGCTGTTGAATTATAGAGATCCCAGTTTCTAAATGCAGCCCAAACAAGATTGTATGAAAACATCTGGATAACGTGACAACATCTGCCTACTTCCAAGCACTAGGACAAGGATAGTTACTTCAGTTGGTTGTCTTCAACCCACTCTGCACCTCCTTTTTCAGGAGGAGCCAGAAGCACGCTGTTTGCAGGTTCGTTCTCTTTACTAAATGTAAAAATAATTTTAGTAATAAAGTAATTCCAATGAGCGCGGTGTTTTCCAGACGTCTCGTGTATGGGACGGGGCGCAGGGCGGGCGGTGCGGGCGGCGGGCGGGGAGCGCTCGGAGCGGGGCTCGCCGCTAGATGGGAGTGTGCGAGAAGCGCAGCGGGCGGGGAGCGCTGCCCGGCACCGCAGCGCCGCTTCTCTGCGGGGTGAAGCCCCGGCTCCCACCCCTCTCCTCTCCCGTTTGCTCACTGGGTAAGGAAAAGTTCTTCTTTAATGGGTTTTTAGCACAATAGCCCCAGTTCCGCCCCGGGACACGCTGGAGCCGCTGCGCCGTTTCGTGTCAAGCAGAAATGTCCTGAAGCACTTGGTTAAAAGTGGCTTCACTGCAGCGTGTCCTAAAGAAAGGGGAGAAGAAAAACCTCCCAGAAGTCCCAGGCTTCTGCTTTTGACCAGAACCCAGCCGAGCACAGTAACATTTTGCTGTGAGCAAAGGGGCACATTTAGAATTTCACTGGAGCCCCTGGAGCCATCGAGCTCCTCTCTGAGCCGTGCACAAATTCCACCAAAGAGATTCCCGGCCACCTCTGCAAACGCGCCGCTCTCAAACTCCCCAGCCTGTATTTACCTGTCTATTTTCAGTGTTTTCTAAAGGTTATTTTAAGTCATGTTTTCCCATCCAGTGTGGATCAGATGATCCCACACGTCCTGCCTCACTGGGAAGTTTTAATTGCAGGTTGCAATGTTGACCCGAACAAGTGACAGGGACACCTTCCCAGGCTGCTCAAATCCAGGTTTGCTCCGCTGGCTCTGAGCTGCATTCCTGCCATTGCAGTGGCTGGTGTGGGACGTCTTGCATCCAGCAGCCACTAGAGAAACTTGAAAATTCATGTTAAATTCACCATTAACCTTTGCAAAATCACCAAAACTAATGAATGTTCTATTTATTTTGCCAGGACCAGGCACTGAGGAATGAAATTGGATTTTCCAGAGGCCCAGGTGCCATTTGGTGAATAACCAGCATGTGCCAGCCGTCCTGGCTGGGGCTGAACATCCTTCCCGGCCTCCTGGCTGGGGCTGGGATCTGGCACTGCTTTCCCTGCAGCAGCTGGTCAGTGGTCTGGCTTGCAGCCACAGCACTGTCTTTCCTCCTGGGAAGAAACTCCCCAAATTTGGAGACAAACCCTGTGCAAGATGAGGGAGAGGAGCAGGAGTGGGGGCTCTGGGCTCAGTAGCCCCAAGCCACGGCCAATTAGCCAATGCTGCAGCCTCCCAGCAGCCCTGGAACAGTTCTGCCCCTGCAGCCGCTCCTGGCTGGGGCTGAGCTCTCCAGTTCAGTTACTTCCCAACTCCAGGGAAATGGGGAAACACTTTGTATTATCCCGGGACTGAAACCAGCCTTTTCTCCTCCCTTTGCAGGAAGCTGCACACAAGGAAACTGCTCGTTCCTCCTGTGGTGAGTGACACCCCGTTATCCACCTTGTCCTGGATCCTCTGTCCCTCATATCCAGCGGGATGCTCTTCAGAGGGAGCAGCACCAGAAGAAGTTGAAATCATTTGCCAGAGATTTTGGACAAGTCGGTGGCAGAGCTGGGAGTGCAGCCCCGTGCTGGAGTCGGAGGTGCCCGCCCTGGCTCGGCCCTGCCAGCTCTGGACTCGACCCCGGTTGCCCCACGGACCTTGGGGACTCGGGGATTGCGCAGATGAGCCCGTTTCCCCCAGCGCCGGCCCTGGCAGACGCCTGAGGTCAAACATCCCTGGCATTTTCCTCGGGAGGCACCGACGTTCCAGCCCCAAATCCCTGCTGGCACGGCAGGCGGGCTCCGGGGCACAAGGAGCGCGTTGTGCACGGGAGGGAGGATGCTCCGAGCGCCCACGAGGGGCCAGCCCGGCGGGGTGGCAGCTGCTTCCCGCTGCCACCGCCCCAAGGCACCCAACAAAGGGCAAATTCACGGGGCGGGAGCGGCTCCGTGGGCTGGGGACACTGGAGCTTTATGGAGCCTCTGGCATGGTGAGGGCCCCTCTGTGCCCGTCGGGACCGCCTCGGCTCGGGGGTGCTGCCGGGGGCTCCCAGGACTGATTTCCATGGAGCGCCGGTTTCCAGCCAAGAAACCTGAGAAGCGCCTGGGTCTCCTCCAGAGCAGCCCCAAGGAGAGCAGGAGCTCCCCAAGCCGAGCCCTCCGTGACATGGGAGTGATCTCTAATCCTGCCTCTTTCCCTGCAGGTGTTTTACATGGAAATCCGGTTTCTTGCAACCCATTTTGGGTGAGTGATGGGGGAACGGAGCGAAAGGGAGCAGTGTTGCAGCTCTGCTGCCCTTTCCTACCCAGGCTGATACAAATCCTTGGATAAACTGACTCCAGCCCCGCTGCACCTCGACCCCCCTGCCCATGGTTACTGCGTGGGTGCAACGTCTCGAGGGCCGCAGGCTTCCAGTGCTCTACACCCATTTTTCATTTGGCTTTGGAATAAGAAGTGTCAAGCTGCTGCGTCAGTTTGGCTTAAATTCACAGGAGAAATCATTTGATTTGAAGCAGTTTATGTTATTAAATATGACTGCACAGGAGCCCCTGCAGGATAATCCGTTATGATAAATGATGTTTGAAATGAGGGAGACCCGACACCGGCCAGCTCCAGCTCCAGTCACGGATTAATGTGCAGGAACAGGAAGGGCCCAGCGGAGCCAAGGGCAGGGCTGGATGTGGGCAGAGCAGCAGCTCCAGCTCCAGCACCATCAGAGCTCCCCCAAACACAGAATGAACAGAGCATCCTCTGTAACACCCCGGGAGCGTTCCAAAGCCCTGTGCGTGTGGCACCTGGGGACATGGGGCAGAGGTGGCCTTGCCAGTGCTGGGGGACAGCTGGACTTGATCCCAGAGGGCTTTTCCGACCTCAGTGACTGTGATGAACCAACACTTCCATACCTGAGGGTTTCTGTGCTGTCCCGTGCATCTCAGTCACCTCACTCTCGATATTGTCCAGTGCAGAAGCAGCAAAATTTGGCAAGAAACTGAAATTTGGCAAACAGGAGCCAATTGTTTTCTGAACTCTTGTTGGAAATGTACAGGGATTTCAATGGAAACAAGGAGAGCATCCATCTGCCCCCCTCTCCAAGATTTCAGAGGTTCTGAGCATCCCCAGGAGATGGATTCGAGCTAAAGGAGTCCTTGGACAAGGGACTGGGCTGCCTCAAAACCCTCTGCCAGGGGGTGCTGGGTGAACCTGGCTGGATCCAGGTGTCAGGAGCAGGACCCGAGGAAGCGGCTGTCCCTGGCTCTGTGCACTGAGGCAGGCTGTGATTTTGGTGTGTTAGAAATGACTGTCCCAGCTGGGGCACATTCCCCACCAGCCTCGGCAGGAACAGGACCTGGATGTGCTGCCCTGCCGAGCTCAGGGTGTTCCCTCTATTCCGTGCACGATGCAGAGGCTGATTAGCAGCCGACGGGCAGCTTTTGGCCCTTTCCTTCTGAAACAATCAGCGTTTAGGGCTTGACTGAGAAGGATTTGGTGTGAGATAAGCTTCCCAGAGTGGGGCCAGGGCTGAAGTAATAATTGAATAAGTGTGAGGTGGTGAATGAGACACGTCAGGATGAGTCAGAGCAAGAGCTGCTCTTGGGCAGGAGGGAAAGGCTCCTGGGTGGCTCCCCTGCTGCCCGAGGTGGGACCGAGTCCCTCGAGCTGCCAGAACCTGATTTTTGGGGGGAAAGGGCAGGGAGGGAGTTCTCTGGGGGCTGTGCTGGGGTGCAGAGCTCCCCAAATCGTGCTGCTCTGGGTGCTTGGCTCAGGGCTGGGCTCCTGCTGCCCTGGAGCACCCTCGGGGTTGGGATTCTGCCTCATCAGTGCCAAGGCTGGAGCTGCCAGGGCAGGAGCAGTGAGGGAGGGACAGCACCCAGCATGCAGAGCTGGGGCCATCCCCTGCAAGACACGAATTTATTTGCCACTGTCTGATGTGAGTTGTACCTTCCTGACAGACTTGGGGCTGTGCTGTTGCCATCTCCACTTCCCTTCTGTTGGATTTCCCACTTCCTTTAATTTTTTACCAGTTTGTTTGGTTCTGCTCCCAGCAGAGGCAGCTCCATGGGAAGGAGAAGAAATCAAGTGCTTATTTTTAGAAAGTGCCAAAAGAGTTCAACCCAAGGCAAATACAATTACTTCAGGTTGTGCACAGGCTTCTGAGAAGCTACAGAGAAATCATTTCCAAATGGGAAATGCCCGAAAACCCAGTGCCACGAAGGCGCTGGGGGATGAGAGCATCACTGAGCCGTTTGAGGAGCACGTTCCACCCCGGCGGAGGTGCCCCTGCCCACGGCACAGGGTGGAATGAGCTGGTCTTGAGGGTCCCTTCCAACCCAGATCGTTCTGTGATTCCATGAATTCTGGGGCATCTCCGGACACCCCATCCCAGCCCTGCCCTGGCACGGGGGAGCCCAGCGGGCGCTGCTGCTCCTGGCAGAGCCCCCCAGCTCTCCCAGCCTGCCCCTCCTCGGGGATGCTTTTCTGCTCGAAGGGGCCTCCCAGATGCTATTCCTGGCCCAGTTTTAGGGCATTCACTGCCTGAAGCTTCCGCTGGGCTGTTTGTGGAGCCCTCGTGGCTGGGCAGGGCAGGGGTGGCAGGGAGGCTCCTCGGCTGAAAGCTTTCACTGTAATTAAGCTGAACAAGAGACCGAGTTAAATCTCTGCTTCTCTCGCTCTGCCAGAGCGAACACAAAGAGGAGGAAAGGCCTGAACCAGACAATTAAAACAAGCAATAACATTGCACGGAGAGATCCATGGAATGATTTTTCCTTGACACGCTCGCCCCCAACAAGTGCCACATGTCCTGTGTATAAATAGCAGCTGCCCAGACTTGCTTAATCATCCCATTGTTGCTTTATAATATTAATTAAACATTCCTCTGGGATTGTTTGCATCCTAATTAAGTGGGGAACTTACAAAAGACAGCGAAGAAACCAAACAAGTGCGTGCTGGGGGTGCAATTTTGCTAAACCGTGTGCAACTGGCCTTAAAAAAAAAAAAAAAAGTTAAAATTGCAGGACTGTGGTTAAAAGCTTTTTAAGAGTCACCAGTGACAGGGACTGTTTGGTGAACCGTCCTGGGGGATCAGGAGCGGCTCCTCTCTCCAGGATGTTTGGCTGAGGGAAGCCAGGGGGCCTCTGGCGGGATGAGCATCCCCCCGTCAGTGCCACAGGAGCGAATCGTCCCTGGCAGGACCCCACCGATATCAAAGGGACAATTAATCCGCAGCTGCTCCGCACGGGGGATGGAGGGACACCAGGACCTGCTTGGATCCCTCCAGGCAGCAGCTGGGGCCGGGCATCGCTGCTCCCGAGCCAGGGATCCCCAAAACCCCCGGACTCGGGGCCGTGCTGGCTGGGGCAGACCTGCGGCACCCCACGGGTGACAATATTTTGTTGCGGGGGATCCCGGCTTCCGATGCCGGAGGAGCCTTCCCCAAAGGACAGATCCCCAGGGCCCCCTGGCCTGCGGGGCTGGGGCTCGTCCTCCCCTCCCCTCCTTCCATGTGGCCGGGAAGACTCGAGCACATTGTTCCCGACTCAGCCTCATGCACCCTGCAGGGATGTGCTGTGAATTACTTCCCAAATTATGTGAGTAATTAAAATCAATGAGAGGGTATCCTGTTAAATAACGTAATTAGATGAGCACAGTGAGGGAGATGAGTGCAATGGTGTTTTTGTTCTCCTGCCTGGAGACAGCTTTTAACCCTTTCCCTCTTGTCTCTTCCCCGGCAAGGGTTCCCCTGGGTCAGGCCTGCTCCAGCCAACGCTGAAGTTTTATCAGAAAAAAGCCTCTCCCTGCTTCCTCCAGAGCTTCTCCCAGACCAGGATTGGCTTTCCCCACAGTCGCCATCCCTGGGTTATGTGGAGGACACTGGCAGTGCCACCACCTGAAGGCTACAAACATCTGAAACTGAGAATACAGAACTCCTTTAAATCCAGGCTAATCCGAGACTGTGGCAGAGGAAAACACGTCCCTCCTGCACCCGAACTGTGAACAGAGGCCCCACAAAATGGGAATTACCTCGCCGTGCACAATGAATCGCCTGAGCCGTCCCCCCAGTCCCTGTCCCGGGGCACAGCCCTGGCCTGGGTGGTTTCCACTGTGCAGTCCCAGTCCCCACGGACAAACACGCGCCTTTCCTGCGGCACTGAGGGCTCACCGCTGCCTTCATTCCAGAGGAAACCGAATGGCTGAGGAACCCTAGTGCTGAGAGTCATTTTGGTTCTATTCGTGCTTCCTCCAGGGCAGGAGGAGCCTCAGCCTGTTCAGATACACGTGGAGAGCTCGCTCCTCCAGCGTGGAGTGCTGAGAGCTCCTGGGGGCTCTGGAAAGGGTAAAGGCATCTGGCCAGATGGCTCTCATTGCAGGGCTGGAATCTAAATAATTAATTTTTAGTATCGTGTTCAGGACTTCGGTGTCTCCCAAAGGAAACGCTGCAAAGTCCTCAACTTGGTGCTTATTTTTTCCAGCTGCGATGCACGGAGGGATGAGGGGCTCTGCATCCTGCTGGATGTTCGGCTCGTCTGCGATTCTCCAAGGTGGCGAATCCTTGCAAAGATGTGTCACAGCTAATTACGCTCGTCCCACGAAATCATATTATGGCAAAGAACCTGAACCCTGCTGGGAACAACCCCCTCGGGTCGGGACACCGGGAAGGCTCCCTGGGACGTGCTGCAGGAGCGACAGGCTGTTCCAGGGAGCTTTAAACACACACAGAGAACTCCCTGATGGAGCCTGGCGCTCCTGCCCGGCTGCGGCGGCTCCGGTGGGGTGCTGGAGCCAGCGGTGCCACGGTGTCACCCGGGGCTGATCCAGCCAGGGGCTGCACCCGCCCCTGTGTCCGAGCTGAGGAAGAGGAGTGGGAGGAATTGCCTGCAGGGTGCTGGGAAGAAACCGCAGGTCTGGCTGTTTAAGGTGTCTTATCCGGTCCATCTCCGAGTGATTTAGAGCTGCCATAAAACCTCTGCGGAAGGAGGACTTCTGCTCGACTTTCCTGGCAATGCATCTTATCTCCAGAGAATTTCCCAATACTCTCTAGCTGCAAATAGAATGTTTCTCCCATTCCTCTGAGGAATAAATAAGAATTCCTCTTAGGAATGTATCTGTTATTTGCCTCTTTAAGGCAGATTCCGCGCAAAGCTCCGATCATCCTGCCAACAGCGTTACATCAGTGACGCGTTTGAAAACCAGGTAAGCAGCACACAGAAAAGTTCCCCTCTTTAATTATTTCAAATCCAGAGAACGCGGTCTCTCCTTTTTCCAAGCAGAGCTCAATTCAGGGCACAGGAAACTCAGCACAAAGCCGACCATGAATCGTTTCCACACCATTAGCATGAGCACATGCAGATCAGGCAGCTGCAGCATAAACGCCTGGCTGGCTGCCTTTGGGTGCGAGCTCCCGGTAATTGGTCTGGAACAGAAAGAGCGGAGGAGGGGGGGAAGCTCGGGGCAGGTAGCTCGGGAGAGCTGCAGCTGAGCGATCCCAGGATGGGCTGAACGGGAGCAGCACCCCCAGACTGAGCCGTGAGCGCAGCCCCGGGGAAGGGAACGCCCTGGGCTCCGCAAGTGGCCCCAGGAACGCAAGCTCTGCTCTTGGCTGCACACGGCAGAGGGACAGAGCAGGTCCCTCAGGTCCCCAGGACGCTTTTCCCGCTGCCCTGGCCATCTGTGCTGTCTGGCAGCAGAGCGTGCGGCTGGACGTGGTCAGCAGAGTGGCCGGACACACGGATGCGCTGGGCGAGTTCGCTCCTCGCCACGTTACCCCGCTGCCTGGCACGGCCCTGCCGAGGTGCCTCCCTACACTGGGATCCCATTCCCTGCTGCCCTTCGGACGGAGCTGTGCTGCAATGCCCTCGGTCTGGGCCAGAGTTGAACAATCCTCTGCAATGCTCCTGCTCCCTGCCAACACCCGGCCAGCCCGCTGAGGGACTTCTCCAGCCCCAGAAGGCTGTTACAGACAAAACAGTACAGAAAATACGGAGTGAGGGCCTGGAGAGACCCTTCAGTTATCCCAAGCAGGCAGAGGAGGCTGCTGTTAGCCCACACATTTAAGAATAAAGCAATTGCTTCATCATGCAGCTGCTTTTCTCAGCCCGAGTCTCCCCCGCTGCTCCCCGCGGCTCTTGGAGCCTTTGGAGGTGACAGTCCCCTGTCCCTGCCCGCCCTGGCCAGGCTGTGCCTCCAGAGCGGCTGTCGCCGGCAGAGCAGAGGGACTAATTAACCCTGGCACGACGTCACGTTCGTTATCTGCGGGTCCGAAATGTCACACAGCTCCAGCCCGACGTGGGGAAGGCGGCAGAGCCCTCGGGGAAGGTCCAGCCTGGACTGCTGGCGTGGGCTGGTGATGAGGAGTGGACGTGGCCCCGCGTTCTGGAGCTGCGGGAGCCCCACGGGCAAAGCCACCTCTGTGCCACCTCTGTGCCACCTCTGTGCCATCTCTGTGCCAGGGCATGGGGCTGCTCCCTGCCAGGGCTGCTCCTCTGCGTGCCGGGGACCCTGGGGAGGTGACAGAGCGGGGACAGCACAAGGCCGCTCTCCCTCCGCTCCTCCAGGGCACATCCAGCCCCTTCCCCAGGTGGGCTTTGGTGCTGAGGGCAGAGGGGGCTGAGCTGGGACCCTGCAGCCTCCCCTCTGAATCCCAGAGCTCGTGTCCTTCCAGCCCCTCTGGGATTTCAGGGTGCGGTTACAGCATGTGGGAAGCGCCCTCCGAATTAACCTCCAGCCTGGCCAAGGTGAGGACTGACACAGAACCCGGTTGTTTTTCTTTCTGGGATATTGATTTTCCCCCCTTTCGCTTTCCTGTCCAGTGAAAGCTGGGAAATCTGAGCCAGCTCAGAGGCTTTGCTAGGAGCGTTATTGCAGGAAATGCTCCCAAAAAACCACAGATGAGGAGTCGCTGGTCCCGGCCAGCAATGACCCCTGCAGCTGCAGGAAGGCCACAAGGAGCCCGGAGAGATCAGCCCAGTCTGGCTGGGCAGAGCCAAACCAGGGGGTGCTGGGGGTCCCCAAAGCTGCCACAGCTCAGCCTCGCAGAGGCAAATTGTTGCAGTAAACTCCTTTTTATTTGTGCTCTAAGAGCAGCACAGGAGATTGCCTGCCAGCTGGAAGGGGTGCGAGTCCTTGATTAGAAATGCCACGTGGATACAAATGAACTTGAACAAAAGGGAGGAGAAATAAACCCCAGCCTCCTCCTGCAGGGCCACGCCGGCCGTGCTGTGGAAGCGCTGCTTGAAGAAGGGATTCTGATGATGATGAATATGACGATGAAGGTGATGGGGAATGTGCTGGAGGGAATAAACCAGTGCTGGATCTGGACTCAGATGGATCTGAGTGCAGCCAGGACGTAGCGATTGGTTCCTTTCCTGCTGGACTCCGTACAAGGGGAATGGAGGGGAACTGTGTTTGCTCAGTGTGCCCTCAGAAAGCCTCTCAGGTCAGCTGGGCACACAGCAGCCGTGCAGGTCTGCAGGGCACAGGGACCCCCAGTTCCAGCGGGTAAATCACAGAACCCCAGAAGGGTGTGGGTTGGCAGGGACCTTAAAGATCATCTAATTGCAACCCCTGGGACACCTTCCACTGTCCCAGGCTGCTCCAGCCTGGCCTTGGACACTGCCAGGGATCCAGGGGCAGCCACAGCTTCTCTGGGCACCCTGTGCCAGGGCCTGCCCACCCTCCCAGGGAACAATTCCTTCCCAATATCCCATCTAATGCCACTCTCTTCCAGTCTAAAGCCACTGCCCCTTGTCCTGCCACTCCACAAACAGTAAATAGAATGTGTGTCAGTGGCAAAGGGAAACACTCCCAAGGGCAGCCAGCCGTGTTTTCCTCTCCTCTTGTCCCGCAGTAGCCTAAGAAGCCCCATCTCATTGTCAGAAGAATAAGCTGTGCAATGGTTTTGAAAATAAAGGCTTTTTAATTACAAGCACATTTGGGAGCCTTCTGGAGGCCATCTGGCCGGGAGAGCAGGGTGTGGGCACCGGGCAGGGAAAGCCCAGGGCGGCCGAGCAGAGCAGCTCCTGGAAAAGCACTCGATTAATGTTAAGAGCTAAATCCTCTCTTTCCATTAAGCCATATGGGCCAGACCCAGCGCTCATCCATCCCAGGGACGTGGAGCTGCAGTGCTGGGTGCCTGGGCTTTGGAAGCTCTGGGATGTGCTGCTCATTCGGCCCTTGGACGAGACTGGACAGAGATTCCCAATAAACCTGAATGCCCAGGCTGCCTCTGCCATCGCTGCCTTCCCAGGCAGCTTCATGGGGAACCTGCTCCTGTAATTACTGTCCCATGTCTGGGATTAGCCACTCCTATCAGCCATGCAGAACGCAGCCAGGGCCTCATTAGACACTGTCATTGTGCTAATTAGGTGGGTTTCATACTCAATAATGGAGCACAATTTTGTGGCAGTTTCATGAAAAAAAAGAGGAGCAAAAGCCATTATAATTTCAGGAAAAGTCCCTGGAGAAGTGAAATGGTAATTCACAAATCCAACTCTGATCTATTAGCAGATCCTGCTCTGGAGACTAAATTAGGGAGGATGTCTGGCTTGGGTGATATTATTTATTATTTGAATGTCTATAAAGAATATTTATTAAATATTTTTTCTCTTAAGAACCTTGAGACGCAGCTACATTTACTCGCTATTCCCAAGTGTTTGAAGCCTAGACCACACTGGATTTGTCACTGCAAACACCCTGGAAAATCCTATTTTAATGCAAAACATCCTTTGAAGATACACTTAACAGGCAGAGAGAACACAACACATTTGAAACCACGTTGGTCATTTGGTCAGCCGTCCATGCAAAGTGTCCTGGTGGGCATCTGATCCTTTGGAAAAGGAACAAATTAAGGAACCCCCACACCCCCTGTCCTCAGGTGCTCCTCCTTTGTCCCTAGAGCCGAGGGGAGGGAGGAGCAGCGGCTGTGGGGTGCCAGCAGCTCGCCGGCTCTGTCCCTGCTCCCAGGGAGGTGGCCTGGGCAGTGCTGGCTGGAGCAGGAGCCTTTTGGGTGGGAAAGGAACACGTGGGAGGCAGCTGGGGCCAAGAACTGCCCTTTCCACGTGGAAGTAGGAACAATGGGCTCTCCCTGGAGCAGGGACAGAAAGGCCGGGCAGCAGCTGATCTGAGCTGCTCCTGGCACAGCTCCGGGGGCAGCTGTCGGGGGGGCCACAAGTGCTGCTCCTCCCGAGAAACTTCCCGTGGCTCCCGAGGAGCCTCCAGCGCTGGGGAACGGCCCCAGCAGCTGCTGGGCTGGGGTCAGCACTCAGGAGGGACAGGAGCTGCCAGAGCGGGGCCGCGTTCCCAGAGCCCTGGGCTGCGGCTGGACCGGGCTGGCACCGGCCGGAGGGAACGTGGGGCGGTCCTGGAGAACGGCTTTTCCCATGGAGAAGGTTCCCCGTGTGCATTCTGGGCTGCACATTTCCCTGTCCTGCACACACATCCTGTGTCCTGGGTAACACAAGGCCTTGCAGAGGCAGCCACCTGCAGAAATGTGTCCCTCACCTGCCATCCCAAATGTCACCGTGGCCGTGCCATGCTCAGCCTGGCCCCACGACTGCCCATCACACCTGAGGGCAGTGCCAGGGACGAGCTCACAAAGGCCCAGGTGGGAGTGCTCAGCTCTGCTGAGTAAATCCCCATCCAGCACAAGTGCTCCTCTCCCCGTGGGACTCAGCCCTTGGTGCCAATGGGGCACATCTGGGATGGGGGTGCCCCAGGGCTCCGGGCTGGGACCCCCAGGTTGTGCCTGGGCTGCAGGGAAGCCCAGGGCTGGGGCCACACTCTCTGGGGACTGAGGCAGGTGCAGGAAAAGCTGTTCCTCTCTTGGGAAATCTCCTCCCCTTTGCTCTGGAAAGGAGCAGGGAGGTAACAAACAGGATGAACTACAGATAAAAGAGGAGGAAAACAAAATGCTTTACAAGCAGCTTTTCAGCATTGAGAGAAATTAGGAAGGGGGAACAACCAGCCCAAAAGCCCACGAGGAGGAAAGACAAAAGCCTGCTCAGGTTCCTGCAGAAGTGCTGAGCACAGCGCTCGGGTGCTGCCCTGCTCCTCTCCTTGTATGGGCACAAACAGGGCCTGCCTTGTGCCTATATTTAATTTGCAAAGAAGAAGAATTCTCCCTCCGTGCCTCTGCCCCACTGGCCTCTCTGCCTTGGGAAGTTACAACAGGAATAGAGTTGTGTCTTTAAAACAAATAATCCCCCTGCTCGCACATAAACCCTTCCTAAACTCGGAGTGAGTGGAACAGGTTTTTGGAACACAACCCTGCTGCGCACATGGAGCATCTGCTGGGGCTCCTGGCTGATGGGAACGGGGGCTGCAGTGCCCTCACCAGCTCTGTGCTCCCTGCAGCTGTGGTAGGACCCCCGGCCCTGTTCCCCTCCTCAAACCAGGGACCGTGTGGCTCTGAGGCTCTTCCCTGGCAGCAGTTTCTGCCCCGAACCTTTGTCCCTCTGCCTCTCCTGGTGCTGGGGCAGGCAGGACGGGTGTGGAAGCTGCGGAAGCCCTGCAGGCTCTCGGGGCTGTGCAGGGGCTGCAGGGGATGTGCCTCTGGAGCAGTGCTGGCACCCTGGCAGGGAGCTCTGCCGTGATTTACAACCTCTCCTTGAATGGAAACTCTCCTGGCTGCTCCCCAAACTCCCCGGTCCCAGCTGGGAACAGCCAGGGAAAACCCCGGAGTGAGAGAAGAGACCGAGGGTGTTCCACAGCAGAGATGAGACCGATTCCACTTTATTGGAAACTCTTGGAGAGTCGGACACTGAAGAACTTGGTTCTGTCAAGAGGAGGTTTGTACACAACAGCAACAGGGAACACAATAATAAACAGGGGATGGAACTTTGCATCTGGGTGAAAACCCAACAATAAACTTCTGCAGTGATTTATCTGGAGCGATCTGTAGGGACAAGGGGAGGCGAGAGGGGCAAACCCACCGAGACCCCCAGGTCACAAACCCCCTGCAAGGAGCCTTGTGCCCCACTGGTTTAACTGGCAGGGGAGGGAGAGCTGCTGGGAGGGAACCAGGGATGCAGTTTAAGGGGAGACCCCCCCAAAGTTGGGGGGTTGCCCCCCACTCACCAATTGTTCAAGTCTTATAAATTCAAACATTTCTTTCCACTTAAATAACAAGTGTTTCAGGTACAAGGCTTGGGATGCCTGGTGTATAACCCAGTTTCAAGTGCACACAAGCAGGAATAGATTTTTTTAAAACAACTCTCTCTCTATATATATCTGCACACTCATACACACACATGCACAGCGTGGGTTTTGTGCTGCAGCCATTGAACTGGAGATGATGGAATGGGCCTGGCACCAGGAGCTGCTCACCTGTGGCACCACTCATCCTAGAGCTGCTAAAGATTCGGATTATTTTTGCAAATACCGGTCCCCAAAGGTCTCCCCACGTGGGGCTGTGTCAGCTGCTGCTCAGGCAGTCCCCGAAGCCGTAGTTCTCCAGAAAATTCCATGTGCAGGAGAGTGAAGCCTGCAGCGTGTTCTGCAGGACTCCTCTCCTGTCCCTGTGGAGAGATCAGGAGTTTCCCAAAAAGGTGAGTGTGGCCTCCAGCTGCTGGTGGGTGTGGAAACGCTGGGCAGAGCAGAGGACAGGCTCAGACCCACACGGCCGTGTTGATGTCAAACCCCGCCTGGCTGTAGTCTCTGGAACCGTGGACTTTCTTGGTGCCGATTTTGGGGTGCTCACTACAGCTTTCTGCCCTGGGGCACCTCTCTGCTTTGCTGTGATGGTTCTGCAGGTTCCCATGAAGGGGGAAGTAAAATGTCCCCTTGAGTTTGTTGATCTTTTTGGACCTCTTGGAAATCTCGGGCCGTTTGTCCTCAGGAGGAAGCCAGCAAGGTTTCTCCTTGAGCAGCCTGTCTCGGTCTGGCCGGACGCTCCTCAGGAACTTCTTGAAGATGTTGGCTGTGAGGGAGAACTTCCTGCAGAGCTCCTGGGATCTGCTCATGGACAGGGACGCCTCGCTCTTCTCCCCCTTCTTATCCAGCTCGGGCAGGTCCAGCCAGTTCCCCACCAAGTCTGCAAAGATGTTGTCCCCCAGGACCAGCGGCTGCCGGTTCCTGCTCTGGGACATCAGGGACGATGTCCAGTCGTGGCCGTCATCACACCCCGGGCACTCCTGGCACAGCAGCCACCCCCCAGCTGTGCCCTGGCTGCTGGACTCGAATGTCCGGGGCCGGACGTGCTCCACTCTGCTGGACACGGAGGAAGGTCCTTTTGGGGGACAAAGGTCCTCCCCGCAGAGGCTCTGGGAGGAGGAGGGGGTGTCTCGAGGGTGGTCGCTCTCTGGGAATGCAGTGGGATGGGACAAACCCGCTGGCCGTGGCACAGGACACGCCAGGGCCGGGGGGCAATGTCCCTGTGCCTGCCCCAGCTGCGTGTCCTGCCCGGCCCCGCTGCTCCGGCAGCACCGGCGCTGCTCCGCGGGGCTCCGGCGCCCCGAGATGTCCAAGTGCTCCAGGGCTGTCTGCACCTGGAGCAGCTTCAGCTCCTGCAGGGCGCCCATCATGCAGTTCATCTGCTCGTGCAGCCCGTCGCCCACCTCCTTCATGGAGAGCTGCGGAGGGAAGAGCACAGGCGGGTCAGTGTCCCCAGCATGGAGCAGGACAGCGAGCACAGGGCAGCAGAGCGGGGCTGAGCAGCTCCCTGAGACATCCCCCTCCCTCCTGACTGCACCTGCCATGCATCCCACCTGCACCACATCCATTTCAGCCAACGGCACTCAGGTTTTCCTTAGATTTTTCTAGGAGTGTCCCTCTAGGAATAAGAGGAGCTGACAGAAGTGGTTTGTTTGACCTGACAACAAAAATAAAGAGTTTGAGTTTCCTTTAATTGCTTGGCAGAAGCCCACGGTGTAGAATTATGAATAGTTTTGGCTGCTGCCAGTTTTAGAATATTCCTGTGCCTTTGTGTCTTTTGTGCCCTGTCACCAGCTGAAATCAGGAGCCAGAACACTGAACAGAGGTGCCTTCCAGGGAGAGCCCTGCTTCCTTACCTGAAATGCTGAAGTAGATTAAAAATAAACCCCAAGAAGAATTGTTGTTACTCCATAACACATCTTCAGCTCTCAAGGCCCTCAGTGCAGGCACCTCTCACTAGAGGACAATCAAAGACATTTCAATGCATTGGAAATTTTGTACAGAACAACCAACAAACTCTAGGATTACTGACATTCAACCGGGAATTCTTTGATTCCCAGGCTACAATCTTTAGCAGCAGTTCTGCTTCATCCCTGAACCTCACTACAAAGATTCAACTTTCTATACCAGACTTAAAATAAGCAACTTATTCTCCAGAGCTTCCCAACTCCCCCCCTTCTCTTTCGCTCTGTTGCTTTCTCTCTCTCATGCAGGATCTGATCATATTCCCAAAGCAGCATCATAAAGCAAACGGGCTCCACTTTCCAACAGCTGCCACTTACTCTTTTTTAGCAGGGAGGGGGAGTGGGGAAGGGGCAGGAGAGGGGAGGAACAGCAGGGGCTGGCAGGGCTGGAGGTGAGGGCATGTCCCACTGCTGTGAGGTGGTTTGCAGAAGCGATTACCCCTGTCAAAGGAAGCTTCAGCCAGCCTACGCTGTCACAAACAGGTTAAAAGGCTCACCACCATTTTTTGTACAGCAACAGATCTCAAGATTAGGGTGAAAAAGGCCAGCTTTTTCTTTTTTTCTTATGTTCAGCTTTACATTACCAAGGTTTATTTTCTACCTCTCCTTCATTTTAACCAAGCTAGTTCAATTACTTGCTCTATTTCCATCTCTGTACGTGGGGCTGAGCAGTGAGAAAGAGCAGCCATCAGAAAATTGTAACAATCCAGCTCTGTAAGTGGAAACTGCTCAACAGTTTCTGACCACAAATCCCCACTTCAAACCCCAGAACCTAAAACTAAACTCACCAGCAGGTTACGGTCATTTTTCAGGGCTTTTCTCTCAAGAAAGTTGTTTATCATCTGGAATGAGCACACAGCTACAAAGATACAGAAAATCTGTGCTCAGCTTCCTGATTCCACCACCCAGAGCCTCCAGCGATGGCATTTTTTAACATCAGCAAATAAACTCCTGCTGCAGACGTGCAAACAACGTCCCAGTTCCAGCCTCACCGAACTCCTGGTTCCCACACCAAGCTGGGGCCAGATGCTCTGCCAGCCTCAGACAGAACTATCACCTTACCTCTCCAGATCTGCTGTAATGCTGCTCGTCCTAACCTTTCTTGCCTTATTAATGGCAGTCTGTTTGATCTGGGGCTTTGGAAAAAGCTGGATTTGGAGCCAGCCTGGCCCCTCATTGGCCACTTCCCACCAAATCCCCTGGCGCAGTAATCGCGCCGTGGGGAGTGACGGGGTCCTGCCCCGGGACTGGGCTCCTGGAGCCCTCGGCATCTGCTGGGCAGCTCCGTTCCCTCCACGGCCTCAGTTACCTGCCCTGGGACGGGGCAGCCCTGCCGGGCTCAGCCAGGCACATCTCGGGAGCACTGACCCTTCCTCGGCAGCGCTGGGCAGCGCTGGGCTCGCTCCTCACAGCCAGATCCAGCCGCCCCTGGCAGGAACACACCTGAGCCCCGACGCTTCCAAACCCAGCACTTTTCCTTCTGAACAAAGGAGCTGGGGCTGCCAAACCCGGTGCCAGCACCAGACTGGGGAGCCTGAGCTGCTGGAAAAGAAGCGGGGATGTCTTCCTCTGTGGAAACCCTCTGCTGTGAATGACTGAGATGTGGATGCCTGGGCTCAGCCTCCCTCGCAGCACAGGGGCAGGAGAGGAGGCTCTGGGCTGTGACTCCTCTGTCCTGCTCCAGTGGCCTGCCTCAGGAAGGGTGAATCCCACCCTCCAGCCTCAGTGTCCCTCTGCAAACGTGAATCCCACCAGCACCGACAGAGTTTTCAGCATCCTGAGCCTTTTAACTCTGCTGGCAAATGCTGCTGTAGTTTCGGGTTGTGCA
This sequence comes from Corvus moneduloides, assembly GCF_009650955.1. Taxonomy (NCBI): domain Eukaryota; kingdom Metazoa; phylum Chordata; class Aves; order Passeriformes; family Corvidae; genus Corvus; species Corvus moneduloides. Next base: position 6,689,239 of record NC_045499.1, read on the forward strand.
AGTTAAAAAATGAAGCAAATCAGCCCCCTCGTCTTTATCTTTTGCTCTTCATGGTATCTGCTCAGTCTTTTACAGAGCTGGAGAGCGGGGGAAGCCCAGCCCAAAGTGAAGTCACTGCCTGGTGACCAAACGGCCTGCGGGGCTTGGATTCCACCTACCTGCAATTAAGAGTACTCACCTTGGAAAGAAAATTCTGGAGGGAAAAAAACCTCCCCCAGTGTCTAACTGCCAGCCTCTCCTCCTTGCCAAGACCTCCGCTCTCCCAAGTTCAGACTGGCTTCTCTGAGACTCTCCAGCAAAGGAACAATGTCCTAGAGAAGAGAGATCACCTCCCTGGCAGAGGGTCAGGACTGAACTACCTGGTCTGCGAGAAGAAAAAGGGATTCTGCAAATAATTCAGCAGACTGGGCTGGAAATCAAATGGATGCTGTACTGCAGGCAGTGGGAACTCCAGGCTGAAGGGACAGCCCTTGTAGCCTCACTGGCTCTTGGTCACACACTTCATGTAGAAGGAACTTGAATTTGTGATGAACTGAAGTCAATTCCAAGCAGAGCGTGAATGTGACACAGAACCCCAGAGAGCCTTAATGTGGTGTGGAGAGAGACCCTGACCACGCTGGGGCTTATGCAAGTGCTGTTATGTAAGCTGGGCACCAGGAGAGGCTCTGGCTTGTGCCTCTCTGTGAGCTGCAAACCCCAAACCTGTTGTGGGATCAGTGGGGCTGCAGAGCAGAGCACAGGGGCAGCAGCACTGCCAGACTCGGCTCTGCACAGAGCCTGCCCTCCCCTCTGGCTCCTGCTGCTCCCTGCTCAAGGTGCACAAATACATCAGCATTTCCAGGGTGTCTAATCTGAGACACTCTGCCCTTCAATATAAGTGGTTGTTTGGCTTCTCTGCTTCCAAAAAAAGCCCTGTTAGAACCATGACAACTTGCAGATACCCAAATCTATCTCTATAAACCAGTTAAAAATCAGATGCCTCAAATTGGATCTCATTATTCCTGAAACTCTCGCAATCCCTAAAAATTGGCATGAAAACTTTTATGTCTAATTCTGCACAAGCCAACTCATGCCTTTTAAAGCAAGACAAGTGCTCACAGGGCTGAGTGCTCCCCTTCAGTGCCCGGGACTGGTGTGTGATGGGAGAGGTTCCTTTCTCCAGCACTGAGGTATTACCTGGCTCAGTCCTGTGGAGGTGTGACCCAGCCAGCTCAGCCTCAATGCTCCTCCAAAGCAAAGCTCATTGAAACTACAGACACCCCAAGCACTGAAAACTGAAGTGCAAAATTCAAAATTCCACTTTCAAATGATCATCATGGAATATTCAACGTGGAGGGGGGGGAACCAAACAAAAACCTGCCAGAGTTCAGATAACAGAGGGGTTTTTGCACTGGCAGTGTCCCATCCTGAGCAGCAAAGGCACCAATTGCCCTGGAGCCACCTCTTCCACCATCTCCTCACTCCCCAAGGATAACCCAACAACTGCTTTACACAGTTGGTAATCAATGATCTCCCACCAATGACTAACACCGCAGGAGAAGAGCCCGTCCCAAGGAACCTCCTCCAGCAGTTACTGGCATTTCATCAAATTCAGCCTCAAATACCTGAAGTGTACAAGTAAGGGAGATTTTCCTTGTCACTTCCCACTTCCCAGGTAAATAAGTAACTTTTACCAGCCACTCTGGAACTGGTGTTTTTCTGTTAACATCCCCCTTCACGGAGCTCTCAGAATCCAGTTCCAATCAATCTCCTGGAGCCACAGCTGTCTGCATTCCAGCCCATCCACACATCTGCCTGCCCAGGGCCGCAGCAGCTTTGTGATGCTGATGGAAAGGAAAAGCCCAGCAACATCCCCGGCTTTCAGCTGAGCACAGAGCTGGGAAGAAGAGCCCTGAGAGTGTTTGTCACAACCAGGAGGAAGACAGATGTCCAGCTCTTAGGTAAAAGAAATGCAAAGAGAGGAAGTTATTGCTAAGAGGACAGGAAAGAACAAATGGCAAATAGTTCTTGATAATAGTTCTGATGGGCAACAGACCCAGCAACAAACAATTGGTATTTAAAGCAGATGACATAATAGAGACTGAAATTATTTTAGAACTGCTGAGCTGATCATATTGTTTCTGTGTTTCCCTTCGGGTCACTAACTGGATTAATCTCCAACAAGGCTGCAGTTGTGGCTGCACAGCCCTCGCTGCACAGCTCACACAGAGCTGCTCTCCAGCTCCATGTTCCACCTTTCTTTTTCTTCCCCTGGAGGATGCCAAGGGCCTGCAGTTGTCTTTCAGTCCTTGCATTTTATCACAATAATTCCAAGTCTCTCTTTTACCTCTTGTCTTCCCAGGGTATTTTAGGTGTTCATGAGGATGTTAACCGTGAGCTCAGTTTTCTGAAAGAGGAAGGATGCTGACACTGAACCAGAGACTCCCCCTCACAACAGTTTAAATAGATCCTGAACAGATGTTAACCATGAAAGACGTGGTTCACATCACTCCATTATCCACCTTCCTTCCCACTGCAAGAATATTGTTCTGTGCTTCCCAATCACATTCCCTATGTTTAAAAGCAAATCAGAAAAATCAATTCTCCTCAACCGGGATAAAAATGGACCAAAAATAACTTTAATCTTCAGACTTTTACTCACAACCCAAAGCTAAGAGAGACCACAGGCCTCGATGGACAGACCAGCCACTGCAGATGATGGTTAAAATGTCAGTTTTCAGCCCAGACCAGCTTCTCTGGGAATCTGCTCTTTAAAATTCCTGAATACATGAAGCTGGGAGTCTGAAAAAATCCATCCTCATCTCTAGGAGACTGCTCTGGAAATAACCAAGAGGACAAAGCGTGTGACTGCTTTTTCTCCCCAGTTATACGTGACAGGACATCTGCTGTCAAGTCACTCCTTTGCACCTTCCCCTCAGGAACACCAAGGAATGAGATCCTGTGACAAGCACCCAACCTCCTGGCACTGCTCCAGCAGCCAGGGGCAAAGTCACCCAAAAAGGGACCCCTTCATCAGCAGAGACACACATGGAGCCGCCTGTCCCACCTGCTGCAGTTGGGAGCAGCGACACTGGACCCTCAGGGCTGTCTTGTGCTGCTCAGACTGCAAACCACCCGAGCTGCCCCTCCCGAGAGGGCAGGAATGAAAACACAGCAGATCGTCTTGGAGCGTGACACAGTTAACCAGAATAGGAGCCGGTGTGAGAGAAAGAGTAAAAATAATTGGCTGTATTTTTCACTCGGACCGAATGTTCTATTCCTGCAGGATATTCATAGCAAGAAACATTGCCTACCAGGACATAAATTAATGTAAGAAGGGAGTCAGACTCTATCAAACTCAGTAATTCAATGCATTTATGACAAATGTGCAGGGAGAACATTAAAAGTTCAAGTCAGAGTGGTGAGGTTTCTTTTAAACAGTACTTAAATACTTTTCCTCCTAGAAGAAAGCAACAGAAACCCCAGATATATCCTGGATTCATCTGAGAGACCAAAACACGTAAAGTTCCAACCACAGCTAACGTGGCTGTGCCCCCTCCCGTTACAGCCATACAAACCCAACGTGCCAGAGCAATCTGCCCCATGGACTCCCCAGCAGAAAATAATGATCGACTCTAACTGCAGACGAGCTCCAGGCCCCCATCCCAGAGCACACGTGTGAGGCTGGGACACGTCAGTGCAAACTGTGCTGGTGTCTGCGAGTGCAGGGAGGCGCTGCCGTGTGCAGCGCGAGGCACGGAAATGAAACTCCTCTCTGCTAATGCCCCAGCAAGACAATTCTTGTTAAATCTGATCTTTCAGCTGAGAGAACGCTCTGCGACTCGGGGAGCAGGCACAACTCTGCTGTGCCTCAGGACGATGCTTGCAGATTCTGAACGCAGCCGATACAGTGAAAAGGGCTTTGAGTATCGAGATTAATTGCGTGAATGGCAGATTCCCAAGCTCTGGGGCACATTTCACAACTGCCACTGCAAGGACAGATGACAGGAGTGCAGAAGCACAGCTTATTCCATCACCAGACCTACAAACCAGCGCTGCACATTCCCACAAGCCATGCTGTGTCCATAAATCTCCAGGGGCTTCCCGGAGGAGAACAAGGTCTTAAGTACTTCCTGCACCCGGGGATGAGGTGCAAAGAGCTGGCACAGCTTGTCGGCGCTGGCTCCGCTGTCAGCCCGGGATGAGGATCCCCGCTCCAGCAGAGCTGCCCCATCCCACCCGGCCGGGATGAATGGCTGTGTCAGCTGAGGCTCTCCCGGCTGCGAAGCATTTGCATGTGGAAGCTTCTGAATGGATTCCAATCAAAGGGACACCACACATGCCAGAAACTATCAGCTTACAATGGAAAACATGCGACTGGAACAGGAGAGCTCTCTCGCACTGACTGAAAGGGGTCAGATTCATCCTGGGGAGCCGTGGCAGAGCTTTCCCAGAGGAAATGGGAAGAGCAGGGTAAGCATGCCTGGACCTTGCTCCTCGGTGACTTGTCTGGCACAGCCCTCTGTGATCTCAGGGCACAGGTGACACGTGGGGGCTCACCAGCACCCCAGCCAAGCACATCAGCATTTAAATATGTTTTTAATAAACAAAGCAAGGGAAAGAAAAACCAGAGCTGGAATCCTTCTATCTCACTGGTGGGGGATTGAATTGCACAGGAAGATAACCTTTCCCTGGGAACTGGGAGCTGTGCCGACATCTACTATTTTTTGAGAAAATCCCCTCCTCAAAACTGGCCAAGAGTCTGGTTTACCAAAACAGAGGCTGTTTGCACTGAGACAAACTACACTTCTGCAAACGGGACCGTCTCTAACCTTGCCATGTGGCACTGGGCAGCCCCAGCAAGCCCGGCTCCTCACAGAGGGAAGTTTTGCAGAATCTCCTGCACAACAGAGCTGCTCCCTGGACACAGCACAACCCAGGGTGTTCCTAAATCCCCGGGGATGCCCCGGGGCCGGACTCCCCTTTGCCCCACTCGCCGGCTGCCCGCGGCCAAAGCCGCTCCCAGCACTCCTGCCCGCTGACCCCGGCTCTGGCGCATCCAAAGGCGAGCTCCCGCTGCCCGCGGTGCAGACGGGCCCAGCTGTCCCTCGAGCTGCGAGCTGCTCCTCAGAGAAACATTAATCTATTTTAATTCCAGGCTATCAGGACAGAATTGATTTCTAAAAGCTGTTATTGCTCGGGATATCACTGGTGGATGCTTTAATTGCTACAGCTCCTGCTTTCACTCCAGCCTGCAGCTCACTCGGGCTGCAGGGAGGCTGAAGGAGGTGACCCCAAGGCTCTCTCCAGCTGCACCCCGTGGATGTCCCCGCACAGCCGCGCTCACGACTGCGCTCGGATCCCCGGGGAACTCGTGCGAAAGGAAGTTTTTAAGTTTGAGTAACAAAAACTGGGCGGTGGGAGGGGGAACGAATGTGACTGGTGAAAACCAAATGTATGGAGATCCAGGCTGCTCTCAGTCAAGTCACAACTCGTCCAGCTGAAGATGACAACTGCCCCTTCCCAGTTTTTTAAGCCAAGCATATACACAGATTTACGCCAGGCTAACTCATGGTTTATTAATATAATAAAAACTGTTGCATTTTTACAATGAAAATCTATTCCTTCACTATAGCAAAGGCTGAACAAAGCCAGAATTTTCTCATTTAAAGTATTTTTTTTCTGGCTTTCACATTGTGTGAGGGATCCGCCTTTCTGTTGAATATATTGACTCTTCAGAAGTTATTTTTTGCACTACAAAACAGGCATGTTTTAGACTCAGAGGTGCAGTGTTTAGGCTCCTCTACAAAAATATTGCTCAGATAACAAAACCGATTTGGTTAGAAGACAAAACACTGATTTAGGACCCTTATTCTTAGGATGTTCTTCTGGAAGTTACTCCTTCTCCCATCTCACCTTCCAACTCACTCAGATTTTCAAGAGCTCTCCCATTATTCTGTATGTCCTGGTTTGCAGTTTGCATTTCATTCATCACACCCGGTGTACAGCACACCAGTGACTCCCATTTTCCTTTGTTTTAGTTTGTCATTCACCTCCTATGTTTGCTGGGGAAACACTGGGAACGCCAGCAGGTTAAATGTCACTGCTGCCACATTTATTGAGAGTAAAAGGCCACCACCCCAGCCCGTGTTTCACAAGACACTGGGATCTGGAGGAGCACAGGGCTCTCCAGCCCTGGTCCTGCCCTGGGCGCAGCTGGAAATTCGCCTGCTCCGCAGGGACTCACTAGGGTTGTTCCACAGGGAATGCTTCCTGCAATGCAGGCACTGTACAGAACTCCGGGGAGCACAAAACCCAGCTGAAATCAACATCCTTTCCAGTCCAAACCGGGAGCTTCTTGCATTCAGAAACTTCACCCACCCGTTCTTGCTCTGCCTTGTCTTCCCCTTTTGTTCTCATTATCTATTTATCAGGATAACGCAGACTCCGAGCCAGACCCGCTGGAACCCTATTTTGGGAAGTATCAGTTCCTCCTCCCAACCCACCCCAGCCAGCCCCAGAGCACCAGCAATACCTTCGGGCTGCTGGACAAGCCCCAGCAAGCTCCGGGAGTGAGGTTACCCCTGAGCAGGAGCGGCAGGAAGGCGAAAACACCGCTCGTTTCTGACAAAGGCTTTCCTATTAAAGAAGTATTTTCACAGCGTATCAGAGGTGCCAACGCGCTCCCTTCACAGCCTTTTGATTCCCGGAAAGTTGTTCCTATCCATCTCTGTGGCTGCTTCTCTGATTTCTGACCTGTGCTGGCAGCTTGTCCCTAAAGCCCCCGCACGCCCCCGCCGCGGTTTCTCTCCGACAGACGGACGGACCCCGAGCGGCCACCGCTGACCGGGACGTGCCCCCGCTCACGGGGATGGGAGCGGCGGGACCCTCGACCCACAGCCGGGATTTGCCCCCGCTCACGGGGATGGGAGCGGCGGGACCCCCGACCCACAGCCGGGATTTGCCCCCGCTCACGGGGATGGGAGCGGCGGGACCCCCGACCCACAGCCGGGATTTGCCCCCGCTCACGGGGATGGGAGCGGCGGGACCCCCGCGCCCCGGCCGGGCCCTGCCCTCCCCTCCGTGCCCACAAGGCGAGCCCGCCGCGCAGCCCCGCGGGACCGGCCCGGGCGCTGCCCCGACCCCCGGCCCTTACCAGCTCCTGCCGCAGGCGCCGCAGGTGCTGCTCCATGGCCCGGCTCGGCGCGGCCCCGCCGCGGGAGGGGAGGGCAGGGGGGCTGTCCGGGGGGCTGTCCGGGGGGCTGTCCGGTGCCCGCGGGGCGGCTCCGGGGGGCGGCGGCTGCCGGCGGGGCAGGGCGCGGGGCAGAGCGCGCAGCGGGCGCGGCCGGGCAGCGCGGCGGCGGCGGGGCCGCGTGTGCGGGCGGCGGGGCGGGGGCAGCCGCATCCCCCCGCCCGGCTCCGGCGCCCGCAGCCCTGCTGGAAGCGGCAGCCGCTCCTGCAGAGCCAGCCCAGCGCTCCGCCCGTGCCGGGCGCGGAGCGGGCCCTGCTCCCGGCCAAGTTGGGTGCTTTAGTTTGTTGTGGTCTGGATTCTGCACGTTGCTCCGCAGGCGCGGACCACCCCACCAGAAGCACGGATTAACCTACATGGCCTTAATCACGAGAAATTGCAAAGCCACCCAGTTGCGGTGTCCCCGTTTTGTCCTCACGGCGGGCTGGGTTGCGGCCGGGGCTCGTGCTGTGCCTGGCCACCGCGGGGATGTGGCGGTCCCCTGGCACGGGCACACAGCACAGGCACTGAGCCCGGCCCGTGCCGGAGTCCGAGCGCCCTTTGTCAGGGACAGCACATGTTAGAGAGCCGCGAGAGACAGGTGCTGAGAGTCCCTTAGCGGGGTTTATTTCCAGAACAGTTTTCCATCCCTGTTCCACCGGCGCTGTTTCAGCCCGTGGGAGTCTGCGCACACAGAGCACCTGGAAAACTCCGGGGTATGGGGGATGTGGGAGCTACGGATGAGCCCCTCTAAGACCAGGATTCTTTTATCTCGGATCAACAACCTCTAATATTGCTTGTCACCACAGGACACCAAACAGATGGACAGGCGAGCCAGGAAAAAAAAATACAAACACTTTTGGATCATCAGACTTTATAACTGCTCTGAATTTGAAAGGGTTTGAAGTTTTGAGTGTTTCTCACAAATAAATATTACTCTCATCTTATTTGCAAAATGTGTTGTTTAGATGATAAATGCTGAGCCCCCTGTGATAATTTAACAAGGTTTGTCTGAGTCGCTCTGCAATGCTAAAGAACTTGATAGGAGAAGAAATACTACTTTGTGTTCTAAAATTTGGGATTAAAAATGTAATTACTTGGTTTTTTACCATAGATTTGACAAAGACTGGCTAAAATGTTTGCCTCTCCGGGTCTTTATATTTTGGAGGAAAACATTTTTTATAGATGGTAATAGGATTTGGTTTGTTTGCTTGTTTGTTTATAGAAATCAGTTTCTGTGATTTTGAAAGCTGACCTTTGTGTCAAAATCCAATTTAAATGGGAAATTTGCGATCTGCCCTTTCACATGTGTTTGGGAAACACTCCAGAGTTAATGTTTATTGATCCTTCCACTGTCTCTTTTATTATGGATCAAAATTTCCTGTCTCTGCTCATTTCAGGGTTCCCATTTCCCATCTGTTAAGAATGGGAACAGCATCCCTCTTCAAGGCTCTGTAGAATGCAGGGATAATAAATTAATTTATTAAAGAAATGACCTTATCAAAAAGTGAATCACTTCCAACAGGGATGTGATGTGCCATCATGTGAGTGGGTACTTGCCAGTCTCGAGTCTTTCGTACAGTCTAAGCCAGCTAACCCAGCTATGATTTTTTCCTGAAATCTGGCAGGATTTGTTGGCCAGCTGGCTGTTCCCCACGGGCCGGGGTCTGGTGTGGATGTCCACGGCCTATCCAAGCATATGGCAGGTTGAAGAGCCAGGCAGGAGTGAAAAATCAGAAAGCTGGGATGGCTCCAGTGGAGCACAGGGGCCGGAACGCCCGGCTCGGGCAGTTGCTGAGGCACAGGGAACGACCCGGCTGCCCAGGCCTCTCCAGGGTCCCAGACATGGGCAGGAAGGGCCAGCTCAGCACCCAGGTCTCTGTTCACCGCATCACTCCCGAATTTAACTGATGCTCTCACATCCTTTGACTACTGCAGTACAGCAGAGATACCAATGATAGCCATGGTTATTGGAAGGATCAAACTGAGCTTACACAGTGTTTTACCTTCAGCACGTGTCAAGGATTCAGGAGGCCACCTGCACGTGTACATGGCAAGTGGCAGATGCTGTAAGCACCTGCACCTCTTGCAGGACACCAGACTCTGTGATCTTCTGGCAGATGAACAGGAAGAGTTTCTAGGCTCTGTTTGGCTTCTGCTAAGGACATCTTTTTGATCCATTTTCCAGCCTCCGGGGCTACTCCTGTCCCAGGAGACTGATAAAGGAGTTCATGAGCACAGAATAAAGAAAAGACCAGAATATTCATGTGCTCCAAACTCCTGGGAACTTGCAAGAGAAGAGAAAAATCTGAAATATTTTCTCAGTGGGATTGCCTTACTAAGCAGCATTTTTCTCTTGCGTGTAGACAACTGGTTCAAAGCAGCACCAACACCTCATGCCAGGCCCTGCACTCCTTCCGCTCTGTCATGGTGTAAACCATGAGCAGATGGTGCAGTGCAGTGGAAAATCAGATCTCCGAGAAAATACAGAGCCAAGAATAAAACACCCTCAAGCAGAAAGCTACATGGTTTATTTCAGGATAAAATGAAAAACTGAGATCCTTGGGCAAAAATTAGAATACTCCTTCAGAGTGGAGTATTCCACTTCTATTAACTGCCTCATTCCTTCCTGATTGAGGAAACATCCATCCCTTCACAGCTGAAGGCTCATCTCATTTGTTGTCTTTCAGTTCATTGATCTGGTTTCTCCAGGCTCCCACATGACTGTTCTTTGCTGAACTAACAAGTGTAGTTATCGCTGAATTTTCTTTCCTTTCGACTTTCCTGCACACTGACAACAAACCTTTCAGAATTTCCTCCCACTTCAGCTGCAGCATGACCTGAATTGCATCCATCCTTGTTTAAACCCACTGGGGCAGAAACATCCACCCATAGGTAAGGATATAATGTCAGAACTTTGCCTGGTTTTATATTTGTGCATAAAGAGATAAAATATCCCTGAAAATCTGACTATTTCTTCTTAAGTCTAATTTAGTGCATACAGTCTCTGCACTTGTGACATGCCTCAACCCCTCACTATGCCCCATCCTCAAAATAAAAACTTTTAACTCTGCTCCAGCCAAATTCCAGCTCCTGGCATTGCTCTGCTTGCACTGGAGTGCCAGGAGTAAGTACCAGGGAAGCTCCTTGTGCAGCCACTGTGCTGTCTCGTGCTGAAGAACTACTGGATTTCATCTCGGCTCGCTGCGCTTTCGTGACCTAGATCGTGCTCATACGAGCTGAAAAAATAATTTAGCAAATCTTGGTATCTAAGATTTAAATGGGGTGATGTTTACTTATCTGGAGGAAAACAACAGGAGCGAAATACTGGCATTTCTCACCGTAGAGCTGAAATAGCTGCTCTGACCCGATCCCTGAGGTCTGCTTGCTTTTATCTGCAGCTGCACCCATGCCTGTGCCTGTGGTCACTCCCCCGTGGACTTGAGACTCCATCTGAAGTCTGGGGAGTTCTCCTTGATCCTTGTGAAGAATGTGCCTGACAAGGAACCAAATCCATTCCACAGGAGGGCACTGAAATGAGCTCTAGATGGATGTAAGACATCACCATCCTCCTCATCATCATCATTATTTATGACAGCTCCATGCACCAGACTTGCTGGGAAAAACCCACAACTTTGTCAGTTACTAAAGCAACAGAGAAGATTTGGCTGCTCCAAAGCCTTGCTGCTCCTTGGTAACTTGCCATGCAGCTTTTTTTTCCAGAGGGAAAGTGAATGTGCAGGGTGCTCAGAGTCAATTTTCGGTGGTGAATATGCAGCCACTGTCTCTGCTGGGATCAATGGCCCTTTCACGGTCCTGGGCTCTACTGTACAGAGAACAAACACAGTTTCCATGGCAGTGTAAACACAAATACGTCCCACACTCCAAAGAGTGACTCACGCGTGCTGCAGAGAACAGAGAAGCTTCCCTGTCTTAATCTGAAAACATCTGGGAGAGGAGGATGAGATTATCTCACTTTCAAAATATTCTACAAATATTATGTAAACCAGATTTGCTCTGAATAATTCCATGTCTTGGCAGATCTGAAAGACAAATCCTTTGAAGGCAAAGGAATAAGGCAAAGCTGGTGCCTGTTTGCAGCAGCAATGTCCAAATCTATAATGAATATATTCGTAAGACACAACCCAACAGTTCAGGAAGCCAATACAAATTATCCACGAGCACTTTACCTCAGTATTTCAAAGAGTCACAACAAGAATTTGAGTGTTGTAAATGAAGAGTAAATTTATAACAAAAGGAGGAGATGGATAAATCTGTGGGAATTATTTAGTACAGGTACTAAGACCTGGTATTGCAGGTGTTAGGCTGAAATAGTCTGAAATAGCGAGAACCTGACCTTGAGTATCAGCAGCATCACTCACAGGTGTCATAGAATATCATTTATCTAAAGCTGATACATTGATATACAGATTCAGAGGAAAAGAAGTCTGCCATGGAATTAAAGTCAAATATGTGATGTGCACTTTGTGACAGGGACAAGAATGTGTTGAGCACTTTCTCAGAGGAATAAAACATGCTCTCAGTGTGTATGGGAGGAAGAATTTTCCCTAGCAGGGCTTTTCTACATCCTAAAACCTTGAGGATTTTTATGGCCCCGAGCTAGAGAGTTAATATCCCTTCAAAAGAACCTGTTATTTTAGTAATACTCCAGCTCTGAAGGATGTCTCATCTGCTTATTTTACTAACCTAAATCCTTTCCCAGGACCTACTCTGCCTGCAGAGTATTCAGATTAAATGTCAAGATTTCCAGAGGCTGCTCTGAGCAGGAATATTTCCTTTGGATCCTACTGCAAGCAAAAGCAAAGCAATGTCATGGCAAAACTGCAGATTCCTCTTGGCGGGGCTGACGTGAATGTCGACAACGGGAATTCAGCACTCGAGAGTCACTGCGGTAAAGCAAGGCCTGAAGGGTGAAGATTCCTATTTATACTGTGACTCATGGCACAGCACACCACTTACAGAGAGCTTACAACAACGTGAGGAGCAGGAGCAGGTAAGATTTAATATGGGAATAAGGGTTAAAACAAAACTTTTCATGGGTCGACTGACAGAGCTGCAGGAGCCGAAATGTGACACAGCCCCCTCAGTCAAAGCCAAAACCAGCAGGAGAGGGACAACAGATCTGCCAGTCGTCGTGGGGAAGGGTGTCACACACAGGGAGATGGTTTGGAGTCTGTCTGCATCGAACATCTGAAGGAAAATTAAATAGCTACAAACAGCAGTATCTTTCTGAATGACGGCGAGGTGTCTGAGTGTCTCATTAATGCACCACAGAGAATAATGTCTGTCTTCAGATCACCTTGGCTGTACTGCAACTTGTATGAAACCTCAGGGGAGAAAAGGAGTAAGTGAGAAAAATAGAGAGGGGAGCAGTTCCTGCAATGGCTCCTGGGGGTTGCTTTTTCACCTCCTTGCTGCCCTTCCCACCCGGGAACAGTCCCTCCTCACTGCTCTTTCTTGTCTGTTCAAATCACATCAATTTAAAAGGGTTATGAAAGGCTGTATTTAATCAAATGTTTTTTGTGTCCAGGTGTCTTTGTCTGTCTCCTTTCCCAGATTTATCCAGAGACAATTATCTCACATTGGAGACTCTTTCCCCTTGAGGACCAATGAGAATATCCACTTAAAATTTTAAAAACAATTGGCCCAGCAGAATGCCTGTAGATCCTTTTTCACATCCTGTTACCTGTGCTCTGGGGCACAGTCCCAGCCACCTGCTGCGTCCCCCTTGGTGGAGGGGAGCTCCCCAAACTGGAACTGCTCTTTGTCCTGCAGTGCTCGGTACTCAGATAGTCACAGGAAAATATCTTCATAATAAAAAATAACTGAATAGAATCTGACAGACTTTTCTCCCCCAGGAATATAGACATGAGGAATTTCAAAGGCGTGACCAAGCCTGTGATACACCAAAGCCATTAAAATTCATTTAGGCTGCCCAGCACTGTAAGAATAATGACACAGTGTATGTGCTTGTACAGTAGAAGCCACTGTGGAGATTTTCCAAATCCCCTTGCAATGAATGGAAGCGGCATGTCCAGAGCCTCTGAAGTGCTACAATAAAAGTTGATATTCATAAACCCACCCACGATTTAAAATAAGTGGTCTACAGAGGGTAGTAAGTAACGCACATACAGATTAACACATTTACCCTTTGCTGAGTGAATACTGTACTGTTAATTTTTTGTAGTAAGTAATTTTCTGTAGGCTCATAAATCATGTTTGTGTGTTCTGTGAGCTGTGTCCTCTCCTCGGGGATGGGCACGGCCCCAGGGCTGCCGGAGCTCAGGGAGTGCAGGGTGGGATTTTGGGGTGTCTGTGCAGGGCCAGGAGCTGGGCGCAGTGATGGTTTTGGGGTATTCCGGGCCCGTCCGCACCGGGACCGCTCTGTCCCCCCCTAGTCCCCGCTCTGTCCCCCCCTTGTCCCCGCTCTGTCCCCCCCTTGTCCCTGCTCTGTCCCCGCTCTGTCCCCGCTCTGTCCCGCTCTGTCCCCGCTCTGTCCCCGCTCTATCCCCGCTCTGTCCCCCCCTAGTCCCCGCTCTGTCCCCGCTCTGTCCCCCCCAGTCCCCGCTCTGTCCCGCTCTGTCCCGCTCTGTCCCCCCCCCAGTCCCCGCTCTGTCCCCGCTCTGTCCCGCTCTGTCCCCGCTCTGTCCCCGCTCTATCCCCGCTCTGTCCCCCCCTAGTCCCCGCTCTGTCCCCGCTCTGTCCCCCCCAGTCCCCGCTCTGTCCCGCTCTGTCCCGCTCTGTCCCCCCCCCAGTCCCCGCTCTGTCCCCGCTCTATCCCCGCTCTGTCCCGCTCTGTCCCCGCTCTGTCCCCCCCCCAGTCCCCGCTCTGTCCCCGCTCTGTCCCGCTCTGTCCCCGCTCTGTCCCCCCCCCAGTCCCCGCTCTGTCCCGCTCTGTCCCCGCTCTGTCCCCGCTCTGTCCCCCGCTCTGTCCCCGCTCTGTCCCGCTCTGTCCCCGCTCTGTCCCCGCTCTGTCCCGCTCTATCCCCGCTCTGTCCCCGCTCTATCCCCGCTGTGTCCCCGCTGTGTCCCCGCTCTGTCCCCGCTGTCCCCGCTCTGTCCCCGCTCTGTCCCCGCTCTGTCCCCTCTGTCCCCGCTCTGTCCCCGCTCTATCCCCGCTCTGTCCCCGCTCTATCCCCGCTGTGTCCCCGCTCTGTCCCCGCTCTGTCCCGCTCTGTCCCCGCTCTGTCCCTGCTCTGTCCCCCCCTAGTCCCTGCACTGTCCCGCTCTGTCCCCGCTCTATCCCCGCTCTGTCCCGCTCTATCCCCGCTCTGTCCCCGCTCTGTCCCCGCTCTATCCCCGCTCTGTCCCGCTCTATCCCCGCTCTGTCCCCGCTCTGTTCCGCTCTGTCCCCGCTCTGTCCCTGCTCTGTCCCCCCCTAGTCCCTGCACTGTCCCGCTCTGTCCCCGCTCTATCCCCGCTCTATCCCCGCTCTATCCCCGCTCTATCCCCGCTCTGTCCCCGCTCTATCCCCGCTCTGTCCCGCTCTGTCCCCGCTCTGTCCCGCTCTGTCCCCGCTCTGTCCCCCCCAGTCCCCGCTCTGTCCCCGCTCTGTCCCGCTCTGTCCCCGCTCTGTCCCCCCCAGTCCCCGCTCTGTCCCGCTCTATCCCCGCTCTATCCCCGCTGTGTCCCCGCTGTGTCCCCGCTCTGTCCCGCTCTGTCCCCGCTCTGTCCCCGCTCTGTCCCCCCCTAGTCCCTGCACTGTCCCGCTCTGTCCCCGCTCTATCCCCGCTCTGTCCCCGCTCTGTCCCCGCTCTGTCCCCGCTCTATCCCCGCTCTGTCCCCCCCAGTCCCCGCTCTGTCCCGCCCTGTCCCGCCCTGAGGCGGAGCCGCCGCCATCTTCCCTCTGCCCCGGCGCCCCCTGGCGGCGGCACCGGCGGCTCGCCCCGGCTCGGGATTACGGCACATCTCGCGAGACTTCGCCCACCCGCCCCGCCAAGATGGCGGCGCCCGCGGAGGCGCAGGGCCGGTTCCGCACCCGGGACGTGCTGGTGCCCGGCGGCCCCTCCGACTTCGGCTCCCTCCTGCTGTCGCCGCCGGTGGTAGCGGGGCTGGAGGCTGCCGGGTTCCATCGGCCGTCGCCGGTGCAGCTGAAGGCCATCCCTCTGGGGCGCTGCGGGCTGGGTGAGCGGGCGGGCCGGGCGCGGGGCTGGGGGCTCCCCGGGGGCTGCCCTGACCCCCGTGGCCGCTCTTTGCAGATCTCATCGTGCAGGCCAAGTCTGGCACCGGCAAGACCTGCGTGTTCGCCACCATCGCCCTGGACGCGGTGCTGCTGGAGAGCCCCGCCACGCAGGTGGGCCCGGGCCGGGGGTGCTTTAGGAGGGGAAATCGCTCTTTTGGGGGGAAATACGGCGTTGAAGGCCGTGAGACACAGCGCTGGAAAGCACCACCGCGCTGGGAGCGAGCTCTCAGCGCCGTCCTGCGGCTTTAATCCTCCCGTTTAATCCTTGCCCCGCGCAGATCCTGATCCTGGCTCCCACGAGGGAGATTGCCGTGCAGATCCACGCCGTGATCACAGCGATTGCCATAAAAATGGAAGGCTTGGAATGCCATGTCTTCATTGGAGGGACTCCTCTGAGCCAGGACAAAAGCAGGCTGAAGAAGTGCCACATAGCTGTGGGCTCCCCAGGTAGGGAGGAGCTTTGCTGAGATTTGTGTCCTGTGTGATCCTCCACGGTACAATAACTGGGGCTTCAGAAGGCTGGCTTGGGTTTGTTTGTTGTCATTAACAGGGCACAGCCTCAAAGGTAATTTAAAAATACTTTAAAAGTTCATCATTAGAATGTTTCAGTTCATGTTCTTGAAGCTGTTTTTACTTTTCCCTCCCCTGCAGGTCGGATCAAGCAGCTCATCGAGCTGGACTACCTGAGCACAGCCAGCGTCCGGCTCTTCGTCCTGGACGAGGCAGACAAGCTGCTGGAGGAGGGCAGCTTCCAGGAACAGATCAAGTAAGGAAAAACCCTTCCCTCATGCCTGTATCATTACATCAGGTGTGTTTTGGTAAATAATTCCCATGGCTTTGTCCCGCAGTTGGATCTACTCCTCACTCCCAACCAATAAGCAGATGTTGGCAGTTTCAGCCACTTACCCTGAGTCCTTGGCTGCTGCTCTCACCAGGTACATGAGGGAGCCCACGTTTGTGAGGCTGAACCCCACGGATCCAGGCCTCCTTGGTAAGCGCATGAACAGCAGGTAGAGCGACACTGTTAGCAACAAATTCAGAGGACGAGACTAAAACCAAAACACATGCCTTTAAAATGCATGATTTTCCATAATTTCACCTGTATCTGAGTTGTTCAGTTTACGGATATTGATTCCCAGTGTTGATGTTGTGAATCTTGAAGTGGAATGAGATGGTCTTTGAAGGCTTTTCCATCCCAAACCAGTCTGTGATTCTGTATATTTAAAATACTAGTGACAAATGGAACTTTGCTGTTTCTATCATTCAAAGAATATTTCAGCCTTTTAAGAAAAACTTTTCCTGGAGGTTCTTATGCTTGTCTTTGTTTGAAGTTTTCCTTCAGCTGCAGTATCACATGATTACAGGACTACAGGTTTTTATGGCAACCCCTAATCTGTTGTTTTGGTTTCTTGCTCAGGGCTGAAGCAGTACTACAAAATTGTGAATTCCCATCCCCTTCCACATAAAACCTTTGAGGAAAAAACCCGGCACCTGCAGGAGTTGTTCAGTAAGATCCCATTCAACCAAGCCTTAGTCTTCTCAAATCTGCACAGCAGGTAATGCATTTGAAATAACATCTGGACAAAGCTTGTTTGAAAGCAGCGGTTGTAATGTCCAGCCATGGATAAATTTCTGTGCATATGGATAAATTTATGAGACCTGTGAGGTCTCATAGCAGTCTGCAAACTTCAGGTGTGAAATACACCCTGAGGAATGCAGCGGGAAATACTGAAAATACAGAAATGCAGTCCTTGGCTGTAGAGAGTAACCTAAGAAATGCCCTGGGGTTGTTAGGCCTGGGGTTTTATTTCCAATTTTCATTGTGTGTGTTCCCTCAGGGCTCAACATCTGGCTGAAATACTGACATCCAGAGGCTTCCCTGCCGAGTGCATTTCAGGTAAATCCATTTACAACTTTCTGATTCTACTGAAATTGTGCATAAACGTGACCTAAAATAGGAAAATTAATCTTGAATCTTGCCTTGCACGGCCTCTGGTTAAATGGCTGAGAAGAACATTTGAACCTTCATAGGTCTTTTCAAGACTCAACAAGCAAAAGAATTATTTCTGTAATGAGTGACCTGAGTTTTCAAGTTTTGTTTGTTCCTTCTTTACATATTTGGAAGTGGTGTTTGAGGAAGTTTCTGTCTTACTTGTGACAATACAAAGCAACATTTTCTAAAATGTGAGGGGCGTAAAGATGAAGAATGTAACCTGCTTCTGATTTTTATCTTCCTAGGCAACATGAATCAGAATCAGCGACTTGATGCCATGGCTAAATTAAAGCAATTCCACTGCAGAGTTCTGATTTCCACAGACTTGGTGAGCTTTTACTGCTTTCAAACAAGCTTTTTACAGATTTTATTTCAAACTTATTAACTGCTCTGCAAATTTTACAGCATGCAGGAGTATTGCACATAAAGTTACTTCAGAGGATTAGATTTGGCTTGGAAGTGGAGAGAACATGAATGTGCTGATAAGCACCGTGGGGTTTCTGACTTCTTTTCACTGTGAGGCTCAGAAATCACCCCCAGTGCCTCATCTGCCTGCCCATGGCAGGGGGTTGGAATGGGATGATACTTTTAGGGCTCATCCAACCCAACCCATTCTGTGATCTGGCTCAAAAGTAGTTTTCAATTTATCTGTTGCTTTGCAGCTGGAAGTTTTACTCTGTGGGCAGTGTGTTGTGAGTGCCAAACATGGCAGAGATGACCCTGGGGAGGTTGGACCAGATGACCCCACTCTGGTCCCGTCCAGCCTCTCTGTGGGTCTGTATTTATTTAAAGCTCTGCTGAATTATTCAGCTCTCACTGCCCTTTTTTCCTCCTCACTTTCTGCAGACATCTCGTGGAATTGATGCTGAGAGGGTGAACCTGGTCATCAACCTGGACGTGCCCCTGGACTGGGAGACCTACATGCACCGCATTGGCCGAGCCGGGCGCTTCGGTAGGGACAGCCCTGGCACCCTGCAGCTCTGCTGGGCTCTGCTGGCCCTCCTTGGGAATTAACTCTGTTCCATCTCACAGGCACCTTGGGTTTATCTGTGACCTACTGCTGCCGTGGGGAGGAGGAGAACACGATGATGAAAATTGCTCGGAAGTGCAACCTGCAGCTTCTTCCTCTGCCGGGTAGGCTCTGTGCTGGGGATGCCGCTGGGCTTGGGGGTTTTCTGCTAGTCAGAGCTTCAGACAAGTCCAGGGGGCTGATGTGGGGCTCTTCTGCTGGGGCTGCTTTGCTTTTAGTCCAGGTTCTTCACACTCTGCTCCTGACAAGTGATGTAGTGTTTGTCTTGAGCTGTCTTTGATGCCTTCTATGAAGGAAATGTTCTGGCTCTTTAAACTCTTGAAGAATTGAAGGGGTTGGTTTGTGGTCCTCACTTGATGTCTTAACATGTGATTTTGAGAAGCTTCACTTGGGTACTTGTGTGAGTTCAGAGGGAGGGATGCACTTGATTGAGTGGCTGCTTGTTTTTCTGCTGTGCAGAGCCCATCCCTCCTGGAATGATGGAGCAGTTTGAAGATGGGGAGGTAGAAGTTAAACCTGCAATACCTACAGCTCCTTTGGGGAATTGTGACACTGTGTGTCCTAAACCAGAGGAACCAGTGCTGCAGCCTGTCCAGAATGGCTTTTCAGACTTACCTCAGCCTCTCTCTAATCTTCCAAGGGATAATTCTTCTGTAGAAAGGCCAAAAAAGACTCTGAAGCAAAAAAAGATAAAAAAGTGCACAAATCCTGCAAATGTAAAGGAAAATAGTAGAACCCCCCAAACTTCCAACTGTCGCACAGAACGGAGGAATCAAGTCAAACCCATCTCCAGGATGGATGCACAGCACAGCACGCAGGCTCCAGATGAGGAGGCCTTAAAAAAAAATCTTCCCAAAATTCCATGCTTGTCTTCTTTCAAAAACCAACTCACCAATCCCTGGAGCTTCTCAGATTTCGTTGAAGACTATGAGCATTTCATTAAAGAAGGGTCAGAGAGAGAGGTGGAGATTTTAAGAAGTTATTCAGGCCCAGGAGAGCAACGTGAGCTGCCCAGAAGTGGGGATGTGGAGTGGGAAGAGATGGAACATCACACAGAGATGGCAGCAAACGGGGATGTGTCTGCTGACTCTGATGGCTCAGACAGCTCCAGGGATTCCCTTAGTAGTGGGGCCGATAACTCGTGCTTTGGGGCACTTTCAGACACACAGGACCGAAATGCTGTGCCCGCAGCACGGCAGGGCCCGGCAGCTTTCTGTCCTGCACCAGAGAAGCCTTGGGAGCGATCCCACATCACAAGGCAAAATGAAGTGAAAAAGAAAGTTCTGAAACCAAGTGCTAAACACAAGAAAAGCCACAACCATCAATTCTCCAGTCCTTCCACGAGGAGGACTGAAGAGGAGCAGACCTGCAGCTCCTGGGATGATGCTCTGCATGAGGGCTGGAGTTACGAGGACTACTGGCAATGTTACTACGATGCCTGGCAGAGCTACTACGCAGCAGTGTCCCACTACAGCAGGAGTTACTGGCAGTTCAGCTGGATGAGTGCCTACCACGTCAACTCAGTCTATCTCCGGGAGCTGCTGAAAGGTGGGGATTGATGTCCTGATGCTCCTGGTTGGGACTAGGAATGGACAGGGTCTGTGACAACAGTGCTGCCCTAAAGGACACTGATAAGGGACAGACATTGTTTGAGATTGAAGAAAAATGGAGTCTTTTTATAAGCAGCTGTGTCTGGTAAATGTTTTACAGAGGTCCAGTGACCATGTTACAATTTGTTAATAAAAGGAAAAGAAAGGATGCTCAGGTGGAATCTTTTCAATCCAAAGTAAACAAAGGATGATAAAAGGCAGCCACTTCCACGTAAGAAATGTCAGAAAGGAGAAAATACAAAGCAATCCCAGTTGTATTTCATGGAATCCCAGACTGGTTTGTGTGGGAAGGGACCTTAAAGCTCATCTTGCTCCACCCCTGCCCTGGGCAAGGACACCTCCCACTGTCCCAGGCTGCTCCCAGCCCCAATGTCCAGCCTGGCCTGGGGCATTGCCAGGGATCCAGGGGCAGCCCCAGCTGCTCTGGGCACCCTGTGCCAGGGCCTCACCTCCCTCTTGCCTTGCCTTCCCTGTGACTGTTGGGTGAAGATGAATTCCCTGTGTGACTCCAGGGTCTGTTCAAAGTTGGTGATCATCCCATTTTCCCTAATTCTCTTGGTAAACACCAGGCACTGACTATATCCCTGTGAAGTGGCAGAGTGAAACGAGCATCTCAATGCCTGTATTGCTAATTTAAATCCAGTTAATTAACACTGAATAAATAACATTTCTATAGCAAGGTGTGCAGCAAGCTGTGTGGTAGAGGATTTAATTATGTAGAAAATGTGCAGCAATCATAATTGGTCTGTCCCTCTGGGTGCAACAATATCAGACTTCCCACACTTACAGGAAAGCTTTAATTAGAAATGGAATTACCTATTAGTGCTAAAACTAATTGATATTTCCTGTTTGGCTTGTACAGAGCTGTCCTGGGGCAGGAAAAGATGGGAGTGCTGGCTGGCTCAGGGTGCTGACCCCGGGTTGCCTCTGCACTAATTTTGAAAGGTTTTCTTTTTGTACTTTGTTCCTGCCTTATTCCCTTTGTGTCACAAATGACTCCAGGGAGGGGTTTCCCTTTGTCTTCGTAGTTGGAAAAGGCCAAGACAGCTTGATTCTGTTTCCAAGATGATTTTTTTGCAACTCTTAACATTCCCAAAGAGGACACGGTGAGGGATGCACTTCAGTATCTGCATTATTGCTGTCCTGTGACATCCCACTGATTTCATTAATGATTGCTTGGGGAAGAGTTAATTGGTATTTAAATGCAACTCAGTGGCCTTGGTCAACACCCAAAATTCTCCAAAAGAACCTCCCAGAAGTTTTTTAGAAGAAATTACAGCATCCTGTTGGTATTTGTGGCACATACTCTGTTTAATCCGGATTGGATACATCAGGTACAGCAGTGGCACAAGACTCAATACTGTAAATGATATACAAGTTTCAACATATGCACTACAATTCCAAAAGAAGACAACAGGAAACTTGGTTCTTCTAGAAAGTTGTTCTCAAATGAAGCTACCTGCAGTTGTGTCCAGTACATTTCGTATCTGTCCTCTGATGTTTGTAAAGCAAAGCCCATTTAAAGTACGAAAATAGAAAATAATAAAGTTGAGAGCTTCTTATAACATAGAACTCCTAAAGAAAACACCATTGCATTGGAATGCCATACTGGTTTATCAAAAATAGACCATCACACCATTTTTAGAGACTTGGTTGGCCCGAGGAGCCCCCGGGAGCTCCCAGTCATGGTTGAACAGTGGGGAAGAGCATTGGTGTGGTTGGGACCTTCTCCCAGCTGAGGCTCTGGAATAGCACTGGTTTAACCCAAAGTGGGAAGGGACACACGGATACACACAGAGGAACAGACCTGACTGAGAACAGGAGGAGGGATTTTCACAAGCTCTTTGTCACCTGGTCTTTTGTTCCACCTAAAGCATTTCTGGCACAGGTTTTGCTCCCTGAACAGAAGGAGCAGTTCTGGCGCTCTGTATCCAGAATTCCCTGTGGGATTTTGGGGTGGCGTGAATTGAGCTCCACTCAGTGCAAGAGGAGGTGCTCATTGCTCTACAGGCTGTAGAATTGGCAGAGAGGTGAAATGACTTCTTTGAGGTCACTTAGTGGTTGCTCAGGAAATCAGGAGCAGAACCCAGGCTGCTGATGCTCAGCTCCTGATGTTCACTGCCTCCCCTTTGCTCTTACAGTTTTAGAAAGAGAAAATCACCATGGGCAGAGTTTTTGGCAAATACAAAGCCTAAAAAACTTGGGCTTTAAACCCATGGATCTACTGCAGTTGGCTCCAAGTGTTGGAGAAAAATGTATGTTTTAAAACAAAAAATTAATTGAGATAGACTGGATGGGTGAATCATGTGGAAAAGGTGTTTTATTCACCTAACTTTAAAAGCAGAATTAAGTTTGCAGTTCAAAGCTATTGATATTCACCAGCCCTCCACGAGTGCTGACTTTGTAACTCTGCCTTAGTCCAACAGATAAAACACTACGAAGTCCCAGGGATGTTGCAACACATAAATTAAATGTGATTTTTCATTTCCTGAATTTACAATACATGCAAGATGCAGCATGTTTGCAACCTCTTTACTTAGAAAAGCAAAATCTTGAAGGAAATTTGCTTTCTTTAGCTGGTATTAATCTGATTTTCATGCACATGCCTGAAGCTGTCTAGATGAGAATGACAAGTGCTGGGTTGCAGTACAGGTGTATTAGCAACAGGCTTAGGTTAAACAAGTGGCATTGACTAAATTTAGTCTTTCTGGCCAATTAAAGATATACATTGAATTATCCACGAACTTTATTCCACACTAAAGCCATGTGTGTTACTTGGGTTGTCTTTTCCCCTGTTCACTTTTAACAAAGGTAATTATTTAATAGATAAAAGCAGTCTCTGCGATAAGAATTTGGTGCAGAAAGTTTTATATTTCTCATGTGGAAAGGAGGGGAAATGGTGCAAGGGACTATAAATGGCAGCAAGAGAAATACAAGGAAATACAAGGAAAGAATTATGGCTGAACAGCTGGGGAAAAATCCTTGACATTGAAGTCTGTCACTCTGGAATGAGCTCTCCAGGGAGGCAGTGGGAGTCCTGGGAGTATTTGAAGTCTAAGCTAGAAAAAGCAATGCCATATCACAGTGAAGGATCTTGTGCTAGTGGAGGATGGATTCAACTGTTTAATTCTTTAATTTTTGTGTGCCAAGATGTATTATCTGTGGCCTCTTCTTTAGGGGTGTCCTTAAGATTTTTAAGGAAAATGAAAGCAAAGGGTGGATTTTGGAAAGAGTAGATGGATGTCAAAGCCTATGTGTGAAAGGTATTCTTCATCATTTGCTGCCAGCTGGGTGTGAATCCTGTTAGCAGCTCAATGCCAGGTGAGAAGAGAGGAAATCTAATGATAGAAGAGGCTGAAAATCGGTGAAAATATTTTTCCTTCAAAAAAAGCTTTGGAAAGGAAATAAAATGCTCAGAAAAAGGAGTTGCTCCTTTGATATTTTTAATATTGCTTTAGGAAAGTCTGAAAAAATAATGCCCTTCCACTTGCTTTGTGTACAAAGAATCCATTTTTATCTCTTTTTTAAAGGAACTTTTCTAAAACTCTAAAAAGTCGTAAGGAATGAGAGGAGGGGGAAGGCTTTGAACTGAAGTGCCAGCACAGCACTGAGGTTCTGCCAGGCTCATGGGGCTGTTCTCCAGAGCCTGCCCCTGATCCTGGTGCTGTTCCTGGCAGGGGGACCCCAGCTGGAGCAGCCCCTGCCCGGTGCCCGGGGACGGCCGGGAGGGCAGGGCCGGGTGCTGGTTTAGTGTCGGGGTCCAGGGACGTGTGTGAGCCCGGGGAAGGGTTGGGGTGCTGGTAAGGCAGGGCAGCACTGGGAGCACTGGAGGGAATGATCCACGTCCTTCAGGTGAAGTTCTGCCTTAGGAACTCTCAGGAGTGGCTTGGCCTGCTCTCGGTGCCGTTTAAGGATTCTGAAGTTTGGGGAAGCTGTTGTGCCTCCCTTTGGTCAGGGCCGAGGGGCCGTAGTGCAGCTCCCTGCTCTGCTGTGCGGACGCTGGTCCTTCTCCCCCTGTGCAGCCCGGGGATGCTCTGTTGCTGCCTGGCAGCCCCTGCAGGGATGGATCTCTGTCCCTGCAGCTCCCGTGGGTGCTCAGTGCCCTCCCGGGGGGGCTCCCAGGCTTTCCACAGCGCAGTCCCAGGTGCTTTCAGAAGCTTTCCTTGGGCTACTGCAGAGGATAAAGGGAGCTAATGCCTCCATTAAAAATACTTTTAGCCCTGTTCCTCTAGGCTTAGACTTCCTTAATTTTGTGTGTTTTTATCCTCTGAGAGCCTGTGCTGAGGAACTGACAGCGTGGGGCAGCACCTGCCCAGTTCATGGCAGAGGCACAAGCCGTGGTTCCCCAGCAAGGATAACAATTCCTGGTTTAGGGAAGGGAACAGAGGCTGTGGCTGCTTTGGCAATCAGAGCCCAAGCAGCCAGCCAGAAACTCCTGGAACTGGCATTCCTCCTTTTTTTAAACTCTTAAAATTGAATGTTATATTTTCTTTTCCAAAAAGTTTGTTTGCCAGCAATTAGAAGCCCTAATAGTGCTTTGGACAAGGGCTGCCACGATGGCTATTTACAGATACAGAGATGTGAAGTGCTTTGTTCACCACTCCACACTAAATCAGGAATAAGAAAGGCAGCACCAAGAATCCAGGTGGAATCCCTGACTCTTTGTAATTTTTATTCCTGTCCCCTGTCAGCACGGGGGCATTTCACCCTCACTCTGTGCCAGTGGAGATGAGGTTGCAAAGGTGGCAAGTGGTGGAGAGCAAGGCCTCTGATCTAGAACAGCAGGGGTGCTCAGATGATGACAGTTGATGAAATTAAAGCAAAGATTAAATTAAAACATCAAGAAAAAAACTCAATAATGGTCAGATTAACTGCAGTATAACCTCCTACAGGAAGCAGCAAAAGGCAGAGCATTTTAATCTTTTAAAACAGGACTAAACATAGTTTTGGGTAACATATTACAGCACTGGAATAAATGACTAGAAGCTGGTGCAGCTACTGGAGGCTCAGCCATAGCCCTACTGTTCCTAGGATGTTGTAGGATTCTAAGGAGGGTATTGAGTTAATGCATCAGCCATCACTCACTCGCAGCAGGAGCGCTACCAAAGCAGGGTGCCAGCTCGTATGTGTAAGTCAGCGTTAATTACCTATACATGTATGAGTCTGTAATTAGTTACATGTGTATGTATATGTGCATATAAATATTACATCAGGAGAGGTTATGGCAGATGTTAAAAAAAAAATCATCCCTTTGCTGAATCAGCCTCAAACACGCTTTGAGCCCTTCTTCTAACTCTGACGTTGGTAAAATCACTGCTCCGAACAGGACATGGGATGTCTTTCCCTGTTCCCTCCAGGCTGGTGGGGGCAGTGCATTGGCCTTGGAGAGGTTTGTGCCATGACCACAGGGATCAGCCAGACAGGGTGGGACAGGTGGGCGGGAACGCGGGGGATGTTCCTCACTCTGCCCTTCAGGGATCCCCCTGTAAAAGGGGGCTCCAGGAAGGCAGAACGGCAGGAAAAGGTTCCTCTTGGCAGGGGGGAATCAGTTATGTCAGGCCCATGAATTTCCTCACGGTGAATCATTCCTAGGAAGGTCTCAGGACGAGGTGCCAGTCACAGGATGAGGTACCTGGCAGTACCACACAGTGTTCTTCAGTTTTTGGTTATCTGTTAGTTCATGATTAGACTTTGCCCAAGCTAAGTGTAGAACTGTGAAAAGGAAACGCTGTCTGTACCAAGCGTTATCAAACGTTTCCCAAACTCCAGTACTGCTCCCCCTTCTCAAGCAGATCCTGTGCTGGGACTGGAGAACTGAAATTGCTGACCTGGTCTATCCCCAAAATCAATGCAGCCCAGAAGCCATGGATGGGACAACTGGAGCCCTAAGACTGTGAAAAAGCCAAATACCTCTCTGTCCATGCAAGATATTTGGCTCCGGGGTTAATTATTATCAAGTATAAATCCAGACATTATTTGGCTACTATTTACAATGGGTTATACGTCCAGTGCTAGCAAAGAAATTTCTATATAGAAACCAAAACTTAAAAATCATGGGCATACATTACAAGGAACCTCTGTTAGACTCAGGAACGCTTGATGCAGTCGAGTTCAGTGCTTTCATTCTTTGCCATTTGTGTGCACAGTATTAAAAAAGAATCCTACCTTTTTTTTTTCCTTTTTAAAAATACAGAACTGTAGTCTAGTCACACTCTTACAAGTAAGTGATAACAAAAATAGAAAGCAGATACCCAGGTGAGACTAAAACTCTACTAAAGCCTGTCTCTTTTTTTTGTTGTTGTTTTTGCTTTTCTCCACAAATATGTTTCCACAGACAATAATTAGCAGACAAACACACTGTTTGCAATTGCACTGTATTGACTTAAAAGGTGGATACAAAATAGTCTAAATCCAGGGTGGGAGGTGTGTGTGTGCGTGTGGGTGTGCACAGGGGGTGCTGGCACACCTGGGGTCCTGCTGGGCACCCACCCTGGCAAGGCCCTGCCCTCGAGTTCGGTGGCTCTGCACACTCACACACACACACACACAGCGATGGGGGAACTGCTGTGACAGGTGGCTTCTTTTGTCTAAATTTTTCCTATAAAAGAAAAAAAAAAAGTGAAATTTTGGTTGGTTTAAAGGTTCTGCTCCATGAAGAAAAAAAAAAAAAAATCACAAAATCCATTGTTTTTCACCTTTTCAGTCATTTCCTCATGAATAAATATTATCCATTAAAAACCTTTAAAAAGGTGCTGCGATACACAGTGTTATATTTCCATTTGCTTCAGTGACTCTCTGGTTGCCATGATGATTCCTTCCTCCAGCCTCTGCAGCTGCTTTTTGCCCCGTGCCACGGCACAAGTCGCTCTCCACGCAGGCTTTCCCTCCATCCAGCCCCTTCCTCCCTCTCCCCCTCGTGCCTCAGTCCGTGTCTGGAGAAGCTGCCCCGCTCGGGCCCCTCGGTGACAAACGCCGGCTCGGTCCGTGCCGGCAGCAAGGAGGGGGCGTGGAGGTGAGCAGGGAGAGGGGCTCCGGGCTCCCCCGGCCCTTCCGCGCAGGACGCGCCTTACAGGGCGGAGACCTTGACGATGTTGGTGGTGGCCGAGCTGGGAATGTTCGTGGCGTGGCCGGGGCTGCCCGGGCCGGGTCTGCTCTCGCCCTCGGGCGTCAGCGCCGGCGGCGTGGGGATGCTGATGATGGCTGTGGTGATCTGGGCAGCTTTGCAGTTCGGTCTCAGCCCATCGTCTGATTTCATGTTGAGGCTGGAACGACTAGAAAACAAATTTAGTGCTTGGCTTGTTTTTCAAAATGAGGTAGTAGAAAGGATGGGAATGGTTGTGGTTCTTAATCAGGATCTTATTCAGCTGAAATATTCAAAGACTCCACTTAAACGTCGTCCTCCCCCCCCCCCCCCCCCCCCGTTCCTGCAAGGCACCATTTATGTCTACACAGATTACACCAAGCTTTGGTAATGTTCCCCCTGGTTAGGATACAGCTTTTCACAGGGCAAATTGTTCTGTTTCCATTTCCTTCTTGCATAATTCTAGTTTATTTAAAAGGACATCTAAATACACCGTCCTGTGTACTGCATCTTTTCAGAGCACAGGTAGTTCTTTCTGAGAAAGATGTTGTCTTCCTTGCATTTCAAATACCTCTTTCATATTCACTGTCCCTTGATCTTTTCTATTTTATTTCTCTCTGCAGTAGTTTCAAGGATCTGACAGCTGGGAGCATTCTTATTAGATCTGCATCAATTGCATCCTATAATTAATTACAGAGGGAAAATGATAGGTTGATTTCTGTGCATCTGCACAGCTACAGGAGTCTGCTATTACCAGCCCAACATGTTCATTTTCAACACAAGGCCTGTCCTTTCAGAATGTAAAGCTCCCAGTTGGGAAGCGGCTGCTGTTGTTACCTCGGAGTGACTCACCAGAGGATGGTTTCTGATCTCTCAAACACCAGGAATAGAACCCACTCCGTTCCCTGGATGCCTCGGGCACAACCTGAGAGTGGGGCAGCCTCAGGCACTGGGTGCTTCTGCCAGTGGCAACCAGTACACCCACTTGGTTGCATTCCACATGAAAAACAGCTGAAAAGCTTTTTTTTCTCTCTCCATCCTTGCACAGTTTGGTAAGCAAGTGAAATAAGTGTTGACTTTTAAAATATCACTGGCATCTGATTTAGCACCCAGAAAAGTTGACACTCCTGTGAATTACTGCTTCAGGTGCTGGTTTAAAATATTGTCATGTTGAAACTGAAATAGCTGGAGACTTGTTTTGTACTTATTCATTCATAATTCATGCTCTGAAATGCCCTTCTGTCACAAAGCAATCGCTTGCTGCCCTAAAGGCAGCTTTGTTTCGGTTTTTACATCCCTTTGATAGGAATGAGGAGAAGAGGAATGGGACATTCAAAACCAGCCCTGGTGCACAAAAAACTTAATGGGCTGAGGGGGATTTAGAAAGTAATTTAATTTTTGCAGGAATTATATGGTGAATAAATGATTCTTTTTCAGCAATTTATGTATAAAATTAAATTTAAAATATTTTGTATTAAAGGACACTTTAACTGTGTCCTTTATGGCTTTTTAGGTCACAGCTACTAAGACACCATTGTGAAATTCCTCTTGTTTGTTTTCCAGTGATGCTTAGAGTGGCAATTTAGATTTTTGGACAATGGAAATCAGTGGAGTGTCCCGGGGGGACCACGTCAGCTCTCCAACAGCTTTGGCTGACAGACACTGCTGGCCCATTCATTTTGCCAACATGACCATTCCCTGGGGAGCCTGTTCCGTGCCCCACCACCCTCTGGGAGAAGAACCTTTTCCTGATATCCACCTACAAGCTGCTGTGCTGGAGTCTGGCTTTAATCTGGTTCTTCCCAGGACAGCCAGGAGCCACTTCCCTTGGGTCATCACTGGGAGGGACACAAAGATGCTGCCACCAGCCCCTGGCTGGGGAACAGCCCTGCCAGCCCTGCAGCTGGGCACAGCTGGGCCCCAGCGCTCAGCACGCCCCCTGCCCTGTACCTGGTGGTGAGGGAGGGCTGCTCGCTGCACTGGATGTGGATGGTGCTGAGCTCCTGCATGCTCCGCAGGCGCGTGGCCGGGACGCTGGAGTTGGGCAGGTGCGTGGTCTTCTTGTTGCGCCGGGAGCAGCAGGACGTGGTCAGCCCGTGGTGGCTGGACAGGGAGGGGCTCCGGGACGAGGGGTAGTTCTGCATCGAGCTCTCCATGCAGTTCTGCTCAAACAGCTGCTCGTCGATGAACTCGTGGTTCTGGCAGGGGAGAAGCAGAGCTGTCACTCCCTGGGGACACCGACAGCCTGGGCTGGGGGGTGTCAGCCCCTGCTCTGTGGGAGATGCTCTCTGCCTCCGTGCCTGCAAAGGGCTGCACCGGGCAGATCTTAAAAAGAAATTACTCTGCCCTCACTGCAACCACGGAAGATTTTGGTCTCCTGTGTCCGCAGGGAAACAGGAGGAGCTGTTGCAGTGACAAAAGCGTGAGGATGTCACTGCTGCCTTGCTCACACAGTCTGAGATTGTCAGTCTGTTGGGTTCAAATCCATAGGGTTTGATTTTCTGTTCATTTTTTGTCTGGATTCCAGAATGGTCTCAGTAAGTCTGGAATGCCACATGGTTATGAAATCCAAAAGGAGTTCATGCTACTTTTCCTTTATCCCTGGGACCAGGATTGTATTTTATCTGGATGATCACCTGGCCATAGAACTTAATGCTTGCATTGGCTGTTGGGTTCAAAGCATCCCTGCAGTGCATGAGCTGGGAGGAATAAACATGGCAGTGGAGAGGGGAAAGTGTTCAGGGGGAAGGAAATTCAGAAAGCTGAATCTGTAAAGAGCTTTTGTGCTAAGGAACAGGAACTCCTGAAAGAAAGAACTCCTACATGTGGATATGAACACCCAGGTAGAGTGAACAGACTTCATCCAGTCCCTGTCGGCTTCAGAAAAGATGGGAAACAAAAGCAACCATGCTGAAGGCAGCCATCAGATTCCACTGGAACAAGTAACAACTCTCACAGGGAACAAGAGCACTGGGAAGCCAAAGGGAGCCACGTGCACAGACTCCCCAGGACCAGACCAGAACGAGAAGTAAGCAAACACTGTCCAGACATGTCACAGAGACCATACAGAAAACAGATCGAATTGAAAAGGAAATACCTTGATGGTGGAAGTTCGTACAGATAACAGGGGATCATCCACAAGATAGGACAATCCCTACAAGACAACATGCCAACAGAAGATAAAAACACAATTCATTGTCCATTCCAGCATTCAGAAGTTTAGTCCCAGCACTGCATCTCTCACCTCAGCATTCCAGCTCAAGTTTGAATGGGCAACAGGACCTTCTCTCAAAACCCTGAATCAGAATCCTTCTGACAATTAAGCTTTTGAGTGTTTTGTTCATGGAAACAGAACAAAACCCGTAACAACTTTATTACTTTGATCTTTTGAGAGCCGAAGGCAAAGGCAAACAAAGTTTCAGCTGCTGATTCACAAATCACAGATTGGGATTGCTTTGCCATTGAGTCACCAATGGACTGTGGGGTTTGATCAAACTCTGTGAAAACACAGAAGAAGGGTTTGGGTTGAAGGACTGGGTTCAGGGCACTCAGCACTTGGAGAAAATACAGCATGTGAATGTGCAGACTTAATCTGGGAGTTGGAATGGGAGGGAAAAAACCTCCTTTTGTTTGAACAAACTCCATCTGCTGTGGGAATATGACAAAGTAATCTCTGTTGTGGCAGCTACAAGTACTTCAGGGTCACTTTGTCATCTGACACAGCAGATTTGTGAGCCATTCACAGCCACTCAGCTGGAAGCGTGTGCCAGTGACAACCCAGAGACCAGGTCAATAAAGAATGTACTCTGAGAATCCTCTGCCTCGTTTCAGGAAAGGTGAATTGCCCATTAAAACAAGTTTGCAACCATGGTACATTCCTCATTCCATTCCTGCAACTGGATCACAAAATGACTCTTCAGTGTTTAAAAATGCTTTTACTACAATTTAAATTTTCTGTTGCATAGTGTTTTAATAGATTACGTGAAGTACAGGATCTCCACACAAACCCATTGAACTTTCTGGGCCAGTAATTCCAGACCGGAATCCAAATCTGCTGATTTGGTGCTACACCATGGTAATAACTGGCTGAAAAACATGAGGGAAAAACCTGTTGTGCAGCTTCTCCTTCTGAGTTTTAATCAAAATTCAAGCATCACTGTCATTGCCATTCTTTGCTGAAAAAGAGGAACATTTGGAACATTTTCAATCGCTGAGACTTACTGAGCAGGTTTGTGAGCAGTGTGGTGGGCTGACACAGCCAGGGTATCACACCCACTAATTAGGGTACCACGCCCACTAATTAGGGTACCACGCCCACTAACTGGGGCGCCGCACCACGAATTAGGGCACACTTTGGCCACGTTACTTCAGCTCATGAGCGATGGAGCAACTCCTGCAGCCCCAGAGGTGTTCACCTGCCCCTGGACAGCCTTTCTAAAAGCAGGGCAGACCCTGCAGGCAGGGCTGTCAGCTTTTGTTTGCTTCAGCCGATTTGTTCAAGTTTTCAAATGAAAGTGTTTTTGTGAAATATGGGTCATAGTACTGAAGGGTTGAGGCAGAAAGTTTTAAACTGAAGAGTCAGGTTGTGAAATATCTGTTGGTAATGTAACATTGAAATAAAGGCGAGATGAGTTGTGTAAAACAAATTCAGTAGTCATTGATACAGGAAGAATCAGTTCACTGCCCTTGGCACGGTGACCTTTAGAGCTCCTTGGGCTCAGGTCACTGTAATTAATTACTCAGCTTCTTCCAGTGTTTCTCTGAGGCCTAAGTGGTGCTATTCCAGCATAAGCCAAACTATGGAAGTGAAGGTGATTTGTCTAAAAGAAACCCTTGCAAGTCAGAAATCAAAAGTACATTTGATGATGGATGCAGATAGAAAAAGGCATGAATATTTCAAGTGTTAACCTCTCTTCATTCTCTCTAGAATGAATCATGGTATAGATAATGTGTTCCTTTACTGCAGAACCTTTTCTATAAACCTGGAAGCAAAACATATGTATCAAATAAATATCTGAAATGTTCCCAGAGACTTCTGCATACACAATCAGTCAGTAATGAAAAATAAAACTCTGGCTCCCAACACCTTGCAGGATGCAAACAGAACCATCATGCTGTACCAGCTGCCTGAGTGGCTTTGAGATAGATCACCTGCCCTTGCAAGCAGACAGAGATGAGAAAAGATGTGTGCAACCTTTAAACCCTTGAACAGAGTTCATCTTCTCTGAGCCATCTCCAAGGCCGAAGGTTATTTTTTCCCACCCTGTGGGCACTGGTGACCAGGCTGTGGTTTGGAGTCACCAGCAGCATCTTCCTCCCAAGGCAGCAGGACTGTCCCTTAGGGCTGATCAGCAGCAGCGATGGGTGTGTGATGTGTGGCTGACAGCACAAGGGAAATGCACTTTGGTTCTCTTTCAGGAGCACTGAAGAAATGAAACTTCTTATTTCTAGGATGTCCCTAACCCCTCACTGAAAATTTGCGTTCAGATGAACTTGACCAAGAAGCTGCTGCTGGCTCTGTACAGACGTGGGTGACTGAGGGGTACCAGATAATCCCATTTTATCCCTCTGCACAGGAATTGTTTTTATTATTTTAAAGACAACAAAATAGAAGTGCATTTAACCCATTGCAGAATGTTCCTGGGAGCCCAGAATGAGTGCCACCCTCGGAGGGAGTGTGACAGGGGTCACCTCAGAGCCCCCCGTGTGTAACCTCCTCCTTGGGGCGCCCTGGCCGGGCACCCAGAGCCGTGCGTGTGCAAGGTTGTGCTGGTACTTACGGTTGTTTTTTCCAGGCAGTGCAGCAGATGGTGGTGTTGGCTTTCGATTAAGGAGGTGCCTTTAGTCATGTGCTGTTCCTCTTCGGTGGATCCCTGAATAGCCACAAAAAGAGGAGGGGAACAAAACCCAAACCAGGTGTAAAACCATGAAAACAAACGGAGCCAGCAGGAGCTTACACTGGGGTAAAGATAACAATTTCAGCGTTGCCAGCTCTCGGGTTTTTCTCCTCACTCTTAGGAGGTTTCCTCAATTTTTTTTCTTAGCGATTTCACTTGTCCACTCAGGTGCACTCAGCTCTGATTCAAACCCTGTGTGTTTCTAGGCATTCTGTAGCTAGGGGGGAAATACGGGAAGGGCTGCTGACTTACGATGTCAAGCTCAGGAACCAGAAGGCAAAGGAAAAAAAGAATCTGTGCTGCTGTACTTTTCCAAAATACATTAAGATTTCTAAGCGTGCCGTGACCTTTGAATGCCAACAGATGTCCCCTGACCCCGAGTCTCTGTTGGGAGGCAAAGCAAAGCTGCCTGGCTCCCCCGGCTCTGCCCGAGCCGGGCAGTGCTGGGCCCTTGGAGCTCGGGTGCCGCTGCCCAGAGCTCCTGAGCCACGGCTGCACACGGGAGCAGGGAATGGCACAGTTAACATTTGGGGTTTAAGGATATACTCTTACTGCTATTTAAGTTTCTGGTCTCGAAACCGCCCGTGATTTCACGACACGTTAATCTGTTGTGTGTCTTTGAGGATGAGCGCTCTCAAAGACAATGACGTGCATTACAGCAGCAATTAGGTGGTGTAAGATGTGTCCCTGAGCCTCAGAAGGAAAGGGGGCTGGTGTCTTCTGTAATGCTTGAATCTGAAAGTCAGAAATGGATGTGCATGGCTGGAATCGCTGCTCAGACTCAAAACAGCAGGATCTGACTGCTCAGGAGAGGAAATGGGTGGCAGAACATCTTGCCAAGACATTGCTTGTTGCTCTCAAGGGGATCAAATTCAGCTGTGGTTAAAGCACTGCATTTAAATGCACCCCTGTGTCCCACTGCTTCCCCGCAAGTGCCTGCTCTGGATGCCATTCCCAGGCTGGTGCTGTGATCCTTAAGTGAAGGAATAACTCTGTCTCTGACAGGTGCCAAAACACAGCTGAAGTGGGACATTAAGGAAGCTGACTTCCCGTACACAGAATTAATAGAATCCTGTGGGAATGCATCTTAGGCAGGTTATGGATTTTTTTGTTGCTGTTGTTTTGGAGGATGAACATTCCCAGACGTATTTTTAGTAGTGGCCTAAAAAAAAATCAGTTCCATTTTTCTTATTAACAATCCTCCTGGTGAGGTAACACATCCAGCAGGTCCTGTTGGTTCCTGCTGAGATGACTGACTCCACTGAAGTCTGGGTTGGAATATTTCCCATGGAGGCCCTTGGAAGCCCTAAAGCAGAGATGATGCTGCACTAAAACACTGGGAAAAGAGAGAGGAAGAGCACATATTGCAAACAGTATCTTTTTATGAGGATTTGCCTAAGAGGAACTCTAAAAGGGGTCTGAGAGCCAAGACAGAGCTTCCACAGCTCTGGCAGGAGACCCAAACCAGTTGTTAAGTGTTGGCAGCACAGCCCAGGCTCTCCCTCTGCCTTCCACCTCAAGGCTGGGCTTGGTCCTGAGGGAAAGGGCTCAAGGGATGGCAGCGACCAGGAATAAGGAGTGGGACTTGTACCTTATCTTCCTTTGGGATTTTTTTTCAGTCAGCTCAGTGTTTCCAGAAGGGCAGAAACACCCGAGGTCATCCCACGTGGAAATTAGGCATGAGATCTGCAGGAGCTGCTGCCCTGGGCCAGGGCCAGTGCCAACGTCCCAGACACTTGGCATTTTGGGGGTAGTGCTGAGGAAAGGGAACCTACAGAGGTTGCGTCTGCAGGCGAACAAAATCTGTGTCTTCAGCAGAAGAGTTTGGCTGCAATGGAAGAGCTCGTGGGGGAGGGAGAGCTTTGCTCTTTGAGCAGGGATGCCAAAGATTTGATGCCAGTTACAATTCAGTTTGCTCTTGGAAGACATTCCGTGAACTGCTGGTTGCCTGGGGGGAGGCTGCAGCACACTGTGGTGTCAGTTCTGAAATCCAAAATTCTTCCACTTTACCTCTATTTCAGTGCTCCATCACTGGGTCCTGGTGAGCTGCTTCAGGGGCTGGGCTGGCCCTGCCCAGGAACAGCCACAGTGCTTATCTGGGGCTGGTGAAAAGGCACCGGACCTCCCGGCCTCCTGCTCCCGGGATGTGCACCTCCTGGCACTGCAGCTAAAAGGGAATTTCAGCTGCTGTACAAGGAGATTAGTGCTAAGAGGATATGTAGGCTGCTGCCATGGGAAGGAGCTCACCATCCCTTGAGCACTTTTGACATAAAGCCCACTAAAAAAATCTCAAAATGAGAAGAAAACAGTCTGAGGACTTTGTGTCTAGGTGGCAAATGCCACAAATCCACATGTTTGTGAAGCACAAGCCTGCATTCTTGCTGGAAGCAGATCTCCTTCCTGCTGCTGTCCTTGGATGAGTCCTTTTCTTCACTTTGATGGGAGGCTCCAGGCTGGAGACGTGCTGTTCCCTTGGAAGATGGTGTCAGTGTGTTCATTCTGGTGCTAATGAAAGGACACTCCGGCACACGTTCCGGAACCCTGAGCAGTCCTGTTTTCCCAATTTATTGGTTTGGCTGCAGAGCCAGAGCCAGGGCACGGCGTGGGGCCGTGGTGACCCCTCCCAGTGTCACACAATCTGCTGGGCCCTTGCTAAACACCCACAGTGAGCCCAGAGCTGTGGGATCACTGCTGATGGGAGAGAGAACGCCTGGTCATGGCCGTGGAGTAATTGCAGTTGGAATTACTGCTGGGGGACAGAGCAGCCCTGTGGCAGTCTGGCCATGTGCAGCCCATTACTGTTCACACAGATCCTGGGCAAGGTGTCAAAACAGGGCTTGTACCTGAGCAGGGAAGCAGTTTGACACTAATGTGACTGACAAATATGCACAGTATGGAGATAATATTTTGGTGTCTGTTACTGCAGCTACACAAGTCGTGTTCCTTTATGTTTTTACAGCTTAAAAAATTTGGCTGTCTAGACTGTGCTGTCATTCACATTTTGTACTCTTCAGAAGAGTTTGTTGTTCCGCCACAAAATGAAAGGACATAAAATCTTGCCTCCTGGAGTTAAACTGGTCATGTACACCTGAAAGGAAGAACGCTCTGCAGTTCTGTAATTAATTAGTGCCACTGCCTGGGGATGGAGAGACGTGTTGGGTCTTGATTCTGGCCCAAACCCTTCTGGGATTCTATGATTTAGAGCTATAAGCCCACCAGGAAGGAAGTTACAGCCAGAAAACCTTGTGAAAACTGCTATAGGAGCTCCTATAGATCTAAATTTAGTTATCAATGGGTAAAAAAAATCCTCTAGAACCTCTTTAGAAATGTTTCTGTTTTCCTTCCTGTGTCTACAGTAGCTTTGTAGCCAAAATGATCCTTTTCCCACTTATTTTTGCTCAAGTGCCAGAAGATGAACCCATTCAGCCAAATAGTTCTCTCAGCCTCGTGCATTTTGGACTTAAGCATTGGTGTGTCAGCTGCTCTTCCCTGAGTGGTCTTGGCAGGGAGTTTTGGTTGACAAGAGAAGTGAGGAGATCCTTGCTGGGATGACAGGCTGGAAGATCAAGTGCAAACTGAGTGATCCTGCTAAGCTCTCCTGGCAATTTTTAAAGACCAGAAACCTAAAGTTTAAAAGGAAATTTTAAATTTTTAGTCAAATTTTTGCATGTTTTCTGGGTAATGAAAAAGCAGAATCCCAGCAGAGCTGACTTCCCAGTCCTGAGCCTTTCCTGTGTGGGGATAAGCTCTGGGATAGGTATGACCAGTCATGGCCTTTATACAGAAACTCCTCCTGAACTGCTCAGCAGTGATGTATGGTGCAAGGAACAGATTTCTGAGCGTGGCTGCCATTTGCCGATCAGGAGACAATGTTGGATGTGTAGTCAGAGGGATCCAACTTGTTTTGGAAGGGAGAACAGAGCTGCTCTGGGGCCCCCACCTTCCAAATCCGTACTTGGTGTGAAGTGCTTTTGTTGAACAGTTTAGAAAGTTCCAGTTGTAACGGGCCAGATTTATCTGTCTCAGGCTGCACTGAGCACATCCTACGTGCAGAACCAGGTGCTGCACGACTCCCCTGTGCTGAGCCCACTGAGCTGGGCTAGGAGTGGGCTCATGTCCAGGGGAGCAGCTTTTGCAGGGGTTGGAAAGGTTTTCAGCTTTGATTTTACAGAACCATTGTGGTTGGAAAAGCCCCCCCAACTCCCTCAGCTGCTTCTCAGAGAACTTATTCTCTAGACCCTTCCCCAGCTCTGTTTCTCCTCTCTGGGCACAAAAGCAGGGCTGTGTCCCAGGGAGAGTGATATTGAGGATTAGATCCCAAGTGAGGATGCACAAATGAGTTCTAGGCGGCTCTGGGGCTCAATCAAATATTCTTCATCTCTCTCTTCGCTCCCCACCTACATGAAAGGCTGATTTATTTGAAATGAAATCCATGAAATGTGCTAATACCTGCTCTGGTGTTGATGAGGCTTAATGTAATAACCTCCTCTCGTGTTTGCTGGTTCTGCTGAGCAGTCTGAGCATTTAAAACTTTCCCCCTCCTGAGCAGCCAGAGGCCTCTGGAGGCCTTTAAAAATAAACCCACCACCAGCCTGCCTGAAACAGGAGCTAGGGAATATTTTCCTTGTCCTGTTGGAGATGATCAGATAGTAGATATTAGACTCTTAAAAAATAAATGGAAGGCAGTGGATATTTATAGTGTGGGCTGTGTAAATGAGTTCAGCTCCAACAGCTCCGTCACACCCAGGGATTAGAGGGAGCTGTGAACCTGCTCCTTGCTGGAAAGCCAGATCCTTTCCTAGCTCAAGGAGGAGCTCAAGGAAGCTTTTCCCTGCCATCCAGTCGAGCAGCTGGGTTCCAGCTGTGCCTGCACACCCCACGTGCAGTGTATGATAGCACATCCTGTGTGCCAGGCTGGGAATGAGCAGTGAGCTGAGAGACGGGGGGAGCCCGGGGAGAGGAGCGGGGCTGGGGGGTGGGCAGCTGTGGAGGGAGAGGGCTGTGCACTCACCGTGAGCTCCAGGGCCTCGTTGAGGAGCCCGTTGCGTTTGCTGTGCAGGTACGCGTTGGAGCTGCCCGTCTTGGCCACGCGGATCCGCGCCAGGCGCGCCTTCTGCGGGGACACAGAGCGGGTTAGGGCTGGGGTTGGGGAACAGAGAGGGGTTAGGGCTGGGGAACAGAGCGGGGTTAGGGCTGGGGTTGGGGCTGGGGAACAGAGCGGGGTTAGGGCTGGGGAACAGAGAGGGGTTAGGGCTGGGGTTGGGGTTGGGGAACAGAGAGGGGTTAGGGCTGGGGAACAGAGAGGGGTTAGGGCTGGGGAACAGAGAGGGGTTAGGGCTGGGGTTGGGGTTGGGGAACAGAGAGGGGTTAGGGCTGGGGTTGGGGAACAGAGAGGGGTTAGGGCTGGGGAACAGAGAGGGGTTAGGGCTGGGGTTGGGGAACAGAGAGGGGTTAGGGCTGGGGAACAGAGAGGGGTTAGGGCTGGGGTTGGGGAACAGAGAGGGGTTAGGGCTGGGGAACAGAGAGGGGTTAGGGCTGGGGAACAGAGAGGGGTTAGGGCTGGGGAACAGAGCGGGGTTAGGGCTGGGGAACAGAGAGGGGTTAGGGCTGGGGTTGGGGAACAGAGAGGGGTTAGGGCTGGGGAACAGAGAGGGGTTAGGGCTGGGGAACAGAGAGGGGTTAGGGCTGGGGCTGGGGAACAGAGAGGGGTTAGGGCTGGGGAACAGAGCGGGGTTAGGGCTGGGGAACAGAGAGGGGTTAGGGCTGGGGTTGGGGCTGGGGAACAGAGCGGGGTTAGGGCTGGGGAACAGAGAGGGGTTAGGGCTGGGGAACAGAGAGGGGTTAGGGCTGGGGTTGGGGAACAGAGAGGGGTTAGGGCTGGGGAACAGAGAGGGGTTAGGGCTGGGGAACAGAGAGGGGTTAGGGCTGGGGAACAGAGAGGGGTTAGGGCTGGGGCTGGGGCTGGGGAACAGAGCGGGGTTAGGGCTGGGGAACAGAGAGGGGTTAGGGCTGGGGAACAGAGCGGGGTTAGGGCTGGGGAACAGAGAGGGGTTAGGGCTGGGGTTGGGGAACAGAGAGGGGTTAGGGCTGGGGCTGGGGAACAGAGAGGGGTTAGGGCTGGGGAACAGAGAGGGGTTAGGGCTGGGGAACAGAGAGGGGTTAGGGCTGGGGTTGGGGAACAGAGAGGGGTTAGGGCTGGGGAACAGAGAGGGGTTAGGGCTGGGGAACAGAGCGGGGTTAGGGCTGGGGAACAGAGCAGGGTTAGGGCTGGGGCTGGGGAACAGAGAGGGGTTAGGGCTGGGGAACAGAGCGGGGTTAGGGCTGGGGAACAGAGAGGGGTTAGGGCTGGGGAACAGAGAGGGGTTAGGGCTGGGGAACAGAGCGGGGTTAGGGCTGGGGCTGGGGCTGGGGAACAGAGCGGGGTTAGGGCTGGGGAACAGAGAGGGGTTAGGGCTGGGGTTGGGGAACAGAGCGGGGTTAGGGCTGGGGAACAGAGAGGGGTTAGGGCTGGGGCTGGGGAACAGAGCGGGGTTAGGGCTGGGGAACAGAGCGGGGTTAGGGCTGGGGAACAGAGAGGGGTTAGGGCTGGGGCTGGGGAACAGAGAGGGGTTAGGGCTGGGGAACAGAGCGGGGTTAGGGCTGGGGAACAGAGAGGGGTTAGGGCTGGGGCTGGGGCTGGGGAACAGAGCAGGGTTAGGGCTGGGGAACAGAGCGGGGTTAGGGCTGGCGTTAGGGCTGCTGAATAGAGCGGGGTTGGGGCTGGGGTTGGGGCTGGGGAACAGAGAGGGGTTAGGGCTGGGTTTGGGGCTGGTGTTAGGGCTGGGGAGCAGAGTGGGGTTTAGGATGGGATTAGGGCTGGGGTTGGGGATGGTGAACAGAGCAGGGTTAGGGATGGGTTTAGGGCTGGGGTTAGAGCTGGGAGCACTGGGGATTTCTCCCGTGTTGCCAGTACCGGGAGGGAGGTGATTTCAGGTGGTCACTCTGCCTGGAAAAGGCTGGGGTGAAATACCAGGGTTTGTCAGGAGGACAAGGAGCTTTTGGGAACAGCGGCACAGGCGGCTCTGGGTGTCTGTCTGTCTGTCTGTCCGTCTGTGTGCAGGGGGCAGCTGAGCACAGCTCGCAGCTGCCTGGTGCACATTTTCTGCCACAGGGTGTTAACAACCCCCCCGAGACAGCCCCTGGGGTGCTGCTGGCTCCTTTTTGCCTCCCAGAGTTCCTTTTTGGGGTGAGATGCAGAGCACTGGAGCCTCGCGCTGGCCGTGCTGCGGGCACGGGGGCCGTGGGTGCTGTTCAGGGTTCAGGTGCTCTGCATGGAGGTGCCTTCATTTCCCACCTTCCCCCAACACCCTGGGCCCTTCAAACCCCTCTCTCTCCCCCTCCGCTCTGTCCTTGGCAGTCTCTGTGCCCTGCTCTGCTCGTGCTGCAGCAGCACAGGGACAGTGGGCCCTCAGTGAGCCTGGACCTGTGTCCCAGCAGTGGCAGTGGGACTTCATTAACTTTGGCATCTGATAAAAGAACACTCTCCAAAAATACACATCTCCAGGGGGACAAGTTAGATGATAAGAAGCAGTCCAGAATAATGCAAACAAGGAAAACTG
The DNA here is from genome assembly GCF_009650955.1 of Corvus moneduloides. NCBI lineage: Eukaryota > Metazoa > Chordata > Aves > Passeriformes > Corvidae > Corvus > Corvus moneduloides. The sequence goes on from NC_045499.1 coordinate 6,729,858, forward strand.
ACCCTACCTCTTCCTTTTTGATTATTTTTGATAATTCCTTTTAGCGTTTTAGTTTTTCTTTTCAGTTGCTGCCTGCTCCTCTGTCAAGTGATTTGCCTTTTTTCTTTTCTACTGTTAATTTATGACTCAAACACCATTAAAAGTAAATACATGAAATAGCTGCAGCTATTAAAAAATAATTACATTGTGCTGTAGTTTAAAATGCTGCCTAATCCCTTAAATAACATGGAGCTCGTGATTTTCCCTTCTAATTAGAGGTGCTAATGGGTAAACGCTGTAGGAAGAGGAAAGGCAGGAGGCAAATATCTGCAGTGGGTCCAGAGAGTGGAGCCATTTCAGGAGCTCTGTCCCTGTCCAGGTGTGAGCCATTCTGGCCTTCAGTATTGGAAATATCTGAAATATTTGTTTAACATCAAGACCTTGTGCTCAAGCAGACAATTTCTCAGGCAAAGACATGCACAGGGTAAAGTTTGCAGCTTTAATTGGGTGACACAGACTATGACCAATCTGAAAAATAGGTCATCTTTCGAACCCCCCAAAATGGGGACATCTGAAATTGGCTTTATTTTCGATACCTCACCTAGATTTCCTTGTCCCATTTTAACGCTGAGCCACCTAATCGGTGTGTGAGAGTGAGATCTCTGTGCTGGGCCAAGGTGCTCTCGGCCTGAGACAGGGACAAAACACAGACTGAGAACACAACAAGAAAGTGAAATTGGATCTTCACTTTTCCTGCAGACTTTCCCAAACTGCTGTGTTGCTCTAGGCCCTCAAAAGGACTGGCCTGAGGCTGCAACATCCATGGGGACTGCTGCTATGGAATGGGAGCTGTGGGAGAGAGCCGGGATAAGGGAATGAGGGATGTTTCATATTCCAGGTACATGGCATTGTCCCTCTGTTCCTGATAATTACATTTCCATTAAATCGTTTCTTTTAAACGCAAGTATGTGCCTTTGTGTGTGTGTTCCTCACTTTGCACAATGATCTCCTCTCTCCTGTAAGCAGGAGTGGATTTTGGATGCAGTGGTGGTTTTTCCAGGGATGCTCTGATGGTCACCACTGAAGATTCCCATTTCTCCCTGTGCTTGATAAAATACCAGCTCCTTTGCTGGAGGAATTGCCAGTGCCCAGCTTACCTCACCTGTAGCAGGAAAGGTTCATCCTCATCTTCAGTTCAGTCATTTATTAAAGTGGATTCAGTCTCAGGCTGTTGTAATGAACATTATTCCCTTTGCCTCCAGGCTAGCAGGGGATCAAATATTAATAGCTGTACTCCATGTGGGCTGGAGATGGTTCTGAGATCTGTTCCCTTTTCCTTTTGAAACAGGGCCACTTGCTATCTAAATAATTAAGCCCCACAGCTTTTGTAGTTTAGAACAGACGTTATTTTAAAAAATGTCAGTGGGGCAGGACAGAAGTTAATCCTATTCTCCTCACACAAAGGATTGGCTGGGATCATCACAGCGCCCAACGCCGGGTCCCCATCGTGATTAAATTTGGTAGATATCTTGATTAACTCAGCTAGAGAAGTTAATTAAAATTGGTGCCTAAAATTGGTTTGGCCCTCCAGACACTTTCCTCCATTGGACTAGAAACAACTCTGAAACAACAGTTCAGGTTTTTCTGTGAATGTCTGTGTGCAAATGTGAATTCTTTGGAAAGCATCAAAGTGTCTCTGTCAAGGGACACAGGCTCTGCCTGGTGCTTGGGTACCTGTCCTGTGCCTGTGTGGGGTGTGGCACTTTGGTCAAGCCTGACAGTAAAAAGGGGTTTAAGATCTTCCAAGTTCTGCCAGTTTTTACCACATGTGGGCATGTTTTTGTCACCCCTCTCCTGCAGCTCAGCCCTCCTGGTCTGGGCACAGAACATGGGCAAGTGGAGGACTGTGCTTCTCTGCCCTTCTGCTGCAAGCGTCATTTTGGGGAGGATCGTTGTCTTCTGCATCTTCTCCCCCAAATGTGACAGACTAAAGGTCACCAGGGCTGGGCCTGAGATCACTGTTACTGAATATAACCCCTGCACAGGGAGGCTAAAAAAGGAAAAGCAAACGGCACACTGTGTCTGCATGGAGATGGGGAGAGGAGTTGCTAGGAAACCACAGGATCTCAAAATGCATATGACCTAATCTGGAAGATAATTTATATGATGAAAATAATAATACTAATGACAGCCACTTACAGGTTAGAATGATTAATTTGGTTATCTTGGAGCCCACGTGTTTCTCAGAGCAGGATGGAAGGCAGGGCTCAGTAACTTCTGGGGCTTGCTGGTTTTTAAGAAACTGGAGGCTCGGAATAAGCAGGAAGGGCAGTGAAGAGCTGCAGAAGTGGAGACCTGAGCTGGGCTGGGGAGGGTGCAGCATCCTGGGTGTCTGCACTTCCCAAAGGGACTGGCAGAGGAGAGAGAAGAGCCTGAGTTCATCTTTTTGCTTTTTGGAGAAGTGCAGGGAGCAGGAGCTGCTGGCTGGGAGAAATGCTTACCAGATGGCAGGCTCAGGAAACAGCTAATTATTATTTATTAATGATTTTCATCCAGTTCTTATGGAGATAGCGCTCACTCTTGATTTATGTGGGATAATAAACTATTAAGCTACAACCTATGACACAATTGCATATTTGCCAGACAACTTCAGCTTTCCAGACCTTCTGTTCTTGAGCAAGCAGTGAGTGGAGTGCCTGCCTGTCAGGAACTCTCTGTGCAGGCCCTGCATCCATTTCTCCCTCTGTGCACTGGAGCTGTTTTTAGCATTATCCCTCTCAGGATGAGGTTGGAAACAATCTCTGGAATCGAATCATAGGCCACCTCCACCCTCTGTCCAGGTGGTCCTTGAATAGCTCCAGAACCTGCACACCTGAAGGTATTTGTACATTAACGAGGTCACCTGATCTAGAGCCACCTGCACCCTGTGTCAGGTGGATTTGGAGCTATTCATAAGGAGGTCACCTGATCTCACCTGCAGGGCCACCTCCACCCTCTGTCCAGGTGGTTCTTGAGTAGCTCCACACCCTGAGCACCTGAAGGTATTTATCCATTAACGAGCTCCCTCTGAGCCTTCCCTTCTTGGCACCAAACAGTCCCAGTCCTCAGCCTTTCCTCATGTGAGGGGTGCTCTGTCCACATTCCCTCTCCCTTTACTGCTAAAACCACACCATGAGGGTTCCTGGTAGAAAACACAGCTACACAAAATAATTAACCGTGTTTCACATGCTAATTCTTCAATAATTAATAGTTTGAGTATTAGTGGTGATTGCTGCAGTAGGTGAGCACCACTGGGCCTTTAAGGCTGAAATGGAGCTGCTCTCCAAAGTTATCAACAGAGTGTTTTGGATCTGGTTTTTACTCTCAAGGTGCAATATTGCAGCCATTCAGCAAGCACTTGATTTTTTTGCTTTTATCTGCATTTGTTGCTTGTTTGGGGTTTGGGCTTTAAATTCTAGATGGAAAGAATGTGGTTGATTTTGGAAGATGGGAAAGGTGACAAGCAGATTGTAGAGCTGAAGAGGAGTTTGTACAGGCTGAACAACAGGGCTTGGAGTCTGGAATGACAAAAAAGTGTTTTCTTGTGGTTATGTTCTCACCTTCCTGAAATGATCTTGTCTCTGGAACCTTTAACTAATTTTTTTAGCCTGAAATTCCGGAAGGAATTCAGCAGAGACTTCAGGTTGTACTTCTGAGTGGGAACTCAGAGCACAGATGTACTTGGAAAGGGAATGGATGGAACCTTCATCCGGTGCAAACCTGCTCAGCTCCCTGGCCTGTTGTGGTAGTTTTTCCTTGCCAAGCAGAACATGGAAAACCCTTCATTTTTAAAAAAGCATTCAAAAATAATGGAGCAAACAAGATATTCAATGAATCCACTGTCTGTGGAGTGCTTTGCTCAGTACAGTGAGGCAGCACTGCTCATCTGCCCTGCTTAGGGCCCTGGGAAGCTGCTCTGCCATCTCTGCCAAAGGCTGGAGTGCCAGGCTGGGGCTGGGGCTGCTGCCTGGGCTGGAGAGCTGGGTGAGATGAGGCTGTTTGGAAAGCAAATAGCCCATCCAGTCAGGAGCAGTTGTTATTCTGGCAGCCACAGCCCATCTGCTGCGGGAATGGGCAGGAACCAGAGCACAGCACTGGTACAGGACCTGAGAGTAACTTTTTCTTCTCCTTTTAACCTCTTTTTTTTCCCCCTAAGAAACAAAGTATGTACAGTTGGATTTTACTTCCTCTCAGATCTTTACATTAAACAGATTTTGAGCCAAGTTCAAATATTCTGTCGCTTTTGCTTTGGGGGAGATGTTATAGAGCTGCATATGGAAATCAGATAGTGTAAAACTCATTATATTCCTATATAATTTGATAGAACCACTTACAGTCAGACCTTGATCTTATTTTGGGCCTCTTCATTACTTTCCAGAGATGAAAGATTCTCCTCTCCTCCTCTGTGCCTCTCCTTTTAATGCTACCTTACCCTTGGCACCATTAAAGCAACAGAACATCATTTCCAATGAACTTTATCATTTAATCTTTTCCAACACTGAGGAACATCATGTTCAGGCTATTTATAGAACAATGCACAGAATATGGAGTTTAATGGACCTGGGCCTCTCTACCAGTCACAGATAGCCTGGCTGATTAAACAGGGAATTTTCAAAGGGTCGCAATATGCAAAACTGTTAAGGTGGTCAGGAAGCCCCTGCAGCACTGGGCCTGGTCCCCTCCTGTTGTAAACTTCTTTTTGTACATTCTCATCTTGATCTTAACAAGCTCTAGCTCAGACTTAGCCAAGCTCTCATTCCTGGAGGACATTTATTTCAGAAATTCTTTTTTCTGATTCCCAGCCTGTGTGTATTTGTTGCCAATCTTACTCAGTTGTCATTGTACTGTCATTTTCTTTTCACATGGACCATCCCTTTTCTGGTGTTTGCTGCATTCTACAGCAAAGAAAAGAATAACCTTCCCTTGTTTTTGTAGAACTTGGTGATTCTCACTTAATTCCTTTGCTTGTAATTTAAGTAGTAAGCTTTTCTGGAGGCCATTTCATATTTTTATCCTCTGAAGATTCCCTGTTTATTTTTAATACCTTTTTAAAGTTATCTATGTATTCATCCACCCCGTAAGGGTTACAGTCAGGCCTTGATCTCTGTAAGGACTGAGTTTATGGAAGTTTTCCCTTGATTGAATTATGTTTTACACAGTTGCTTCAACTTGGCTGAAATTCAAAGCTCCCTCTCTGCTGAAGTTCCCGTGCTGCCAGCCCAGCTGAGTGACAAAACCACCTCTCTTCCCTTCTGTCCCCCTTATTGAAATAATAATAGAAGAAATTCCTACACACACTTTTTTATGGTATTAATGCTGTGACAGGTTTTTAGAGCTTGGGTCAGAATTACTCTGAGGATGTGGTTAAAGAGATGCCCAATTGTGGTGGGAATAATCTGGAATAGTTGGGATTGTTATGGGGTGTAAATCAGGGTGTCAGAATTTGTCTAGAAATGTGTTACTTCAGAAAAAATCTCAGGAAAAGACCCTCATGTTTTTCTGCATCATTAGTAGAGATGCTGCTGTTCTCCACTAGTCTAAAATGAGGCTCGGTGTTTCACTGGCAGCCAAGTGTGATGAGCATCTGTCTGCCTGTGATTTATCTGTCTGTCTTTTTTTATCTGTGTTTCCAGAGCTCACTTTTATAACCTCTTTCACACAGCTCACACCCCTAATTAATAGCTATAAAGTATTCAGGGGATGGAGGAATTAACAGAATTTTATCTGCTGTCACATGCCAAGGTCCTCTCCCTGGTAGATGAGCACTAATTAATGGTGTGGCAGCTGCAGGAAAGGAAGGGAATGGCTCCAGGTAGTGCTGCCCAGCACCTGGTCCAGTGAGTGTCACCTCTGTCACCTCTGCAGGACAGGTCCCTGCTGGCAGCAGTGAGGGAACCAACCCGAGCTCCATCCCTCTTCTCCGTGTGCCAGTTTTCAGCACTAACTGGGAAAATGTTGTTTGCTGGGAACCAGAATTGCCCAGAACTCCTCACATGACAACAAAGCCGTGTCACGATTGCCTTTCCTACTGAAACTGCCCCTGAGATGTGCGGTGATGCATCTTTCTTGAGGGAAAAATGCATCCCAAACCCCTCCCGTGGGGGGAGTGCAGACTCCAGAACTGGTGTCTCTGCTCACATCCCTGCACTGACAGCCACAACACGCTGGCTGCAAGCCGGGCTGGCAGATGCGGAGGGAGAATCCCGCCTGGATGCTGTCCTGGGGCTGGACAATCCTGCCTGGATGCTGTCCTGGGGCTGGAGCGCTCCCCAGGCTGTGGGGTTGTCGTGGTTACACACTGCCCTGGCCCTGGTTTGTGCATTCCAGCAGTGGCTCCTGGTTGTCCTGCCTCGCCGCTGGATGTGCCAGGCGTCACGGGCAGTGCTGGAATTGCTCTTTCCTACACGCGTGACTAAAGGAGTCACAGAAGGGAAGGATGGAAGGGCAGTGCTGCTGTGACATCAGTTTGTCCAAACAGTGGCAGTGACAGGGACATGAAGGAGGAGGGCAGCTCTGGATCCCTGCCATGGGACAAACTGGTGACCACAATTTGCACCCGCTTTCAGTGACTTTTCCCCTGCCCCAGTGATGTTTCCTGTCCACGAATTCAGACATCAGCACGCACTGCAGTCAGTGCAGGGATGGGAGCTGGGCTCATTTGGGAGCTGCTGGAGGCTCAGCTGTGCCCAGCCCGCCCCATTCTGGTTATTTAGGCAGGGTGGCACAGTATAAACTGGATAATAAAGGTAACAGCATAGAATCTGATCACGAGAAGCCAATTCCAAGGCAGGATAGGGCTTCCCAACGTTCTTTGGCTGAATGCTTCGATCCAGGTCTCCTTGACGAGGCAATTCCAGCCTGCATTTATTTCGACATCTGGGATGGAGTGGGCAACATGAGCCATTACAAATCCTCCCAACTGTGCTACAGAATGGAGCCATCTGGCCAGAGGCTGCCACAAACCTGGGCGTCCAGCAGCCGGGAAAGGAACACCCTGGTGCTGAGGTGACCCAGGAGAGCCCCTGGGGATGATCAGTCAGGTCCCTGGATTTTGTAGGCTGTTTTCTGGCTATGACTGAGACATGATGTGAAAGGGCCTCACTGAAAATAAATGTAGAGCAGCTTCTGGATATGTGTGGAAGGAATTCCAGCTGGGCATTGGGCCGCTGTTGACAGAAGGCTTTAATATTTGGACGTATGGGCTTGCTTTGGAGGCTGAACCCATAAACTGGAGCTCACTGACTTCAGCCCTTCCTTTCAGAGGAGACAACTCCTTGTCTTATACAATTTGGGACTCGGGGAATTTGGACTAGCTGAGCTGATGGAAAATGTTGTTTTGCTTTCCTCGATGATATGAAAGAAAAGAGGCAGGATTCCTGGTTGGCTTATTTGTTTGTTTGGGTTTTTTTTTTCCCCTGAACTCCATTAAGGCATGTGACAGAGAAAGAGGTATCTAGCCCAGCAAAAATGAAATGTCTTTTTAAAAAAATAATAAAAAAGCTTTTTTTCCCCTGTCAAAGTCTGTTAAATATCAACAACAACAAAAACATATTCCACACAGATTCATTCTGGTTGAAAAAAACATGTTCTTTAAATGTCAGCCAGCTCCAGTTTTAACCTTATTGTTTCTCTCTCCCCTTAAGTTCCCAACCCCATCCCCTGCTGGAACTGAGTCATGTTCTGTTGCTGAGCTCTCCTTAGACAGCTCCAGTCACTTTTTCTGGCCGTTCTTTTCCACACTCTGAAGTTCACTAACCCACCTCCAAAATTTAGGGTGTCAGCTGAAAAACAGAACACTTCAAAGCTGACTCCCCTGCTTTGTAGCAAATCAATTATTATAATGGCCTCGTTATTGACAGGTGTGTGGGCCGCCTTCCTCATGGGTATGGGGATGACACAAATCCAGAATTAAGCCTTTCCCCAGCACCAGCTCCCCTCTCCGTGCGCTCTGCTGCTGCCGCCCTGCTTCCCCAGGCTCTGGAACAGGCTGTTTCCAACGTGCCTCTTGAGGAACAATCAGACATTTGTGTCCTTGCTCTTCCTTCCTTTTGGCTGGAGCCCCTTTTAAGCATCTCCATAGTTACCTCTTCCTCAGCTGCAGTCAGAGCTGCCTGTGTGCCACCATCTCCCGAGGAGATGGAACAACCTCCCTCTGTCCCCTGCCTCTCGTGCACTTCCATCGGGAAAGCTCCAGCTCCTCCCTCGCCCAGCGTCCCTCTCTGCTGCTGGAATTGCTCTGTGACTGAGTGCTTTAATTCATCCCCAGACAATGTGTCCACTTGCCTGCCTCACCTCGTTTATCTCCTCTGCTCTCTGATAGCCTGGGATACAGTTTTCAGCTCAATGTTAGAGTTTTATGTGGGAGCAGCTCTACAAAATTATTCTGTCCTGGGTAGTCCTTGCCTAAATCTGTGTTTGGTTCTCTCCTGGAAGCTTACAGCCTGGAGAATGGAATGAGAAGTCTGTCTCAAGGCTTTTGCAGTACATTGCTTGTTCTCAGGGAGTCAAAGGGCACCAGATAATAAATGAAATGAATTGAACACGCTGAGAGGCTGTAGTTGTCAAAAGCACATTTACTGCAGACTTGAAACCAAGCACTGTGATTACCAAGGGTTTATATTTGTTGGCAGCTTCCGTGCAGCCCCTGTGAAATGCAGCACTGAGGCCGATGCCAATCCCCCTGAGATTATCAGATATTCCAGCATCTCGGCTCATTTAGCAAATCTAACCATTAAATGACAAATGCACTTCAAACAGGCCTGGATTTTTCTTTTTCCCCCACAGCATCTGAGCATTTCCATTTTTCCCGATGTTGTGTGTACCTCGTTTTGTGAGAGGCTCCCCCTTTGAACCTTTGCTTTCCCCCAAGCTGAGATCTAGAATGACCCTGCTACCTTTTAGCCCTTGGGGGCTCTCCTGTTCCCCCCGTGTCACCCCCAGCCTTCCAGCCCTGCCTGTCCCTGCTGCCCTGCTCTGTGCCTTGGGACTCCGCTCACTCCTTCTCGAACTTCCAAACAATGAACTGTTCTCCTTCCCCACTGCTGCTAAAGGAGCAGCATTTCAGGAGCTGTCAGCAGCTGCCTCTGCCTTTTCTTGCTGGGGTGGAGAAGTGGGAGGTGTTGTCCTCCACCCAGCACCAGCTCCTCGTTTCCTTCTCCTCCGTGGTGCATCTTTGCTGCAAACTGAACACAGCGAGAGGGGCTCCTCCAGCATCATCTGAATTACAAAGTCGTTCTATTGTCAAGCCTTTTAAGTGTCACATTCTCTTTTAAATCCAAGGCTGTGACATTCACTGAGGAACAGCAGCGTTTCAAAGTCAGGAAGGTCTATTCTTAGCACATCAGTCAAAAAAGGAAAAAAAAGTCGTTGGGGAAGGAAAAAAACCACAACAATTTTACCAAAATGAACCTTGTCACAAATGATCAATCCATCCTCCATTCACACTGACCTGGTCCTTGCTGCATGCCAGAGGACAGAATTTGATGCCACAGCACAATGAATTAATATTTGCCAGATCTCCTTGTAATTAATTGTCTCACAGTACAGGTTTGGCAAAGAATAATTTATCTTTAAAGTGATTAGATCACTGGTAGTTTGGTTTTGTGTTTGTTGGGTTTTTTTTCTTTCTAAGGAACATTTCTCCTCAGTTAGCTGAAGAATAGATGCTGATGAGTAACAGCCACCTCCTGGTATTTGATTCACGTTACTCAAATACCTCTTTCTGCTAGACCAGAGCCCCCTCAACAGCTGAGAGACAAAGCTAGGACTGAGCCAGAGGGACACAGGGGGCTGGGCTGTTTTCCGGGTTTTTGGGGTACAGCCCCTCAGAAACCCCATGGGGCTGGAGAGTCCAGCTTCTCTCACACCCCACCCTTCCAATCTGTGAGTGCCAATCCAGCCAGCCTGATGCTTGTACAGTGCTTCCGCCTTTGTTATTTGTCACTGGGAAAACTCAGTCTGAGTTCATATAAAAAATTAATATGGTCTATAGCCTTATCTTGAAATCTACCTGTACATCATAAAAGTTATGATTCTCGAACTAAACAGAACTTCCAAAGCATTTATCCTAATACATACCCAAGAAACTACTCTTCAGTTAAAAGAGAAAAAGAATTCACTAAGTTTGTGGTGTGCTAAAGGAAGACATTGCATTGATTCCGAGCCGTCTCCCAAGTTCTGTCTGTGAGGAGCTCCTGCTGGTGAGTTCTTCATATTCATGGGCTGAGAGAGCAAAGAGATTTTTCCAACCTTCTTGAAAAAACCATGCAAATGTCTTTGTAACTTTAACTAGATGGGGGCAGCATTTTAACTGTTTCTGAAGATGGGATTCAGTTCAGTGTGGGATGGTGCTGGAACAAGTGTGGTATCAAAGCAGATCCTTAATGTCCCTTTGTACATCCTGACCATCTCTGGAGGGACTGTCATTAATGTGCTTCTCTCTCTTTCCTTCTTTTTAGCATTCATGCAGTGCTGATCATGTGAAAATTACTCACACTTCTGACTTGAGAAAAGTTTCTTAACTGAGAAATTCCACCAATATCAAGGGAATTAGAAATTCAAATGGGGGGAAATTATAAACTGTGTGTGTCAATACAGCAAACCTTTATAAAAGCTGCAATCAATCATATTGGCATCAAAGGTGGTGGGACTTCTCCCTGTCACCAAGTGGATCACAGGCCAATGAATAAAGGGAAAAGCTGAATCAGAGGAAGAAACATTGGTTTGCTGCCTTGAGAGAGGGGCTGCCTTGTCCCGGAGCACGGACCTGGAGCCAGCTCTGGGGCCTCTCTGATTGTGACCCAGGGTTATGCCCAAATCTTGTCTGGCCCATTTCTTTGTGCCTGGGCTGGGCTGTGGAGCAGGTTCTGTCTCTGTTTTGGTGCTGTTTCAGTAGAACAAGGGCTTTCTCTCAAAGTTGTCAGTTCTGGAAATGGGCTGTTGGACACTATCCCCATAAACCTCTCCCTGAGCATCTCTGTCCTTCCCATGCTTTGACACCTCACCTGCTCCTGTCCCAAGTGAAATCCCAAATCCTCATGCTGGGTGCAGCCTCACTTTAGACAATTCACTCTGCAAATGATTGAAATTCTCTAAATGAATGTGCTGATCCACACTGGATCCCACTGCCAGCTGCTGACAGAACAGTGCATGCTACAGAGTGGACTTTATGATACCTTTACACTTCTTTTATCTCTGTTGTGTTGTGTGACTGATCAAATAAACAACTGTCCCTCAAAACACCTCCCCTGTTCCACATGTGCTGTGTCAAACCTCAGGCAGGGATTTGCAAAACCCAGCAGTGACTTGCCGAGGCTGCAGCTGCTTCCTGCACGATTCTGTCTCTCTGCTACTCCCCTTTTGTGTTTTGACTGCCAAATTCTGTGGTTTTGTAGGTCTTGTATCTGAGCTCTCTGCTGTCAGCTCCCTGAGATGCAAGAAGTAGGCACAGCCCAGATGCTTGCCTGAAGCAGAAATAGCACATTTTCCTACTACTGTTCTCCATCAGGTCCCCTGAGTCTTGAATATCTGGCAGACAGCATTCCATAGGGAGAAAAAGAACCTCAGGCCTTTAGTTTGCAGTTGTTGTAAAAACCTGATTCTGGCTGTGGTGTAATTTAGCAGATTGAAATAGAGATATAGTAAATCTGTTATACTCTCTTAGTGACTCAGTGAGCTTCTACTGGCAAAAACTGTTCAGAATTTGGAATATTCAGTAATCCCCTTCACATTTCCAGGGGCTTTTGTGTATTCCCAGTGTTCCAGTCACAGCTTTGAGGGGTATGTGTGCTGATAAGTGCATGTTGCTGGATGGGTGTATTCGAAACTACAGAGAGACAACAAGAAATGAAGCAGCCAGAAGGATAAACAGCTCCTGGGGACGATTTAAGGGTTTATGTGCACACAGATATATATTTGTGTCAGACAAGTATGCAGGAAAGGTGAGTAATAACAGCCCTGTTGCTTCTGATGCTGAAAATACAGCAGTACAGTGTGTGCAGGAATGAGGAGTTTAGGTGGTGCATATTTGATGGGAACACACTTCTCTGTCCAAGGTAGGATGTATCAATTGTCCTGGTTGGACTTTGGGTCGACCAGTGTTGAAATTTTGTAGGGTCATATGAGTTTATTTTCCTTGTGATAGAAATGTGATTAGATAAGTTGTTATCTGGGTGTCGTTTTGTGACATGTAATATGAAAATTTTATACAAGGATCCATCCAGTTGTGCGTGAAGTTTCTACACTAACCTGGTGTGAAATGTGGCTCAGAGTGGGATGCCATCAGAGCACTAAAACACCTGGGGGGGGATTCTGCAGCTAAAATTTGGCAACAGTGGATTTCAGACCAGGTCCTGGAGAAAAGCCAAGCAGGAATTACTGTGGCGTATTTTGCTCTGTTTAGGGGTGGGTGCTCTGTTTGGGGAGCATTGGCAGTTCAGTCCCTCACCTTGCTCTGGGGCAGTGGCTTTACATCAGCGTCTGTTGCAGGCTGCGAGTTTGGGCACTTCCTCTGTGTTGTTTGTGCTGTGTTTGGTGCTGTGGGTGGGTTTTGTCTATTGTGTCCCTCTTCCAGAGCCTTGGGGGGATTGGTAGGTTTTGGACACGGTGTGGGACTTGTTTTGGGGATCGTTTTGAGGGGATTAGCTGAGCGTGCGGGACTGAGCTGTGCCTGTTCAGGGTGTGAGGGTACACGGTGCCCCCAGGCTCGTTCCCACAGTGTCCCTGTGCCCCAGGAGCCCCTGGGGACACTTACCTTCTGTGCCCTGCGCTTGTCTGCCCGCTGGTTCTGGTGGTAGATGCGGCTGAAGTTGGACACGATGACCGGCACGGGCAGGGCGATGACCAGCACCCCGCTCAGCGAGCAGATGGAGCCAAAGATCTTCCCAGCAATCGTCTTGGGCACCATGTCACCATAACTGCAGGGCAGAAACAGAGAGGGAGGCCCCTCCTTCAGACCAAAAGCCTTGTCAGGTTCCCTGAGCAGCAAGCAGGGTGGGCACTGAGGCTCAGAACTCTGCCAGGCAAGGGACAGTTCGTGGTGCTGCCACCCCGGGCTGAGCACGGACGCCCTGCCCAGGCTGGGAGCTGAGCTGAACCTAAGAAAGGCACCTTTGTGGCAGAACAGAAGCGCTGCTCCAGGCAGCTGCTGGGTGCTTAAAGTCACATCCTCACTCCTTCTGTACCCACCTCTCCATGCAGGCGAGCTCCAGCAAACTTAAAACTCTGTGTCTGCTGGGGAGCAGGTTCATACATTCTCATTCCCTTGTATCCAGGTGCAAATGAGGACTGATTTACACTTCCATTTCAAAGCCCAGCAGTTTCCTGGCCATCTGCACAGTCAGAAATTTGGGGGTTGTTCAAAGTGTGCATTCAGTAAAAGGTGAATTCTCAGGGATATGAGACCAGCTGAAAAATACTCATACAAAGCTCTGCATTGGGTTGGACCCAAGAATCTTCTGCTGTAATTTGTGTTGCATAAAGAGCATACGGAGCTGCTGGAGCAAGTGCAGAGGAGACTGTGGAGATGCTCCGAGGGCTGGAGCCCCTGTGCTCTGGAAAAAATCTGAAAACTGAAAATTGAAATCTTGAGCTATCAGATGGTATTTGGGGTGTTCTGGTGCTTGGTGCAGCAAATGTTGAAAAGAGAAATGATTTATTACAACTGAGGCTTTATTTTTACTTTTGATGTCAGTCTATGACCAACAAAGAGCTTTGAGGGGAATAGAGCTGAGCGAAGAATAATTTACATCCAAGAGGAAAAACAAATATTTCAAAACACCTTTTTTATCAACTGAACTTCTTGTCCCCATGCAAGAACTTGTTGCTACAAGGGGCTGAATAGAAGCAGGACTCCTTGCATGTTAAATGCTTCAGGCACCATTAGCCAAGGCTTATTTATCCCAAGCAGAATCCTTCTCCTGCCTCCACTTGCATCAAAACCCCTCAGAATACCTCAAATCAATAGATTGTTCTTCGTGTCTACTGAGTTTTTAGCTGCTGCTTTATGCAAAGATCATTTCAAAGCTCTTGCTAAGTGACAAGATCTTCTACCTCATTTAACACTGGTCTAAAAAAAATAAAACTCTCTCTTTTCTCCTGCTGGCCCTTAACACAATAAGGCTGAAAATTAATCATATGCCTCAAACATGATCTCAGTGACCTGGAGCATGGAGAGAAAGCCCTTCTGTGCATTTGTGGAAAGGATAATAATAAGTGTCTGGCTCACAGTCTGTCTCAGGGAGTTTTGTTCTTACATGCAGACTGAGAGTTACCTCATTACTTGGGACTTCAGAGAAGGTGCTTTAAAACACCACCAGGACAGATCAAACCCTTGGAGCAGGAAGGATTTTGTGGGGAGATGGAGAACTTCATCTGCACAACTCTTGCGAGAGATACTACCATGAGAGCTCTGCAGTGGCTGGAGCAGGGACAAGACCTGGAACTGGTAACGCTGATTCTGATCTACTGCAGCTCTCTGTGGAGGATTCTCCTGGATTCCTCCCTCTGGGAGTCTGCTGGCTTGGACATCAGGCACTTGGGGGTATCTTCTCACTGGGCTGACCTGAGATGTGGAAATGTCAGCCCTGAGGTTTGGGAATAGCTCAGCTTTGTTTATCAGAGGCAAACCCAGCTAGAGCTCCATGTCTTGCGCTTATTGAGAGGCCTCCCTTT